>NC_142313.1:36680730-36992330 GCF_054855325.1 Carica papaya
TTTTCAAGGAATCCCAGCAGTATAATACCCTTTTCTTCGACAGATGTGAATCACTCACAAAAAATCACCCACCACAAAATGGGTGGGTCAAATACCGCGAGTTGTTTTAGTTTTTGTTGTTAGTCATCTGAGGAAAAGGAAAAGAAGGGTTGTTTCACCGATGAAATCACCCACCACAAAATGGGTGGGTCAAATACCGTGAGTGGTTTTAGTTTGTGTTGTCAGTCACCTGAGGAAAAGGAAAAAAAGGGTTGTTTCACCGATGAAATCACTTCTCCAGCCAAGAATAACGCCAACTAAAGGTCATGGGAAGCCAAAAACTCCATTGTTATGGTCTCCTTAGTCAACTCCATGGAACCGCACATTGGGCACACCTATCTGTTCTACAAGACAACACACGAAATTTGGAAAGCAACTCAGGAGATGTATTCGTATTTTGAAAACTCTTCTAAATGCTTTGACATTCAATCAACCCTCCGAAATACAAAGCAGAGAATGAAATCAATAACATAGTACTACAACAAGTTAGTTGAACTTCGGCAAGAGATGGATTTGTTTTATTCAATTCCATGGAAGCGTACTGATGTTGGGATACTGTAAAATCAGGTACTAGAGAAAGACCGTGTCTTTGATTTCCTTTAAGGTTTAAACAAGGAATCTGATGAAGTAAATGGGAGAATCCTTGGAACCAACCCCTTGCTATCACTTTGAGAAGCCTTCTCGAAAGTCAAATGACAAGAAAGCAAGAAGAAAATGATCCTAAATGCAACTTGTACACAGGACCCGAAAAACTATCACAAGGTTCTGCGCTTGCCACCACCTGCTCAAACTCCTCTAATTCCCAAGCTCAGAAGTCACAGGAGAATAAATTATGGTGTGAGCATTATAAAAGAAACTTATGGGGACATCCATGGGAAGTCACCAAACTTGAAACCACGAAATCAAAGAAAAACAATCCGTTTGCCCATATAACTGAGAAGCTGCTGCAGAGACCAAGAAACAAAGTGCAGCTGCATTTACTCCAGAACAAATGGATATTTTAGGAACCCTTCTCAGCCAACAAAGAACAAATGACCACTCAACTGTGACACTCACGACAATAATGGTACAACTAAGTATTATTTTATCATCTCTCTTATCACAAAAAATTGTTTCTCTAATTATAAAAATATGCTGATCTGTGGCTTATGAGAGTATCTCTATAGTGGTTGGGATAAGAGATATGGTTTCTCTAGAAACTGCACTTAAAATCAGTACTTCATGTTCCAAATTTACAAGTTAACCTTTTTTTTTCTGTTAGTAAGTAAATTAAGGATCATAATTGCATGACAACCCTTCTACATAATCATTGTGTTTTTCATTATCTACCTTCGGGGAAAATGATTGGCAATACTAAGGAAAAAAATGGCCTCTACTTCCTCACTAGTTCTTCTCTAACTCCAAAAGCACCTATTATTACTTTTCTGTCTCTAGTACCTCTGATGTTCTCTTATGGCACAAACGTCATATTCATCTTAGTTTCCTATATATGAAATGATTGGAGTCCTCATAGTTTCCTATATATGAAATAGTCGTATCCAAAATTATTCATCTATAAAGATCTTTCTTCATTTTCTTGTGAATCATGTATTCTTGCTAAATAAACAAGAAAATAATAACCTGTTCATAATACAAAATGTCAAAACCATTTCATCTCGTTCATAGGGACATTTGCGGGCATCATGAGTCACTAATTTAACAAGCAAAAAGTAGTTTATGACCTTCATAGATGACCACACTTGGGCCTCTGGGTTTACCTCCTAAAAGAAAAATATGATATCGGGTCTGTCGTTCAACAATTCCATAAGACGAAATACTTTATACATATTCTGGGCAATTATCTCATTGATAATAGAGTTGTCCATCAAAGTTCATGTGCTTATATCACTCAACAAAACATGGTAGCAGAGAGAAAAAATCATCATCTATTGGAAGTTGCCCGCTCAATTATGTTTGAAAACTTTGTGCCTCACCAATACTGGGGTGAGATGATGTTAACTACCTCTTACCTCATTAATGGGGGCTTCCGTTAAAAACACTCAATTTTCTAAGGCCCATCAGTTGTCTCCAGAAATGTTTTCCTCATGTCAGATTATTCAGTTCTCTGACTCCAAAAGTCTTTGGTTGCTCTGTGTTTGTGCATCATACCAATCCTACGTGAGGAAAATTTGACCCAAAAGCCACTAAATGTCTTTAGATACTCTCCTACTCATAAAGGTTATAAATGTTATAACCCATACTTGAAAAAAATTGTGTCCTATGATGCCACTTTTCTTGAAAATCAATCTTTTTACCCTCGTCTTTCTCTTCAGGGGAGGAGTTGAGGGAAGATAATCATTGGGATCCTTCTATATCTCATCCTGTTCCATTGTCTATTTCATCACTATTGTCCCCTTACCATCTCTATAACATACTTCCATAGGTCACTTAGGTCAAGGGGGAGAATAAACCAAGAAACAGTGTGAACTACTCACTCAAGGAGAGCACGAGTTACCCAGCAAAACCAAGCATATGAACTAACAACTGAGCCAAATTCACAAGATCCATCTCTAGGTATTTCATGGATGACCTAGATGTGCCAATTGCTATCAAACAAGTGGTAAGGTCCTGTAAGAGGGACATTTCCGTGCATCATATCCTTTCAACAATGAGTCAATGACAGTAATCATAAATGCCATACAACCCACAAGTTGGGCCAAAGAGTATGAGGATGCTGACACATCAGGCAGATTGGAATAACCCCAACATAAACCTAGCACAGGGACAAATAAGCTTTCTTCCATATACTACGAAATCCCAAAAACTGCCTAACAAAATCACTCCAAGGTAAAGAGATGTTTTTTTTTCCTAACCTACACGTTCATGTAACAGAACCAGAGAAGTAATTGATAGTTGATAAGCGATGCAGACATTCAACTTGAGGTTAACACTATATGGGTGGTTAACAAAAAATATCATGATTCATTGAAGTACCTCTGGAGGGGTAAATACAGGAAGTTTCTCGTCCTTCCCCCATCTAAGAAGTTTGCTGCCAAGATTTTCAGCTCCTCCAATGTCATCTACCCACTATCATGGAAAAGGAGTAGGAAATATAGTTTAAAAGGCTTAGAAGAAAAATGATTTAGCTTATTTGGTAACGGAAAACAGAAAACAGAAAAGGAATTAGAAAGTCCCAGTTTGATTAACATATGTGCTGATTATATGTGACAAATTTCAATGCCATAAGAGGCTAAGTACTGGAAACCTTAACAAAGAGCATAAAAGGTTCCTAACAGGCAGACTAGAATCTCCAAACAACAAAAGGACTAATACCTTAGAAATTGATCGATCGTATGTTCGGGACCTAAGAGCTCCATAGAAATCCAAAGCTGCAATCCAGCAAGAAAATAGAAATTATCCTTTTAAACCATATTCAAGGTAAGATACCAAAAAACATCTAAACTCACTACCGCTCTCCTTTAATGCATCCAAAAAATTCGATAGGTAGTCACAAAAGACATGAAGAACAAAATGATACCTTGATTAGGGAACGCATCCACAAGGCTTGCAACCTCCTTCCTGGATATGCCATCTTTTTCATACATTCTGTGAACAATATTCACAATTTCGTCACGAGTAGGCTGCCTGTTTCAGAAAAGAATAAGTCTTAGGATGTTAAAGCTCCACCACTTCTGCTAAATCAACATGGAAATAAAAAGAAATATCAATTATGAAACACAAAGTTTTCAGTTAAAAAATGAAACATATATAGAAACTGATATCTCATATTTATAAATCCAATGAAGATGATATGAAACACATACAGGTTTCAATGATAAAAATTATAGAGCTTACAGAATAACTGATATCTCCTGCTTATAAATGAAATGAAGGGTAAACTAGTTCATAATTTTAGAAAGATAAAGTACAGATAGACACTACGCAATGGCAGGTATATGATAATTATTTCATGTCACATATCCTGTGCCTAAGTCCCAAAATTTCATTCCTTAGTTTCTTTCTTTACATGTGGCATATCGTGTGTCTAAGCCTCCAAATTCCAAAACTCTGCAGGGAAAGAGAAGGGGATGCAAAAGAAGGAAAAATAGACAAAGTTAATAATTTAACCTTGTTTCATATGAAGCTTAGCAATGAAATGGAACACAAAATAGTGGTAATATTCAGATATTGTTATTTCTGTGATACACAAAACTGGGGGCAATAATTTTTGACACTTTGTGGATTCTGTTGTAAAACTTTTTGTGTTTCTGAATTTTCTCTTAGGACGCTCTTGAAGGATATTTTTAATTTCAGCTGTTGTAACTATACCATTCTTATCTTGAATAATACTTCCTTTTCTATTAAATATATGTATACATATACACATATTTCAACCCATTCCCCTCAATAGAGGCAATAAACTTCCCAATATCCTTGTTTCTACTTTTTTTTCTTGTGTGTGTGCGTATCTGTAGGGGTGGGTTGGGTTTGGTGGGGTGGGGGGAGGGGAGATATAGAAAATAAATGACAGTTAATGGTCATCTCTTGTGAATGCTTAATTTGCCCTGGATTTGTTTAAAACCCTACTATTTTGCAAAATTCCTTCTTATAAAGAAAAAAGTACTTTCAAACCTTAATAACTAATAATTCCCTTTTTTTTACCTCTTATCCTAACAAGAAAAACATTTTACTCTAATATTCATGATAAAGCACAGCCATGTTATGTCCTATAGGAGACAAGCCAGAGACGACCAAGAATGACGAGACAAACCAGTGAAAACAAACACAAAATATCCTTGAATAGCATCACTTACCAATAGAACTTGTCCATCCTCCCATCACGAATCAGTGGAGCATAAATAGTTGAAAAATCATTTCCAGTTACAATAATAGGAATTCTATTTGTAATATCAGTTTCTCGCCAGTCTTGTCCAATACTAACTCTTGTAGGATTATCTGACAAATTCATCAGTGTCCCAACTACAATTTGATTGTTCACAGTCATTTGAGTATTTCCTACACAATACAACAAATTATATGTTCTCAGAATGCTGCTGAGGTAATTTGATCATATGATCCAGTGTATGAGGAGATACAAAAGTAGAAACCTGCTAAAAAAGATAGTGGATGGTGGTATAATACACCTTTTATCATTTTATAACTTTCTTCAGTTTAAAATTGAAGAATATTTGTCGACACAGGGAAGTATATTAGGATAAACAATTCAAATTAAGTATTTTACTTCAGAATCTGAATGTGGCTCACCAAATCTACCAAGGCCAGCATCAATGTCATTAATCATCAGACAACTCATTTTTCCCTGCATTAGATAAGGAAATAAGACTAAAATCATTAATAGCTTAAAAGTAACAAGGAAATGGCAGGCCGTATCCATACATGCATTAAAATCCTAGAGAAGCCCACATCTTTCTAGAACTGTATGGCAAATAATAGCAAATAGGATAAGGCAAATATGTCACTGACACCATTGAAGAAGATGCTGCAAAATCAGAACTACTTATACTGACGTATGACCAAACATAGACAATTAAATAATAATGCATCTTTTCCTATGCCTTTGTAAGATAAACAAAACCAACTTCAATTTTGAACATAAGTAGGAATTTGATAAAAATTTATCCCCTAGATAACATAAAATTAAAGACAATTAGGTGAGAGATAGAAGAATAATAGAGAGATTCAGAGAAGATGAAGAAATACAAGGGAGAGAGATGGAATAAATAGGCTAGAAAGAACAAGACTGGAAACAGTGACGAGGAGTAGAATCCAATTCAACATTGTGTATGTTGACTAGGTTAGTATATAGACACCTATTAAAACCCTAATTATAATTAATAAGGGAAAAAATCAAAATAAGAATGACAAAAAGAAAATTTTCTAAGAGTATGTTTGGAACAAATGAATTATTTTTATGACATCTGAAAAAATTTAGGCTTCCTTTGATAAACAAAAATAATTTCTAGTTTTTATTTCTTAAATCCAATATTTATACATAAATAAATTCGAAGTAATGAAAAATCAAAACAATACTTAGGAAACAATAGTGAATGAAAAGAATAAAAGCTCTTATTGTTTTCTTGAAAATTGTTTGTATTTATACTTGATTACTCAGCAAACACATATAGCATGTTTTCATGTAAAAGTAATGATGAAATCTGAGAATTTCCACCCTCCGGTCTTGTCTCCTCAGTAAGTGCCCTTATTGTCGTTTAAACCTTTTCTCATATCTCATTTGGCCTTCAATCTTTTTTTAGCCTGATCAGATAATGGTGCTACTCTTTTGGACATAGGATCTGATATCACCAAATTCTTTGTTTACTAACGTAGAACTCATACTACACTGGATTTGATGTTTCAAAGAAGTGGGTGGTTGTGAACCACCAAAGTCTAGTTGATGTTTACATATGTAACTTAACCCCTTATTCTATTTCTATTATAGATTTTGATGGTCAACAAAGGGGTTGCAGAATCCTTGATTGTTAAACCAGGAAAGACCACCCTTCTTGCTGCCTTAGGTTGCTCTAGACCTAAGGAACACACCAAGAACTGTGTACCAGATGTTCTACCCATTAAATAAGGATAATTAATATCACTCTTCAATGGCTCAAAGGATAGGTACCTTGAAATCGGAACCCAATAAGGCAACAATATCATAGACCTTCCAGATCAATCCAAATCTTATTTAATGGGTGGAACGTCTGGTATTAAATCTGGATTGGCCTTAGTGACCTTCCAGTTATGGTTGATCACGGGTACATCAAAGAAATCCAGGATGGTTACACAAGGAGACAATGGTAAAGAACAATACCATTTTATATACTTAAGCCACTGCTTCACCCAAGCCCCTAAACATGACCATTCAAAAAAATCCTTCATACCTGGCTGATTAAATCAATCATCAGGTAAAATTTTCAAATCATGAGGGGCCATCTCCTTACCCAATAAGTAAATAATTTTGCTTCTTAAGTAAGAATTAGAAAGACAACCGTGGCCTAACCAAAGATCCTCAGGTAGCAGGGTTTTATGATAGATGGCAACGACCTGCATAAAATGTTTAGATTGGTGATCGAACCTTGCCAATTGCCTATAACCTGCACCTCCTACACGAGCAAGAGTAGACAATCTCTTAATATTGTAGGTGTTATGAACACCCATCATACCATATGGACGGTGGGAAGATAGCTGACTTTTCAAAGAAAGAGGTGATAAATAAGTTCTTGGAAATTCAGCACACCCAGTATCCGATGTAAGAGACTTTGATAACTTTTTTAAACTCCTATACGGAATAAGGCCTGCTCATACTTCTCAGCGATTGTCACAGCTGTCATCGTCTAAAATGGCATAGTATAAATTTAAGAAATGATAGTGAACAAAAATAATAAAAAGCTGTTAAGGCTTTCTAGAAAATTGTTTTTATTTATAATCCATTACTCTAAAAACTTAAAGCATATTTGCTATAATGCATGTTTTTATGTATAAGCACACATATAAATATATACAAATTTAGGAATTAAAGATTGAACTTATTAAACTAAATGCTATAATTATTAAATTTAGGTTAGCTATGAACGGACTTAATTTCGGTGAGGGACGAAATTTGGGCTTGGAAGGGTATTTCTGGTTAAAGGAAACATATGGAAACAAAGGTTTTGCATGCTGTAGATATATATGTGTTTACTTGTTAGGGTTTAGTCGACAGCACTAGAGAAACCTAAGAAAAAGAAGAGGAGAAGAGAAGAGAGGATGAAGGAGATAGATATGCAATAACAGAAGTAAGTCCCCACAACTAATTTCCAACTGAATGCCGTAGCATTTAGATATTGTGGCTAACTAAAAAAGAAGATTTGTTTCTACCAGTAGATTCCTAGCTCTTTTTCAATTTTTCTAGGCAACTTTCGGCTATAAAACCTATGCAGCTAGAATACATATTGTAAACTTTCCATAGTCACCAAGATTGCATGAAAAGAATTATGAATTTTCAAAAATTTAGGACTATTGAAAAGTGCAAATTGTGGGCAGTAGGGTTACAGCCTCTTTTCCAATTTTTCCGGCCATTCTTTCACCAAACATATGTAGCTATAATTTTGAAGTAAATGCAAACCTCCTGATCAGTGAAGAACCAGTCAAGAAGACGAGGAACACAAGTGAGAGAGAGATGGAGAGAAAGAACAGTCTTATAACAAAGCATTAGTGAATGCTTTGAGCTCATCTTGACAATTTTGTATGATACCCAATAAGGTTTCACATTTTGGAGTTTAGATCCAGGTTATTCAAATATTAAACTGACACCAATCATCATAGATGACACGATTATTCAGGCAATTTTTAGCACGAGTTGCTTCTCAAGATATTGACACTGTATTTGATTAGATGGAAATATCTCAAAACTTTCAATGCATGTATTAGCGCTCAAAACTTGATTAACACATCAATTTAGAATCAGGTAAATTATAGGATGAGTTGTGAAAATTTTATCAGACTCAACTTCATAGCTATCTCTTTTCTATTGAAATAATGTTTAAAAATACATAGAAGAAGCTCAATAGCGCTCAAAATTAGCTTGGTAACAGCATGACTCATATTGGCTCAACTCAAACTAGCTCAACTTAGACAACTCAGCCTAAATCTTTTATTTCCACAGCTCCGCAAGTGCAACTCTCACACAGCTTTGCTGTGGTCTAAATAAGGTGAACTTTATTTTATAAATGGCATGGCTGCTAAAGAGACCAAGTATTCACAACCAACACAGAAGATTATGGTCTGAAGGAGCCAGAATAATTGACCTTTGTTGGCACATCTGACAACTTTTGCGGAAACAGTTAGAGTGCATCCAGAACAGATTTCTTTGGGGTGACATGGAGAATAAAAGAATATACCACCTGATTAACTGGGATGAGGTTAAGCTGCCAATGTGTATGGGTGGCCTTGGGATAAGGTCTATCACAACTATCAATAAGACCTTCCACGGCAAATGGATTTGAAGATACTTTAACGAAGTCAACAGCCTATGGAGGAATATTGTGGATACAAAATGGATGAAATATGACGGAAATGGCAGATTTATCTTCCCCACCGGAACTCGTGGCACAAGTGCTTGGAAAGGGATTCTTGCCACCTACAATGAGGTGATGATGAATACTTACTGGAATGTTAATAATGGAGATAGGGTTAATTTCTGGAATGACAATTGGTGTACTGAAAACAGCCTTAAGTCTGTCTTCCCAACTATTTACTCCATTGCACAACGAAAAAACCTTCTGGTCCCAACTATTTACTCCATTGCACAACGAAAAAACCTTCTGGTTAGTGAGGCCTTTGATGCCTCAGGCCTTTGTAATATTGCTGTCAACCGCAACTTAAATGACTGGGAGATGGATGAATTTGGACAGTTCTTGCAGCTGATGGCTAGGATTCAATTTGTAAACAAACTGCACTCTAATTTGGAAACTGCAGAAAAATGGCAAATTCTCCATTCGGTCTTTTTTCAATGAGCTGTCGTTTAGCATTGGCTGGTCAAACTCTATACCTGCTGCATATTTCCCTTACAAACCCATATGGAAACCTAATGCTCCCCAGGATTGCATTCTTTGCTTGGGAAGCCGTTAAAGAGAAGATCCTGATATTGGATAATTTGATAAAAAGAGAGAAAGTGTTGGTCAATAGATGTTTCCTTTGCAAAAATAATGCTGAGAGTTACAATCATATTCTTCTTTGGTGCCCTTTTACCGCTAATTTGTGGCACATGTATGTATAGTCTGATTGGCGTTAATTGGGTTATGTCCAACTCCTTTTATAATGAGATTCTGGCCTAGGAGGGTTTAGTTTCTAACAATTATGCTACTTGACTAATTTCTTCAACAATCTTTTGGGTTATTTGGAAAGAAAGAAACAATAGGGCTTTTGAAGGCATTGAAGATACTTTGTAAATATCAAGAATAGATGAATACACTTTTGGATCCATACTTTTAGGACACAGTCTCTTATCTTTTGATGACGTGGGAGTTGTTGTCGATATGCTTATTGGTATGTAAATCTTTTGTATATGAGCGGTACCTCCTTAATACCACTTTTTAATGCATTTTCTTACTTTTAAAGGAGTAACCAAATGTTTATCATGCATCATAGCATGCTTTTGGTGGCTCAATAGTGGAGAAATTGCAATAATGGTGATGTGCAAGGGATGGGAAAAATTGTCACTCTTTTGATTCTCTTTTTTTCCTAATCCTTTTTAGATTATCATATGGCATATTGGGTAATTTAGTTCAGAAATTTAAGATTGGGTGTCAGAGTTTGACAATAATGTGATGAACCAAAGCCGATCCTTTATACTAATGAACATAGGACAAATAGGGACCAAAACTAGCTTACTCACAAAGGTAGAGAATTTGAGAAAATTATGTTAAAAAATAAAAGAATCAGATAGACTCATAGGAACTAATGAGATTATGGTGAAGAAATACAACAGACCAATAAATGGAATAGATAGGCTAAAGAGAGAAGAAGAAAAAGACAGTTAACGTAAGATATAAAGGGAATGAAATGCAGGTAAACAATTCTGAAGCAAACATTAATAGGCACTGAACAAACAAGGCCTACTACTATCTATGTTACCCGTGTTTATGCAGACACTAATTACAATTCTAATTATAAATAATAAGAGAAAATGTTGAAAGTATAGAAGTGAAGTCAAAAGTTCCTAATCTTCAACTAGATTTAAAACTTAGTTTTTACGAAGTATTGTTTCCTAAGTAGCCTAAATAATTCAAGAAAACCACAAAATCATGATAATTATTATTACTTTCTATAAGCAAAGATCTTTCATTTCAAGATCTTCTCATTCTATCATGATAAAAAGCTGATAAGATACAGAACAAAACAATTTTTTAGGGGATAAAAATGTATTTTAGGAAAGAGGGACTAGGTTTATTTTGGAGGTCAATGTCAAGAAACAACGTGTGGGGTAGGTGGTGATAAAAGTACATCCGAGCCTTTAACACATTTAGAATATACAAATTTATAAGCATAGATATACATATATTGATAGTGAGAGTAGAAAAGCTTCTAACTTGATTTTGGACAACTTGAGAAGCCGTTCTGTAGCGTTCACGTATTAGTTTTCCAGGCTCCCCTGTTAGAAAAAATAATAACAGTAATAAATATCCAAGGGTCTGCAGTAACTAAATATGCCAAAGCTTTTGCTGTTCTTGTGGAAATTGAATATATTATATGTAATGTATCTTTCTTCATAAGGTACAGCTTCCAAAAGAAATAATTGCAAGCAAGATTTTGTTGGATGAGAAGAAACTTTTAAACGTCTCCCACCAAAATAGAAAGTAACTACTTTTACTTTTTTTTCACATTGGACAGCAAGGGTATCCAGAGCTGTGGTTAAGATTGAATCCTCTCTTTGACTGCCCTTAAGAGTGCACTCCATATCATTGCGGTGCACTTGGCAAAAAAAAGATGTTTTAAATGTATACGAGCTAAAAATATGCATGCATGTGACATGATTAATATAGCATGTGAATATATTCTTTTAAAAAAATAATTGTGTATTCCAATAAGAAAAATGAAAAACAATCTTTTAAAAAATATTTAATAAGATACATCAAGAACATTGAAGAACAAGTCAGTCACTCTGCTCCCCTGCTCCATAGTGGCTGCCTCTACTGGTTTCTTGAGGATCATTCCCGCTATTTATGCCCTACAGCATGTGTGGCACAATCACCTGTGAAGCAGCAACTATTACTGTTTTAAGATGCCATAACGAGCCTCTTATCCTCCTCTAGTGGTCATATGTGCTGCTGCTAACTACCCAAATGGGCTAACATTTTGTTTTTATTATAACCAAGTACTGATTTCAGATTTTGAATGTGATAGACTTGATGTAAATGTTTAGTGGTTCGACTGTTTTGACATACTGAAGTAGTTTAAAGTTGTGTACAATATACTGAAGTCATTTCAAAACTTATTGGGATATTTTCATCCTTCCAGTAAGCAATTAAGTCTTTTGAACTTGTTGGAGAACATTTATCGTCTATTTGGCCCTGCTGGTGTTTGTGTTGTGAGCAGATAAAAGTGCTTTAAAAAAGCTTCATCGAAAGCAGCTTTAAAGTGAAAAATAGTATGATGTTGGGTAATACTTGCTAAGAAAAAGTATTTAATACAAAATTCAGTGTTATATTTAATTAATTATGTAACAAAATTAATAATAAAAATTAAAATGGTAAAATTTTTCCAAAATAAAGAATTAATTGTTATAATCATTTAAAATACTTTTATTTTTTAAAAATTATTCTAATAATTTAAATTATTTTAGAATATTTTATTTATTTATTTAATATTATATTTTTTTAAAAATATTGAATTTATTAATTAATGAAACATCAAATTAATAAATATACTCATTAAATATATTATGCAACTCCTACAGTGCAAGCCATTTTTCAGTCCATCTATTTTTAGTTTTTCATTTCATCTTTATCAAAAATCAAAAACAGATTCTACTCTTGTCTAAATGCATTACTGGTTTTTAATGTTTGGCCAGGCTTCTAAATTTTAATAGCAGAAGTAGAAGCTCAGCTAAACAGGTACTTGGGATATATTAACAGGATAGGACAAATTATGATTAATTTGTTCATTTAGATATTTGAGAGTGAAAACTTAGACATTATAGCTAGAGTTTCTTAGATATCAGATACAATCAAATCTTAAAAACAATACTTAAATGTTTGATTACATCACACAAACTAGAGAATTGAGAAAACTGCCAAAGCATTTTATTGAACAACTCAACGCTTCAAAAGTATAATTATTAAGGTATTTATATTGATTACTAACTTTTCCCAGATGTGACTAAAGTAAGAAATACTAACACTAATTAGAACAGGAAAACTAAGTACTAAAAAAAATAAAATTTTAAAGTTACTAAAACTATAATAATAAATTTCTAAATTTATTTCAAAAAATAATAATAATAAGTTTCTAAATTGTATTATAGGTTTATATTAAAAGAAATAATAACGTCTAATTTGTTTAAACAATCTAAATTTGACCAACTCTGCCTCATTTTTTCTGGTTGGAGAAGGTTAATCCATGAGTTTTGAAGTGGTGCTAATGTAAAAAACTAATTACCAAACGTTTTATTCGGTCATTCTCTTCAATAACAAATATAATGGAAATCAAACTTTTTTTAGAAAAGTGGAATCCTAGTGGTAGGGTAAAATCAAAATATTGACCAATCGGTGTGTTAAGTTTCTAAAGCATGGAACTTCCATAGAGTTATCTGTTAGGAAAATATGTTGAGCAATAGAAACACACGGTGGTTCTTCTTGATTCTCCACTTTAGGGTTTGCAACTATGTGCCTTACTACAAACAAAAGAGAGCTATTTACTTGTTCACAATCAACTAAAACCATTCTCCTTATAAGATATATAATCATTGAATGTCCTCCTTTTGTTTCATTCAAATAGGCAAGTTGTTCTTCTTTGGGCATTGATACCCATATGTTCACTTTTTATGGGGAATTTTTGCAACAGGCTTTGAGTTCCTGCCAGTCAGAAGGTTCTGGTGCCTCAAAGGTGGATGCGTCAATCAGCTCCTACTGGTGATCATGATCTAGGATGGAGGCTGCTAGACTACATTAGAGTTTGCCATTCTTTGTGCTTTCTTTTGTAGATGAGTCTGGAGCTATTTAGGCATAGGGTTTTAGGTGTTTGATGTAAGAACTTTTTGCTTTGACACCAACTAATATAGATCAATTAAGATAATTTGCCCACTCAAGGATTTGGGAACAAAAACTTCATCTTTATGAAAAAGTTAATCATCTAACCTAAGAAGGTTTCAACATCATATTTAAAGGTTTTATTACATCACAAGACTAGAAATTTGAGAAAAATCCTAAAGTATTTTATTAAATAATTGAACATTCAAAAAGCTAAATTTTAAAAGTATTAATAGTGATGGCTAACTAACATTTCCCAAATAAAATTAAATTAAGAGATAACAGTATTAATAAGAATAGAAAAAATAGATACTAAATGGATGAATCCTAAAGTTACTAAAACTATAATTACAAACTCCTAACTAGTACGATACTTTTTTATTTTAAAAAAAAAAGAAACTAGTACGATACTTTTGAATTTAAAAATGTATAATTTAAATATAGTTAGGGAATTTAAATTTAACCCATTCTATAATTACAAAATCCTAACTAGTACTATATTTTTTTATTTAAAAAAAAAACCAGTACAATACTTTTGAATTTAAAAATGTATAATTTTAATATATTTAGGCACTCTAAATTTAACCCATTCTATATCAATTAAATCTGTCAAATGCATATTGCAACATTGAAACTGTATTATTCATCACAAGTCATCAAATACAGTACGTAACTTAATCATAATAAAGTTATTTAATGTTATAAAATTTGAGGGAATTTCAAGTGAAAATTATGGTTATTCTCGATATTCATTCAAGATTATATTCAAATTGATTTTGAGTGAGAAGATATTGTTATGAACATTTAACGAGAATCTGATTAATATATGTATCTACAGAAGAATGAATATTATGTTTACTATTGAGTATTACAGCCCTATGCATATTCTTTGCCCTGTTTAGAGTTTTTGTATCGTTTTTATTTTGGCAATAAAGGGAGATTAGGATTTATAAAGGAGTTAGATAATTTTTCCTAAAACTTTGATATTATGTGGAAAATGAAAATTATGTTTATTATCAAGTATTAGTGCCTTCTATATACATACTCTTGAGAATAATAAAAGAAAATATATAATTATACATATGCAGGTGTTTTACTAATATACCCTTAGTTACATACTATCCACTTCCCGACGGTATCAAATGTACTAATTTCAATTCGGTCTTGGGCATTCATATTGGGCATTAATGATGCATTCCCTATTCAAATTCTTTTAATCTAAGTTTCTAATCTCCAAAGACTTGACAAGATTAAACTTATGTAATGTCTGCATACTGCAGAAATGTATTAAGTCAATGTGGCTCTTAGACTAATTTAAGTTGAGCTTCTGGTAAATGTGGAAGTGTTGACAATCATTCAAGTTGGTCCTAATTTGCCAACTACAGGCTGCACTAAGTTCATAAACCCGTACCTTAAGCTAGGTGTGGCAAACTCAATTAAGTTGTAGTGAGTCTTGAAACTCAGCTTTGGCAAAAATTCTTCGTTCATATTTTATTTCATTTCAGTATGCAAAACTTGGGAGATAGACGCATGATCATTTGTGTGATAAAACGCCAATGCTACTGAGACAAATGTTCTAATAAGTAAGATAAATGACATGTACTGTTGTGAGGCTGATTACTACACTGCAGAGTGGATTGACTACTTGTGTGAATTAGGTGCTCGATCAATAAAAGCTTTTTCAAACTATTGGTACTATAAACTTATCTTTATGAATCAAGCAACTCACTTCCTATTTACTTTTAACATAGTTAATTTAGAAAACGAATGAGATACAGCTATGCCTCATAAAGCTTATAATTGAATTTTCAATTTGTCCTCATAAAATTGTTTTGGCAATTTTACTCTGGTACTGGTTGGATTCATATGCTTGCTATTTGAAATTGCAACACCTTCTGTACATTTAGTTTCAAGAAATCCATAATTATCAAATTCTTGTCACATGCACTATAATAAATGTTTGCACTTTGTAACAGTTTTACTATCTTGTTTCATCGTCCTAGTTTTGGCGTTAATCTTGTACACTTATCATGAACCATCAGATATATTTGTCAAACATCATCACAAATCTCCTTACTGGTGGATAAAAATAAGTAAGTGTCATTGATCTCAAGATTCATGGAGTTCTATAACCATGACATGATCATTGCATCAGCTTCATCATGTGCATCAAATCTTGAATCTCCTTCCCTCGGTCCCATCCTTAGAGATGACCAAGTTTCTTTATCCTTTCAAATAAGTCCTGTCCCAATATGTTCTGACTATTTGGAGCTCTTTTACCAGTTGATTGATGAACTTAGTCTAACCAGTGATGTTAAAAGACAAAGTCATCTTTTTTGTTTCTGACATCTTCTCCAAAATGTAGCATTAGATCTCCTACTATAAGGATCTGGTACAAAGAGGTTGAACAAGGATCCTAATGAGTAAGGCTGCGAGTAGGGAATTCAAGTCTAAGGAAGGAGTCAGAAATGAAGGTTGATGTCAGCAATCTGACGATGAAGACCAAAAAGAAATTGATGAGAGCTGATGAGATAATGCACCAGTGCCAGCTTTGGCCTCCATTGGTACATGAAGATAGAAGGTGTGCATCCAGGACGAACATGTGCTAGAGCGCCCTCAGGGGATGAACGCATGAGCAAAGGAAAATGCCAGCAATAAGAAAGAGGCTGAAGTACGGGAAACATGGCTATAAACTCTATTGTTTTTTCCTTACTGAAAAAACAAGAGCATAAATGATGATGAAGTTCAAAAGAAATCCAAAAAAGAGCCTAGGGCTCTAATAATGTGTCGAAATTAGAGAGAAAATAGATATCTTGTAGATTGAGAAGGAGCACATAGGGTATGTATGGCTTTTATGAAGGGGAAAAAAAATAGAAAATTGATTACAGCAAATTAAATCAAATCTTCTCATCAGTGAGATTTTCTAACCGGTTATCCCATATTGTTAGAAATATTAACATCCTAATATTGAGAAGATTGAAGGGTTTTCCAACAAAATTATTAATAATATGTAATGAATTAACAGTACAACCCAACTTTAGATATTAACTCTTAAAATCCTTTTTTCACATTAGATTTGTGTTATAGTTTCATATTAAAGGGAAAGGGATGTAGGTTTCATCTAAGAAGTTAGGAGGAAACAGGTGACTCCTCTAATAAGGGGGTTTCAATAACTTCGTTCAATATTGCAACCTTAGAGATCTTCCTCTCTATAATCTCAATTCACTTGGTTAGTTAACAGGGATAGAGTGGCCTCTTCATGTATTGACCACTTTCAGTCTCTAATAAATGGGAACATGCTCCCCTGATTTAATCCAAGAGATTCTTCCCTGCTCTTTTTCTTATCATTTTCCTATCTTGTTGGAGGCTGGTCGTTTGAGTTGAGATCCCACACCTTTTCAATTTGAGAACATGTGATTCACTCATCTTAACTTTTAAAGAAAAACTGAGTTTGGTGGGCAGAGTGCAATGAGAAAAACCGAGTTTGGTGGACTGAGTGCAATCCCAAGGGTTGGCAGGGTTTTAGGTTCATGAAGAAGTTGCAATTTATTAAGGGAAAGTTAGAAGACATGGGAAAAGGATGTTTTTGGTGATAAAGTTTGTTTTTCAGCCTCTATTTGGGTTAGACCAAAGGAAGTTTTAAATGCGTGTCTCTATCTATTTTGTATAGAGATTGGCTGACTAATTCTTTTTTTTTGAAATAAGGCCGACTAATTCTTTGCATAACTCAGGTAGTCTTTCTCTTTTTTCTTTCTTTTGTTTTTGTTCTCTTTTGGAGGATATCTAATTCTCACTATCTATATCTCCTATTCTTATTAATATTTTTTCTTTTCCTACTAATTACATTAAACACATATATATAAATTGATGTATTACCTGTGTTGAAATGAGCATTTTTGCATAGCAAAAGCATGTTTGATAATCAACTCAAAACTAGAAGAAACGAAAAGCAAAGGGCAAGCTGAGAATCCATCTTACCAGCTCTTTCAGATTCCAATTCTCCAGCAGACATTATTACAGGCTCAATTCCCATGGCCTGGAAAATAAGTTCAGTCTGAAATGACTTCCCTTGTCCTTTACCTCCCCAAATACCTGTACAATTAAACTGAATGACTAAAATAGAGGCAAGCCAAAGTCTAAAGGGATAAAGGAAGGAGAGAGATTAAAAAAAAAAAAGAACATTTAAAAGAATTTCCTTGAAGGAATGAGTATAAATGACACATAATTACTTGGCAATACATTTATATATAAGAAGTATTCCTTGTACGATATGTTCTGAGAAGAAACATGTCTTATAAAGAAAGAAAGAAAACTTGCAAACAGAACAAGGATGATTGTACCAAAAGTTGCAAAATTGCATTGAAGTACCTTAAGTTTCAATTCGTAGATTTTCGGCCCGAAACTTCAAGTGATAGTAATTTCTCTTCAACTTGCCATAAAAAAACATGTATTGTCTGCTATAAATTATGTACATAGGGAACAATGAACCACCTCAACAAAAATTAAAACTTAAGGTACAGTTTAGCCTAGCAACATGCAGAAAGCTTGGGATAGTTTACATAGCAAACCCAGGGGAAACTTTTGCAGTCCAAAGTCCAAACAAACCCCCTTAATTTAACCAGAAAGAAAAAGGAAATAACTACAAAGACTACGTACCTAGGATCAAGGGAACTTTTGCATTGAGAAGATGAGCAATGTAATTCTTCACAATGTGGCAAACTGAAGGAAACACAGAACATGAAACAACTAGCATAAGCAAAACAAAAAAAGAAAAGGAAAATCCATTTGGCTAACTGAATCTTTACCCAAAGACAAAAATCTCATTATCTCATATATAAAACAACACTTCTATTTTACCAATAATCTCAAGATGAGAGCTAAGAATAACAATCACCATCACCATGATCAGTTAACGGCATTAAACATATGCATGCTAGATTCCCTTTTACCAACTTTCTTATAATCTTCATCATCCGACAGTTTCTTCGTCTTGGCCAAGATTAATATAACATCCCAGTTCAATATAACTTACCAACTTTATCCTGTCAAAAAAGATGAGAAAAATGAAAAAATAATATAAAAGTTAAAAATCAACAACGCTAGGAATTAACGGAAGGATGAAATGCAAGTTAAATATCATATTGATTGAGATACAAAATGGAAAATGAGATGTGTGCTTTGTGAACAAATGATATTTCGGAATAGGTCCCACTCCCATCGGGGAAACTGTGATTTGACATTGGAAATCAGTGTCAAAGCAAATCCAGATAGGTTCGTTAAGTATCTCAAGGTTAGGCTAGTTGCCGAGGGTTATGCTCAGGTGTACCGTCATTAGGATGGACTATTTCAAACTTTATCTCCTGTAATGGTGCTTAACTCATTTCCTATTTTCATCTCCTTGGCAGCTACTTAATAACTGGCATTTACATGGACTCAACACCAAGAACATATTTTTTGCATTGAGATTCCATTAAGCAACCTCCTGGATTTATCAGCTCACAGAAAATCGTAGGTATTACAGCTAAAAATATTCTTGTACAGGCGGATGCAAGCTCCCGTAGGATGGATTGTAAGATCTGCTAATTTTCTGTTTTAGTACATATCAAAAAGAATGTAGACAAAATTAGAGAAAAAAAGAAGTCGATTTTAAAGGAAATAAAAGGAATAGTATCTCCTTCAGTAGGATAACTAAAAATTGAAAACGAAAATAAAAGAAAATGACTGCGCCAATATTTTGTTTGGCTTAGTTTTATAAAGAAGAGAAAATGATTAATTATAAAAAAACAGTAAACATTACCTTCCGTTAATAAAATGACAAATTATGTAGTTAAGGTTAAAATAGAAAATTTCCTTTCATTTCATCCTTTACTAGTCACTATTTTTCTAGCCAAACTAGAGAAAGGACAATGACCATCTCATCCTTTCCTTTCATTTCATTCTTTACTAGTTACTATTTTTCGAGCCAAACTAGAGAAAGGACATTGACCATCTCGTCCTTTCCTTTCATTTCATTCCAGTTACCTTTAATTCAACATATTGTAAGGTCGTGATAATTGTTTATGCAACAGCTGAATATTCCATTATGGTTCCTATCATCAGTTCAAGGCTAGGAAGCTCCTGTTCATTGTGTCAATTGATATTACAAATGATGATAAATGAAACTAGTTCTCCAAACTCAGTTCTAGAGGATTTGAGATCCTTAAGAGACTCCTTAGGTACTGAAGTATCAAAAATGAAGCTGGCATTTGTGTCACAGCAGAATTATGTTATTGATCTATGGTTAGAGACATGTTGTCATGGTCATAACATGAAAAGCACAGAAGAGGGATCCATGGACAAGAAGCAAATAATCACGGCGACGTTAAACTCATTTGTGCTTTTAGATTAAGTTTCTAGTTAAAAATTATTAGGAAGAAAAGAAGATAGGAAACTAGAATTATTTAGGAATAAAATAAGATAGAAATTTGAGTTTTGTATGAATAAAATAGAACAAGAAATTTAACTGTGATAGGGATATGGTTTTTCAGGAATAAATGAAAAGGAAATTGAGTTATTTAAGAATAAAATAAAATAGGAAACCTGGCTGTAAAAGCAGATGAGAATGCAATCTGGTTTGAACCTGTAGTATTGGGGAAACCATTAGCAGTTGTTTTGTCTATATATGTAAGTTATTTCATCAATCAAAGAATTTTTTGAGATAATTTTTTCAAAAAATGGTTGTGTTATATTGAGGACAGTCCATGAGGCGTCACTGGACTTGGAGAGCACCAGTCTGTTATCCCTCCATTGAGGAGAGCAGGAGATTTTCGTTGCTTTGTTTCCAGCCTTATGTAGTCCCCTCCACTCTAGGAGTGGTGAGCCCCAAAGCCTACGCTCAAAACCCATAACTCAACTCCCCTCTTGGAATGGGCGGGCAAGCATTTTAACCCTCCTAAGCCCAACCTTTTGGACCGAACCAATCTTCAACCACCTTGAAGCCCCCACTAGGGTGACAAACCAGCGTTACCAGACTCCGAAAAAAATAGGTGTAACAAGAGAACTTCCCAGAAGGTCACCCATCTTAATACTACTTTCACCCTCAACTCTAAAGATTTTAGAGTGACCTAACTCTAGAGAACGAAAAGTTCCCTATAACGAACCCTAAATTCTAATCCTACTTATTTAAACATTAGTTAACCCATGACTCTATATTGGTATAAGAGCTGGGCGTCATGGGAGACATGAAAAACTTCCAGCAAAAATTTAAGTCTTCCTTCGAACTCTACCATAATGATCATGCTAGAATGGAAGAAAGGTAACAAAGAATTAATAGTGCAAATTGAAGGCCTGTTTGAAGAATTACACTCAACCAAATCGGAGAAGACCAGCAACCATTGGTATCAGCAGCAATAACCACAAAGATAAAAGACCTCCCAGAACTGAAGGTAGTGCAGAGGGAGGAGAACTATTCTGCGGTTGCCACACTGGGTATTTCCATGTTCAGATGGGACCACAAACCTATCGGATTCTGCATAAGACTATGATCAGCCAAAAGGTTTAAAAGGATCTCCTAGTAATAAAATCATTATATGAGGCTACATCAATAGCAGAGATAACAGTCAAGACATTAATGATAAGATAAAGTAACTAGCAGAGAAGTTAGTAGCCGCTTGGGGAAATGTAAGTGCCAAAAATTACTTGGTTAAGCAGCCTGCCAAAGCTACAGAAGAAGTTTTTGCTGGCTGGGAGAAGACTGAAAATAACATTGCAGCACAGAAACTTAAGGCTATGATTCAGCTGAACTAAGCACTTAAAGAATGGGTTATGCATCTGAATAGGGTCCTTAAGGAATTTGTTAAGCAACGAAGGCAAGCAAAACAGGAGCAAGAACAGAAAATCCATGAAGCCATGATGTAAAGACTCCTCAGTAGGAGTCGACTCATTTTGGCCTAGAATGCCAAATATTCAAGTTAGCTTTCACTCCATTTACATATAGCAGATGGACTGCCACCAGATTTTGGGTTTTTCCGTTGCGTTGTTCTTTACTCTAGGCTGCTGTTTTTCATGATTGGTGCTTGAAGACAAACACCTTATGAAGGAGAGATGTAATTTTATGGCCAATAACATGAAAAGCACAACAGACCATGGACCAAAAGTACAAATCATAATGGCATTAAAATCCTCGTGGTTTTAGCTTAGATTTCTGTTTGGAAACGGTTAGGAAGAAAGCAAGATAGGAAAATTGAATTATTTAAATATAAAAGAAAATAGAAAGTTGAGTTACTTAGGAAGAAAAATGTAATAAGAAACCTATCTATCACAGAACTAGTTATTTAGGAACAAACTACAAAGTTGAATCATGTAAGAATAAAATAAAATAAGAAATCTTACTGTTAAGAATAATGTCTTGTGTATTTTACTGAATAACTACATAGGCTTGTCTGTAAGCCTTCAGTGAATTATTCTTATATGCCCATTCCTTGCTTGAAGTAATGGGCTTCCAATGGAGCTTCCAGCATTTCTCTTTGGTGTACGGAGACTTCTTATAGAAAACACACCACAAATTGTCAATGTTTTCTTCTCCAATATATGAGGTTTTGCCATTACTTGGCTCCTGTCCTTGTTGATGTAGTTTGGAATCTCTAATCGCTACTACTGAATTGTTAGTAATGCAAGCTCCTAGCATAACCTCTCTCCTACTTTTGTTAACAACAACTAGGGATATTACCTTATTTAGGGATGACATCTCCTCTTTTCCAAAGATTTTGAATTCTCACCTAATCATATTCTTCATTGTGTCCTGCCTGGACTTGATATCTGTTGTCTTTCTCTACCATCTTCACAGTAGCATCTGTACTTCACTCCACAGTGAGACAGTGTTGATCAAGTTCCTGCCACCAGCTCTTCAAAAGGTTGACATACTCTATAACCAATCTGCGTCATTATTTGCTTACTAAGTTTTTATAGTCAACTCATAGATTTGGGCTGCGTCTTTTACTTTGGAATAGATTTCTCTTATTAAATCCCAAACTTTTTGCAGTTGATAAGGACATATCAGTATTATTTATCTCTGGAGCCACTGAGCTCTAGAGTCACGCCATTATCATTGAATCCTCTTCATCCTAGGCATCAAAATTCAGGTCTCCTAGTTTTGTTCTAATTCCCAGAATATGATTAGTTTTCTTTTTTCCCTTCAGGATGGTCCGAATTAATTGTAACTAATTCAATAAATTCTTACAATTAAAGCAATAGGGGGCTTGAATTGGCTGAAATTTTCCATTAGTTTGTGTTGGATTTCCCATATGGGAATTTGTGCTGGTAATTCAAGAAGTAACCCCCGAGATAGTTTAAAACTTTTAGAGCAATTAAGGCCATTTTAATATTATAAAAATTAGAGATTACTGGACTTTAAAGTTCCAAACACGGAGCTAGATAGATTTGTGGCTACAGTCGAACAGAAGGTTGCCACTTGACAAAGAATGGCAGTTGTGGAGATGTGGTTGGACAGAATGCGGCTGAATAGAGTGCGGCTGGACAGAGGCACAGCTAGACAGGTTCACAGGTGGAGAGGTTGTTTGGGGCTAGCGCCGCAGGGCAGCAGCACAGATTGGCGCAGCTAGTGGTGGTGGGTTGCACGGCTAGCTTGCAGCTGGCTAGCTGCTTGTCCAACTATGAAAGTTGGTGGTGGTTGTGGCTGCTGTGGTGGTTAGATATGGTGACCCCCTTTAGGGTTTTTCTTATTTTTACAATGAAAACGGTATTGGATTTGTAAAATAATTTATTATTTCTTAATTTAAGCCTCTGATATCACGTTAAAATAATGTATTATGCATTTTACTGAATGATATGTCCCTATAAATACAAGTTGTAGAAAATTAGAAAGGGAAGTTAGAATTAATTACAAATGATATATTTTACACTTTAACCTAGTTTAACCTTAATCACACAAAGTGCATAATATTATCAATAGTGTGGGCTCATTATGAGAGGACCTAACAATTTCCCAGAGTTTACAATAATTTAAGAAACTTTTTTGATGAATTTTTCTTCATATTTTGTTCATATTAATATTATGCTATACAAGAAAGAGTAACTTCTAAGAATAATAATTTCCCTTGTTAGAAGTAACTTTTCCTACATCCTAAACACTACCTACATAACTACCCCTTCACCTATAAACTACCATCACATTTATCCTACACATCCTAAAACTACCTTCACACCTATCCCAATAACTATTTATATCATTAAATAAAAATAATTTTGATTTAGTAGCTATGTGTCATCCACTCTAGCAGCCATGTGTCAATCATTCTGGTAGCCATGTAGCTCATAACAGACATCCTTCCTGGAAGGGTGTTTGCCCTTGACCACCCAAAGTAGATGTGAAGCCAAAAAGTGGCAATAGGGAACTACGGAATCCAGTAGAGAGGTAAGCAGGAACAGACAGTAATGAGACAACCACATATGTGGCTGTGATTAGAGAGTGAAGTGAAATGTAGCTGATTTAATATCTTTTGAGGGAAGCTGCCAATTTTTGGTGGAAGTAAGAATTTTGTGAGGAATTAATAATGATGGTTACAGATTGCAGCTCAGAGTAGAAGGAATCATAGCAGACATCTTTATCGGAAAAGTAAATAAGAGAAACAATGAAGAGAAAATTCGAGGTTTCATAAGGGAATTGGAAAATTCATTGAATAACCAAATCACCTAATTGACTAATTAAACACTATATGCAAAGCAGTAGCTACTATAAATTGAGATTAGGAACAAGGATCCTTTATGGTTGCTTTGAATCATTGGGTTTAGGTATTACTTCGGTGATTTTTAATCATTTTAAAAATGGCAGCAACAAGATCTTTTTTTTTGTTTGTAATTTCTTTCTTTCAAAAAATCATACGAACGCTTAATTCACACATGATACATCTTATATTGAAAGAGTTTTTGCAATTTCAACAAATTTTCCTTATGGATTTGAAAATTGCTTGAAACCGATTCTATCGATTTCTATATTGAAAATATACTTACAAAATTTTCCAACTTATTGAAAACGACAAATTTGTGAGGGGAGATAGAAATTATGCAATGGATTTGCAGGGATAGATAAGAGTGTGCTTGTGGAAGAGAAAGATTTGTACTTGAAACCTTACAAGGAGAAAAAGATGGAAGATCTAAGAAACATGGAAAGAAAAAACTGACCTTTTTGTATGTAGGAGGTCGAAAATTTGATCATTTGACTTTCCAGATCAATTTTAGCAGCTGTACAGTTTCTAACTAGAAATCATGCTAAAAAGTGGAGATTAATGACTGAAAACACAAGGTCCAAACTGAGGTATACAGAAAAATTAAAGGTTGAAATAAGTAGAACAAGTTTTCAGGACTTGTCGGAGAGAACCCTCCGATCTCTACAATTAGGTACTCTACAAACTTTGGTATAAGTTCTTTACTGATCATTTTGTTAGTGAAATAGCTTATTTCACATAGAAAAGAATCTACTGGTTTTCCGATATCCCAATATCAGACCAGATTGCAGATCAGTCTTCTTTTACAGCCAGTTTTTCTAGTTTATTTTGTTCCTAAATAACTCAACTTCCCATTCAAGTTTATTCATAAATAACCGATCCCCATGACAGCTATAACTGAACTTTTCAATCTTGCTTTCTTCCTAATGAATTCTCAAATAGAAACATAAGCCAAAACCACAAGGAGTTTAATGCCACCATGGCTTTTGCTTCTGGTTCATGGATCCTTCTCTTGTGCTTTTCACATTATTGGCCATAACATGTACTCTGGCTTGGAAATGAACAAAAAATTTATTTAGGTTGTTAATATCTAATAATAGTAGGAGAAGCGTTCCTAAAAATCTTTTCAAACAGACCAGAAGATTGTTAGTGGAAATTACATATCTACTTGATTACTACACTTAATCTTTATATTAATATTAAAAAGAAGAAAATTTATATTAATCTTCATATATAGAATTAAAGCATGATTTGCATATAAAATTTCATTCCACCAGGGGCTTAAAACTTTTAGGCTGGGAATCCAAATTCTATGAATTGAAGTGGAAATTGAATTCTTGCCCATAAGGAATTCAAGGAGGAGATGGAAGGTGAGAGATCAGATAATATATTACAATTCTATATATTAAGAGTAAAATGAAAATAAAGAATGAGAATATTAAAGAGAAAATTACGTTTCTACCCCGTAGGATTTCAATGTAGAGATGGAGGATGAGGTATCAAATAAATAACATATTTTTCTTCTATACATTAGGTTATGTTTGGTTCAAATTTTAATTCTATGGAGTATGTATGAGAAGATAATACAAAGGGAATAAATATGTGAATAGAAATAGCATATTACTTCCAAAATCAGTTTCATATCCAATTTAAGTTCAAGTATTTCTATGATTTATTACGAATGGAGTTACAAATTTATCATTATAAACATTTTTGAGACGGGATGGGAGATCAGGCTTGAATTCAAGTCGCCATCATCCAAACTAGATGCACTGGGCATCATCATAGAATTGAAATATAATAAGTGTATTTAGACCAAACTCTACCTACTAAACATACTATCTGGAGTAAAACTAAAATAGCTTTGAACTATAGGCAAATTAAGGCCAATACAAAAATGAAGAACGGGAATCAAGTAAGAATAGAATGAGAATTGAATCAAATGCAAAGTTATCAGCAAGTAAAAAGATATCAGAAATTGTAGAATGTACATTCCGTGTATTTTTAGACAACTTGACCCAAAGAACAAAGAGTACCAAACCAGTCAATGACCTATTAGTTGCATATGAAAACATAAAGTATATGGCATGATAAACGATCCCCAAACCAAATGCAAACTAACCATCTTAAGACCAATTTGATCGTGCTATATAGAACACGCTATATTCATGCTTTTCCGCTTATTCACATTGATCATGATGAAGCGAGGATGCTTAAAACTTAAAAGCATATTCTCAAAATTAAAAGGACAAAATAGAATGAGACTGACTGATTACCATGAATAGCGGCGCGATGTAATAATCACCTTGGAGATATTCAAATGACCTCGTCACTTTCTGACGATAATCAAACACGATATCAGCTGCAAGAACGAGAACAAAATGCTTCAATTTATGGAGCAGGCCCGAAGCAATCAAACAAAGAAATCAGAGGAAAGGAAACGGAAAATCACAGTCTCTGCCGAGAAAGTTGCCGGCGAAGAGGTCATCAATGACACCGGAACGAGCTCCAACGGCAATATTCATGTTGTCAGCCTCGGCTCCGAGCCTATGGAGATAATCCCTTCCCTGAGAGTCCTTAGCTTCCCAAGAGGACTGCTGTGAAATTCTCTTCGCCCTGCTCTTATCTTCATTACTGTTAGCATCATTACTATCGTCTATCCTGTTTGAAGGAAGTTTCGAGCAACAGAGAATACGAGATGGAGAGGAAGAGATTCTTCTGTTGCCGACCAGAGAAGACGATGAGATAAAAGGAGAAGGAATAGTGATCCTGAAGAGAGCCATTGCCATTTTGGTTTTCGTTTCGATTTTCGGAATGAGGTTTTTGGCGGGGCCTTTGGGCTTGTCTGGTAATGTCACATTGCTGCTCAGTGATGAAGTTGATCAGTCTGGGTGTGTGGTTTTAATTGAATGGCTGCCTATCACTCTCCCAAATATTTTTGTGGCATTTAAAATAAATAAATAAAGAGTGCTTCTAATTTTGTTTTTTAAAAATTAATATTTTAGTAATTATTTTTAGTTAGATAAAAATACATATTTTAAAAAATATTTTTTGAATATTTTTCTTCTAAAACTACTATTAGATAAATTATATTATTTTACTATCTACAACTATTTTAAGCAAATATCCTTTAACATACAGTAAACAACTTATTAATTAATTAGGATATAAATATAATCATATTAACACTAATGTACTAAATCCGATCAAAATTTCGTAATTAAATATAGTTAAACAAAAAATAATAATAAAATGGTGTTGGTAACTTTTTAAAAAATTCTCATATTCCACCTATTTTTTTATCTGAAAGAAAATTGATTGATCAAGATTTATAATAGTTTTTGCTTTTTTAATACCAAATTATACAGCTACAAAAACCATATGCTCTCACAACAAAATTCTTTGGTCATGTCCTCAAAAGCCTATCCTTTCTACTTGTCTTCTCTCCAATAAATTTATGTACTATATTTGACCTGAGTATTTGTAACACTTAAGTGATTTTAATTTTTTTTTTTATTTGAATTTTTTAAATTTTAATTTAATTTAATTTAATTTAATTTAATAAAAATAAAAATAATAATAATGATAAAATTAGATAAAAATATTATTTGGATTTAATTGAAATTGATTTTAAGAAAAAGTGGTGAAAATTTGGATTCTTGGAATATTTTTGAAAAGAAAATCAGAAACCGATGGTCAAAACGCAATTTAAAAAAGTTGTGTCATGTCAGCAGCCACGTCAGCGGCCCGGTCAGCAGCCCCGGCCAACCAGGACATGACATGTGGCAAGAAAGCGCTGACACGGGACGGGCCACGTGGGTGATCCGCGTGCGCGCGATCGGACGGCCCAGATCTGTTCCCGCGCGCACGGATGGTCCAGATTGCATCGCGATGGACGACCCAGATTGAATCGCGATGGACAGCCCAAATTTAATTCCAATTAAATCGCGATCGAACGGTCCATATTTAATCTTGATGGACGGTTGAGATTAAAAGGCAAAGGGTATAAATAACCCCACCCACACCTGACCACAAAACCCTAGCTGCCAGTGCCTCGCTGGAGAAGAAGAACCAGACGCCGGAGGAGCCAGCCGCCGCCACACCGGAGAAGCTTCCGACCGCCGATCGAGGTAAATTTTCTCCTCCTAGCTCGTTTTTCGATGCTGAGTCCGCCTATGGCCAAACCAGAGCCAAACCACTGGCCAAACTAGAGCCAAACCACCGGCCAAACGACCGAAAAACCTAGCCGAAGTCCAGCGGCGCCGCCGCGCCCCCCCTCTATTTTTGCCTCCGATGAGGCCCTTCCCAGCCTCCGTTCGATGCAAATTTTATACCACTGTGATCATCGTTCTTTTCTCTATAGGTTGATCGGAGCTAAACATCAAAAAGTGACTCACGCCGGAGGAGCCGCCACACCTGAGAGCACCGCCGCCAGTAAGTTTCGATTTTTCGTGATTTTTTGGCTCACCGAGGGCCCTAGGATTGTTTTATTGTAGGGACCGATGCAAGTGTGGCCGAATTCGGCCGAAAACGGCCAACCTGAGGCGAATCGCCGCCATGTCGGAATTCCGATATTGGCCGAAAGGGGCCCTAGGTCTGATTTGGAATTTTTTAAGACACGTGCAGGTACCGGTAGTGTGTTTCAGTTTTCCAGAAAAAAAATTCAAGAAAATTAGGGACAGCTTGTAGGCACACTATAGAGTCGAATTCAGACCCCGAAACAAATAAGGACATCTCACCATGTTTCCTATCACGGTATTAAAGATAAATAAATAATTAAATTGTACTTTGTGACTTTATAGATGTATAATTGATTAAGGTTGCCAATGGAGCTCGAGTCTGATATAGTATTGGTATGTTATTATTTGGTCTAATTTTCAGTATTAAATGCAGCATGATGTTTGATGTAATTATGTTATGGTCTCGTATGCATGAACTATGGTTTCTTTTATTATGGTTTGTATTATGTTGAACCCGGTACTGTATTGTCTTATTTGGTGTCAATTACTGGTTTACATGTTATGTATGATTGGATGATTGAGATTAAGGAAAAAGGCAAAAAGGTTATGTGAATTGATAAGTGGAAAATGTGGATAGCCTGACTAGATATTCTAAGAGATGGTGGACGGACCGGGTCCGTAAGAAACCCTACCGGGAACGTGGTCTCTCATACCGGACGGGGTATGGAGACCTCATATGTTTTGGCGCCCATACCGGACGGGGTATTGAGGTTCATGGTTTTGGCGCCCATACCGGACAGAGTATGAGGACGGCCCTGGAATCAGATTGTAAATGTTAATGGTTCACGTGTAGCGAGAACCTCCTATGGATCTCCAAAGATTCTAGTAGGCTAGTAAAAGAGGAAATTTGTTTTCTAATAATTGAAATGTAAAGGTATGATATGTGTTATGTTATAAAGTGTGTATGATTCCATGATATTATAAAGTTATTATTTTCATATGTTGTTTTTATGGATCTCACCGAGGTAAGTGAATAGTAAAGGTTTTTATGTTAATAAACGAGTTCGTTATAAATTATGCTCCATTTGTCATTTTTGTTTTCTACCCACCTTTACTTCCGTGGCGGTGAGATAGTATGAAGTTTTTACTGGGCTGGTATAACTCATCCCTTATTTAACCATTTCAGATCAGGAAAATGTTGTTCCCGAACCCGTTCCGCAGGAAGACAGCGAAGGGGATGCCTAAAGACTTTATAATTATATTTATAGTTTTTATTTCGAATATCTCTTTTAATTAGTTTGTTCATTCATATTTTAGGTACATTTTGGTTATTGTGTAAGGGATGTTAATCAAAATTTTTATTATGCTTCCGCATTTGAGATTTTTAATACATATATTTCATTTAAATTTTCGGGACCGTTACAGTACTTCTGAAATTCAAAATTGTTCCATCCATCTATTATGAACGCTTGCAGCTTCAGGAATTTATAGCATCACAACATATTTGTATCTGGCTCAATTGTTGACCGCAATCCCCCGCGTATCATCATTTGAGAATAAAATTCGGCGTGCTCCTGTCAACAAAAATTCAAAACTTCAACATTAGAGCTAGAAATAGAACAAACATCAAATTCATTTCAAAATCTACACTTTTACGTTTAAGATTAGAATTTCGGTTTGCACATTAATTCCCCATTTTTTTCTCCTTGTTCTTTTCACCCAAAATTCTTTCATTTAAGATGTAGCCCAAGGTTTAGTTCATAATCTCCAAACATCAACCTTTTATGAAGCATAAACATTTAAGTGGTTAGCCAGGAACAATTTTCACATTTACATGAAGGTACAGATGAAATTTATATACCTTAACCGTCACGATAACAACTGCCACACCATTTTCCCGTGATTCATTAAATAATCTTCTTGCATCATTGGGTGTTACAGACGGAATAACTTGGGGTAAGATCTTTGCAACTACAAGAGAACAAACAGAGATCAAACACTCACACACTTCCATTTTCAATACTCTGAAATTAAGACGTTCATATTTTTTTACTTGATTCGTTTCTCCCTTCACCTAGTGACTGTAACATTTTTGGTTCATTTGGTAGAATAACATAAAGTAGCTCATCTATAATATAACGATTTAAAGTTCACAATGGCGTTCTTTCTTCACCATTCTATTTTGCTCAATACATTAAAGAAAACGCACCAAACGCAGGATATATAATACTAAGGCACAGTAAGCTGAGGCACCACAATCACATCCTGAAATTTTTTTGCCTTCGTCTAATAGCGAATAAATGGTTTAACACTATATTTTGGGCATGAGGACAACAAGACAATACCTGCCCGGCAGCTAAAGAGCAAAAAACAGTGTAATCAGTCAGGAGACAATTTATCTAACTAGGCCATGAGTTTTCAAACTAGAATATGCTTTGGGCGGCTCATATGATCAATGTATCAGAGTTTGAAATTATTACCCAAGTTCTCAGTATGACGAATATCATCCATCAGCAGAACTCTATAACTATCTCCACTCCCAACACCTTTCTTATTCTTCAATCTCCCAACATCACCTCCTGTAATTGCAAGAGCTTTATTGTTAAGCCAGAAGAAACTAAATATTGATTCATTTCAAGCATAACGAATTTGAACTAAAACCACAGATCATATTCAATAATTAATATCTGTTAGAAGAAACCCCCATTTTGGATTCACAGGGCTGAACTTACAGCTTGCAGTTTTCTAAGTGAAAGTTGCAATTCATCTTAAAGAAACTAAAAATACAATCCACAACTCCGGCGAAATTAAGTTGGGAGTGAAAATGGTTTAGACATGAAAATGACAATGTAATTTTATAATACATCAAGAATATCCTAATAATTAAATAATTGAATGTAGTAAAAGTTGAATGAGAAACAAATCAAACATGACCTGTGTTTGGGGGGGGGGGGGGGGGAAATCAAACTACTTTCGTGGAATTTATGAATAAACTTGAGACAGAATAAAATTCACTCTAAAAGAATAAAATTCAACTCCAAGTAGATTTAAGAATTTACACTGAGAACCACTAAATTTTTAATTTTAATTAACTATGGAAGCTACTTTCCATACACCTAAAGGACAAAATTCAGCACTAGGGTTTTAGCAGCCATAAAAAAGTCTCACCATGTAATGTGTTCTAAATCTTCTTTCAAACAAATTAAATTCATCCATTTCAGTGTTAAAAACAAACACCCAAGAATTAAAAACTGATAGAACTCTGGAAAAAAGTTATGTACGTGTAGCAAATACCTTCAAGAACTTGAGTAGAAGGGTCAAACTGGGATTGATCAAAAGTGGGGCGCTCTAAAATCCCAGCGCCACCCTTGGAAGGAACAAAGTTTGCGTTGACTCTAGCAAACTTGGACGTACCCGATCGGCCTCTGACAGAAACAACACTGGCCGGTCTAGGGATAGGAGAGAATAACAAAGGTGGAAGATGGGTAAGGGAAACCGACGTCGTGGGTTTGCCTGTGACCGCCATACCCACCCGCTTCCCTGTAAGTTTTTTGTGGATGTTAGTCAATTATGCAGGGTTTTCATGGCTCAACTTTTCAGGAACCGATGGTTTTTGTAGGAGAGCAAACTGTGGAGGGTGGAGTGAACTGAGCCACGCTTTCTTTTTTCCTTTTTAAAAAAAAAAGAAAAAGAAAAAGAATTACTAGTGAGTGACTTATTTATTTATTTATTGAAATAATTTATGTTGCATATTTAATTGAAAACAAAATTAAGACTTACCCAATAATTTATGTTGCATATTTTTCTTCTTGTTTTTGTTTTTATTTTATATTTTATTCTGGCCCAATAATAAATAACTTTGAATATAAAAATATTCAATTTATATAATTATATATACACATTATAACATTAATATTGTATATATGTTGTACACATAATTAATGTGAAAATTTGAAAGTAAATGATATTTATGCAAACAGTGATTCATATTAAGATTAAAACAAGTTATTCACCTAGAAGGATTTGTTCAGTTAAACAACGTAAAGCCATGAAGATACTTGATTCAATAAAGTTCAATTTTGTCTAATTCAAATTTGATTTTTTACTAATTTTTTTTCAAGCTCAAATTCAAATATTCTTTTATTGAATACTATTAAATAAAAAAGAGGAGAAAAAGAGGAAATTAGTACATTATGCCTTCATTAGAAATTGCTAATAGATTGATAGAATTAAAAATATAAGCTACAATTTGATATAAATACAAAAGTGTGTATTTATTTTTTGTATTGTTTATTTTATTTATTAATTGATAGATGAATATATTTATAAGCTTTTAAACTAAATGCTTCCGTCCTCGAATTCGATTGATTGAATCCATTGATTGAATCTAATGAATCTCTTTTCATATTGTTATTTAAGGATAACTACATATTCTTTCTAACATTCTTTTTTTTTTCCAATGCTGGACAAAATTTGTCTTTTTTTTTTGTCAAATCGAATGTATTTCAATTGTTATTCAAACGTATATGCAAAAATTTATTATATTTGAAATTTGAAACTTAACATCTTCATCATATGTCGGTGAGAATGCGATTATAATTTTTTGGTCTTCCATAACATTCATCTCCTCATCGTTTTTTTTTTTTAAATTTTTTTAGATATGTCTTAACTTACAAAAGTTTAAGAATTATATTAATATGAATTAAATATTACTATCATAAAAATTAATTTATGTATTCCAACAATTTATGTTCTCAATTAATATGATTTTTTCACAACTCATTAATAAATGAGCTTAAAACAATATAAATTGTATAACTATTAATTAATACTAATGATAGATAGTTAATATTAGTTGATATTATAATGAATTATGAATTTGTTAATCTGTAACTATATTAGTATATTTATTATAATTTTAATAAATTATTTACTAGTATTTTAATCTACTGTCTTTCAATATATTTATATATGTATATGTATATATTATATCTTTATCAAAACATTTATTCATTTCAAGCGAAATGTAAGGAATTACAATATACATTATGTTTTTCGTAAAAATAGTTTTTCCACCTTGCAGTTACATATAATTTTTGTGGGAAAAAACTTCAAACTAAATACATAAATTAAAGATTCAGAAAATTAAGGCACAAGCACAAGCACTAAATAGGAATAGCTGCACGGACGCCCGTATAGCGCCTCGTATGGGGCCATGCCGATGCTTGCTTGGTAACTGTTGTTGTAAGCAAACTCTATCAGGGGTAGGTGGTCGTCCCAATGGCCCCCGGAGTCAAGGACACAAGCTCGGAGCATATCCTCCAGCGTACGAATTGTCCTCTCTGATTGTCCATCGGTTTAGGGGTGGAAAGCAGTACTAAGAGACAGCTTTGTTCCCATAGCTTGCTGGAAACTATTCCAAAACCGAGAAGTGAATCTGGGATCCCTGTCGGATACCACTGTTACTGGAACTCCATGTAGTCTGACTACCTCCCGGATATACATTCTTGCCAACTTGTTCAAGGGATCAGTCATTCTGATGGCCAGGAAGTGGGAAGACTTAGTGAGTCGGTCAACAATTACCCATATAGCATCATGTCCCGATCGTGCCTTGGGTAGTCCCGATACGAAGTCCATGGTGATATGTTCCCACTTCCACTCTGGAATCGGTAAAGGCTGAAGTAACCCGCCCGAGCGTTGATGTTCTGCTTTGACCTGCTGACATACCAAGCATTTAGATACAAAGTCGACTATATCTCTCTTCATCCCATTCCACCAGAACCGAGGTCGCATAGTTTGGTACATTTTCGTACTTCCTGGATGCATGGCGAACCTTGAACTATGGGACTCTGTCATGATGTCTCTTCTTAACTCACTGTCGTCTGGGACACACACTCTGTCCCTGAAACGAATCAATCCGTCGGCGGAGATCTGAAATTCTGAGCTCACTCCCTGTTCTGCACTCTTCTTACGGGTTACTAGGGCGGGGTCGACTGACTGAGCTTCCTTTATTCTTTGGATTAATTCGGGTTGGACTGCTAGGTGGCCCAAACATGTGACTCTCTTCAGGTCTCGCAGGCGAACCTGCTGTGTAGCCCCAATGGACCTACATTCTGAAACCATCAGATGGGCTAGGGTGCCTGCACTTTTCCTGCTGAGGGCATCGGCCACCACGTTGCCCTTACCTGGATGGTATAGGATGTCACAATCATAGTCCTTGAGGAGTTCCATCCACCTTCTCTGACGCATGTTGAGATCCTTCTGGGTGAAGATATGCTTCAAACTTTTATGATCGGTGTAGATCTGAAAGGTCTCTCCATACAAATAATGGCGCCAGGTTTTCAAGGCGTGTATGATGGCGGCAAGCTCCAAGTCATGGGTAGGATAGTTCTTCTCATGATTCTTTAGCTGTCTAGATCTATATGCTATAACTTTTCCATACTGCATTAGGACACAACCCAGGCCCAGATAGGAGGCATCACTATAAACTGTGTACCCTCCTGATCCACTCGGTAGAGCCAGCACTGGTGCAGTAGTCAGTCGCTTCTTCAACTCTGAAAAAATCTTCTCGCAGTTCTCATTCCATTCAAACCTTGCATTCTTCTTTGTGAGTCGGGTTAGAGGAGCTGCTAGACTAGAGAACCCTTCGACAAACCGGCGGTAATAACCTGCCATCCCTAGGAAACTGCAAATTTCCTTAACTGTTGTCAGCCTTTCCCAACCAAGTACCGCTTCAACCTTTTCGGGGTTCACCGACACCCCTTCCTTCGATATAACATGTCCTAGGAAGGCGGTTTGTTCGAGCCAAAATCCACACTTGCTCAACTTCGCATACAACTTCTTTTCTCTGAGTACCTGTAGGACTTGGGCAAGATGATGAGCATGCTCTTCCCTACTTTTTGAGTAGACTAAGATATCATCGATGAACACGATGACAAATTGGTCCAAGAATTCTCTGAAGATTCTGTTCATTAGATCCATAAAGATGGCCGGGGCGTTGGTTAGCCCAAATGGCATAACCAGGAACTCATAGTGTCCGTACCTGGTTCGGAATGCCGTCTTGGGGATGTCTTCTGCTCTCACTTTTACCTGATGGTAACCTGATCGTAGATCTATTTTAGAAAAGACCTGTGCACCCTGCAACTGATTGAAAAGGTCATCAATCCGGGGAAGAGGGTACTTGTTCTTAATTGTTACCTTGTTTATCCTTCTATAATCAATGCACAGTCTCAACGTTCCATCCCCTTTCTTTGCAAAAGTAACCCCGGCACCCCATGGGGAAATGCTGTGTCTAATGAAGCCCCTGTTTTGTAGCTCAGTGATTTGTTTCCTTAGCTCTTCCATCTCGATGCGGCTCATTCGGTAAGGAGCTACCGAGATGGGCTGGGTTCCTGGCTGTAAGTCTATGGTGAACTCGACCTCTCTGTCCCCTGGTAGACCGGGCAATTCATCCGGAAATACGTCTGGAAAGTCTCGGACTACTGGAATCTCTTGGATACAAACTTCTTTCTTGGGTTTACCTAGTTAGGGAAAATACAATATCAAGGCACTGGGCATTAAGAAGAAAAGAATTTGTCATTGGAGAAAATCAGTACCGAATAATTTTATTAACTTGTGAATGGCTCCTCGTTGGGAGGATTAAATACAATCTTTTTATTAAAGCAGTCTATGGTGGCGTGATACGCCGCTAGCCAATCCATTCCTAGGATTACATCAAAATCTCCTGTGTCTAACCCTATCAGGTCTACCCTCAATTTCCTATCTGCTATCTCCACGGCACATGCCCTGTAGACAACCTCTCCTAGCAATGTCTCCCCCCCAGCGGTAGATACAAACAATAATGAATCAAGTCTATTAGGTGATACACAAATTTTGGAAGCAAGAACATGTGAAATAAAAGAATGTGATGAACCAGTATCAAACAAAATATGAGCAATGTGGCCAGAGATAGTATACATACCATGTACCACGTCCGGGTCTGCGTCGGCATCCTTCTGGGTAAGGTTGTAAACTCTGCCCTGGATTGGAGGCCTCCCTTGATTCTGGTTCCTAGGGCACTCCCTCGCATAGTGCTGGGCATTGCCGCATATGCGACAGGTGTTGTTGAGGCGGTAGCAGGGTCGGTCCCCATGATCCCTGCCGCAGTACTGGCAGATCTTCCCACGTGCTGCCCCCATAGCCTGAGGAGGGGCCTGAATGGCAGGCCTGGGCCTCTTACTGGGTTGGACAGGCATGGTAGGCGCTGGCCTGCAGAGCGGGGCTGAGGGTTGGGAACTTCCCGCTAGCTGAGGGCGGGTGTCGAAGCTCTTTTCTATGATCTGCGCCTTTGCCAGGACTGCCGAATATGTCTCGAGCTCCATCACCAATAAGTGCTGTCTGATCGCCGGGCGGAGGCCCCACTGGAATTTCCTGGCCTTTCGGCCCTCATCCAACAATGTCTCCGGGGCATGTCGGCCCAGCTCTAGGAACTTGCGGGCATACTCCGACACTGTCATATTACCCTGGACCAATTGAGCAAATTCCATTTCCTTTAAATGTTGGATGTGTTTAGGGAGATACTCCGCATGGAAGGCCGCTAGGAACTGCTCCCAAGTAACTGGTACAGGCAGGGTGGCCCGCTTGAGCTCCCACCAGCGTACTGCTTCCCCTACTAGCATGTAGGAGGCAATGGCAGCCCTCTGCTCGGGAACTACTCCCAAGGTCTCAAAAGCTCTCTCAGTCTCTGCCAGCCAGTATTGGGCCTCTTCGAACGAGGATCCCCCTGAAAAAGTAGAAGGGTTCAGTCTCCTGTACCTCTCTATGAAGCCGGGGTCGATCAAGGAGGGAGCGGGGTCCCGAGGTAGAGGGACTAGGGCCGGCTGAGGGTGGACTGGGGGACCCTGTGGTGGCGCCTGCTGATAGGGTGGGGGCACTAGAATGTGCTGTGGCGGCACCTGTTGGTACTGTGGCTGTGGTACCGGATCGTACCGCGGCTGTGGTGCCGGGTGGTATCGTGGAGGGACAGGCTCCTGCCGGGGTGGCTCGGGATCAGCCTGCTGTAGCGGGGGATCGACCTGCGCTAGCGGAGGAGGTCCCGGTAACTCCCTTCTCTCCTCTTGCCTTCGCTGGGCAACTGTGAGAGCCTCCACCATCTCGAATAGTCTATCTAAATCCTCCCGAATTGAATTATCTGGGGCCGCTCGGTTTAGTGGGGGCCTTCCTCTCCTCATTCCTGTGTACCTGCATTCACAAGGAATGATTGAGTAACAATATATCAGTGAGTATTTCTCTAAGGCACATTAGTGTAAGGGATGGGTCCGAGGAAATGCGGCTCTGATACCAACTGTAACACCCCCGGAAATTTAAAATGGAATTTTATATTCAAAAATATCAAATGCGGAAGCGAGGTCAAAATTTGAATAACATCCCTTACACTGAAATCGAAACGTGCTCACAAAATATAAAAGATTAAACTACCTAAAGGAGAAACTTGAAAGTAAAAACTACGAATGTGACTATGGAGTCTTTAGGTGTCCCCTTCGTCGTCCTCCTGCGGAATCGGCTCGGGAACGATGTCCTCTTGATCTGAAATGATTAAATAAGGAATGAGCTACACTAGCCCAGTAAAGACATCACGATATCTCACCGTCACGGAGGTAAAGGTGGGTAGAAAACACAAAACGACCAATGGAGCATAATTTACAACAAATCCTTTTATCGATAAATAAAACCTTTACCATTTACTTACATCGGTGAAATTCATAAAACAATATACGAAAGCAATAACATCATTATCATCATGGAAACATATATATGAACTGTATAACATAATACCTATCACACTTTTCGTAATTCAATCGTTACACAACATATTTTCCTAATTCACCAGCCCACTAGTATCCATGGGGATCCATAGGGGTCCCGCTACCCGTAAATCCTTAACACTTGAAATCAAATTCCAAGGCCGTCCCCATACCCCGTCTGGTATGGGCGCCAAAACACATAAGATCTCCATACCCCGTCCGGTATGGGAGACCACAATCCCGGTAGGGTTCCCTACGGACTCGGTCCGTCCACCATCTCCCAGGATATCTAGTCAGGCTGACCACATTATACCATTATCCATTTACATAATTGTTCATTCTCTTTTTCCTCAGTCAGCATCATTAATCCACATACAAGCAAGCAAAACGATAATTTATGCTAAGCAGACAACATACAGCATCAATATCCCGGTCATTTAATCCATAATCAATAAAACAGTAAAACATGCACACGAAACTATAAAATGAAAACATCGAACCTCATGCTACGTTTAAAACTATAAAACAGGCCAAATAACAATTAACCGACAAACACACTAGACTCGGGCTCCATTAGCGACCCTAAGCAATTTCACAAATTCGTTGATTCATGAAATATCGTTTTATCATTTATTGAACTTTAAAACCGTGATAGGAAATAAGGTGAGGGGTCCTTACTCATTTCGGGGTCCGAACACAGCTTCACAGTGCGCTTGCAGGCTGTCCCTAATTTTCCCTGAATTTTCCTCGGGGAACTGAAACGCACTACTGGTACCTGCACGTGTTCCAAAAAAAATCTCAAATTAGGCCCAGGGCCCCTTTCGTTCTGCCCTAATCGCAACTCTGGCACGGCGGCTCCGCCGTGCTCCGGCGACGGCGCCGCCGCTGGCGGCGGCGATTCGCCTCGAGTTGGCTGTTTTCGGCCGTTTCCGGCCAAATTCGGCCACACTCGCATCGGTCCCTGCGAGAAAACAACCCTGGGGCCCTCGGGGGGCCAAAAAATCATGGAAAAACGGAGCTTACCGGCGGCGGCACTTTCGGGTGCGGCGGCTCTCCGGCGAGGTTCGTGTTTTGGTGATTCGGCTCCGGTCAACCTGTAGAGAAAAGAGTGGTGATCACGGTGATGTAAAAATTGCATCAAACGAAGGCCGGGAAGGGCCTCATCGGAGGCAAAAACCGAGAAGGGCGTGGCGGCGCCGCTGGGCTTCGGCCGTGCATTCCGGCCGTTTGGCCGGGATTTTGGTTCCGATTTGGCCACAGGAGGAATCAGCGTGGAAAAACGAGTCGGGGTACGAAATTTACCTCGATCGGCGGTCGGAAGTTCCTCCGGTGCGGCGGCGGGTGGCGGCGGCCGGCTTCTGGTTCGTCTTCTCCGGCGAGTGGCAGGCGGCTAGGGTTTGTAGTCTGGTGTGAGGGTTCTATTTATAACCCCTTACCTTTTGATCTCAGCCGTCCATTTTGTTTTAATCTGGGCCGTCTGATCGCGCCCACGCGGATCGCCAACGTGGCCCTTTTTGGAACGACGTTGTTTTGCCACGTGGCAGGTCCCGGTTGGCCGGGACTGCTGATCGGGCCTGCTGACGTGGCTGCCGACGTGGTTTTTTTTTTTTTTTTTTTTTTTTTTTTTTTTTCCCCTCCTCGGTCCGGGCGCTACAAGATTTAACTCCCTTTTAATTATGACAATGTGTAAGTTCATCACCCTAATTTTTCTCGCTCAGTGATAGATTGGTAGTAAGAATTTTTGTTACAAAGGTTGGGAAGGATTTAAGTTCATGAGATTGAGTCATTTAGAGTATTGAGTAAACTAAAATCAAGAAACAAGGGTATACACTTATTGGCGTAAAAGGAAGGTGAACGTTTGGAGGAAGAGCACTATGATCAAGAAACGAGATCATTTGCACAGATTGTGAGTCTAAGGTCAATCCTATAGAGGATCAAGTGGAGAGATTGAATATTGTGCCTAATGAGTTTGAGGAAATCTTTTGATAATGAAAAATAACTTAAGATATTAATGTCAATATGTTCCATAAGTATGTAAGAGATTTGTTAAAGAAATAGAACTTCAAAATTATATATTAGAGATTATTTAATGAATTTATTGCGTTTAATAAAAAATTGTATGATAAGTATTTTAAATTTTGGATTATTTTTGAACTAAATGACTAAAAAAATCATTTTTGAAGAATAATAAATTAAAAGACTAACTTGTTACTTGAAGATTTAATTAAGTATTAAATTCTTACTTTAAAAAAAAAATAGAAAATGCTAAACCCCTTATAGTTATTATATTGCACTCCTCCCAAAATTGTTGGTTTCTTAAGCATTATCTAAAAATTATAATGACTCCTTACTTAGGTAACTTTCTTCCTATCCTGAATCCTATTAACTAAATTCAGATTCTAAATTTTTTACATGTTTAAACCTGTAAATAAAGTTGACAATGAATTAATCTCCACTAAATATTTAAATAAATAAATATTTTAATTTGATTTTTTTTAAAACAGTTAGAAATTAATTTATACTTTTTACTTGACTTAAGCAAACTTATTTAGGCCCATGTTGGGGCAGTTTTTAACTTTACTATTACATTTAATAAGTATTTTTACTAACAAATGGATAAAATAAAAATTTATTTTTGTTAAATACAAAACTCATATCTATTTTTTATATATTTAAACATATAAACCATAATTTATAAATTTTAGAAAATGATTTTAACTTTTCATGAAAATTTATATTTAAAATTTTAAATGTTATTTTCACTAAACACATATTTTTTTAAGTGATAATATTTTGTTAAATAATTTTTTATTAAAAATTATTTTACTGATAGTTATTTTTCAGCACTTTTATTACAATACAACTTATAAGTACTAAAAGTGTTTTCTTAAATAAATATAAAGTTCAAGCTCACTTAAAAAAAGATAAATAAGAAGATTAACCAAGTTTGATAAAAAATCAAGCTTGAACAAACTTGAACACAAGATCAACTAAGCTCAACCTGTACAAAATTGAGTTCGGTAAGTTTGATAAAGAACCCATTTAACTCCTTGTTCACTTGATTATGCTTAAATTTTCATAAATACATTTTTTATTTTATAAATTAATAAATAAATTTGAATAAACAAATTTTCAATTTATATAATGATATATACACATTACAATATTAATGTTATATGTAACGGCCCCGGAAATTTAAATGAAAATGTATGTATTAAAAGTTCTAAGTGCGGAAGCGAAATAAAAATTCTAATTAACATCCCTTACATAATAACCAAAAACGTATTCAACTTATAAAAAGAATGAGCTAATTAAAAGAAATACTCGAAATAAGAATTATAAATAGAACTATAAAATCTTTAGGCGTCTAACTCGCCGTCTTCCTGCGAAACGGGCTCGGGAACCACGTTTTCCTGATCTGAAATGGTTAAGTAAGGAATGAGCTACACTAGTCCAGTAAAGACATCACACTATCTCACTGCCACAGAAGTAAAGGTTGGTAGAAAACAAAAACGATCAATGGAGCATAATTTATAACAAACTCATTTATTAATGATAAAAACCTTTACTGTCCATTTACCTCGGTGAGACTCGTGAAAATAACATATGAAAACAATAACATTATAACCATCATAAAATCATATACACTTTGTAACATAACATATGTTATACTTTTGCACCTCAATAATCAGACAACAAATTTCCTCTTTTACCAGCCTACTAGTATCCATGGGAATCCATAGGGGGTCCCCGCTACACATGAACTATTAACATTAATAACTTAATTCCAGGGCCGTTCCCATACCCCGTTTGGTATGGGCGCCTAAAAACTATGAACCTCAATACCCCGTCCGGTATGGGCGCCAAATCATAACGTCTCCATACCCCGTCCGGTATGAGAGAACACGTTCCCGGTAGGGTTCCCTACGGACCCGGTCCGTCTACCATCTTCCAAGATATCTAGTTAGGCTGTCGACATTATCCATTTATTAATTCACATACATTTTTTCCATTTTTCTTGGTCTCAATTATCCAATCATCACAAACACGTAAACCAATAATGAACACAAAACAAAACAACACAACATCGGGTTCACCATAATTCAAAACAGAATAAACGAAACCGTGATTCATGCATACGAAATAAAATAAATACATCAGATACCATGCTGCATTTAGACTGTAAGTACATCAAACAGAAACAGACCGACAAATACATCAGGTTCGGACCCCATTAGCAATCTTAATTAGTTATACATATTTATGAATTCATAAAATACCGTTTATCATATATTAAACTTTAATACCGTGGTAGGAAAATAGAGTGAGAAATCCTTACTTGTTTTGGGGTCTAAAATCGGCTCTACAATGCGCCTACGGGCTGTCCTTAAATTCTCTGAATTTTCTCCGAGAAACTGAAACGCACTATCGGTACCTGCACGTGTCCCAAAAAATTCCAAATCACACCTAGGGCCCTTTTTTGGCCAATATCAGAATTCTGGCACGGCGGCTCCGCCATACTCCGGCGACGACACCGCCGCCCGCGGTGGCGATCCGCCTCGGGTTGGCCATTTTCGGCTGAATTTGGCCAAACTTGCATTGGTTACTGCGATAAAACAACTCTAGGGCCCTCAGTGGGCCAAAAAATCATGAAAAATCGAGACTTACCGGCGGCGGAGCTCTCGGGTGCGGCGGCTTTTCCGGTGCGAGTCGCGATTTGATGTTTTGCTCCGGTCAACTTGTAGAGAAAAGGACAGTGATCACAGTGGTGTAAAAATTACATCGAACGGGAACCGGAAAGGGCCTCATCGGAGGCAAAAACTGAGGGAAGCCGCGGCGGCCCCGCTGGACTTTGGCGGTATTTTTCGGCCGATTGGTCGGTGGTTTGGCTCCGATTTGGCCATAGGCGAATTCAGCATCGAAAAACGAGCTAAGAGGAGAAAATTTACCTCGTTTGGCAGTCGAAAAACTCTCCGGTGCGGCGGCGGGTGGTGGCGGCCAGCTCATCCGGTGACTGGTTCTTCTTCTCCGACGAGGGTACTGGTGGCTAGGGTTTGGGGTCGGGTGTGGGTGAAATTATTTATAACCTTCCCCTTTTAATCTCAGCCGTCTATCACGATTTAATCTGGACCTTCCGTGTGCGTGAGATCTGGGCCGTCTGCACGCGTGAGATCTGGATCGTTCGATCAAGTGCACACGGATCGCCCACGTGGCTCCGTCTTGCGTGGCCTCCCGCGTCAGCTTCCTTGCCACGCGGCGTGTTCTGGTTGGCCGGGACTGCTGACTGGGCTGCTGACGTAGCACAACTTTCTTAAATTGCGTTTTGACCTCCGGTTTCTGATTTTCTTTTCAAAAACATCCTCAGAATCTAAATTTTCACCCATTTTTTCCAAAATCAATTTCAATTAAATCTCAAAAATAATTTTACCATATTTTATCATTATTATTATTTTTATTTTTATTAAATTAAAACCTTATAAATTAAATATTAAAAAATTAAACTAAAATTCTAATATAAATTAAAATAAATTAAAAAATAAAAATAATAAAATTTGGGTGTTACATTATATGTATGTTATAAACATAATTAATGTGAATATTTGAAAATAAATGACATTAATGCACGGGGTGGCAACAACCAAACAAGTTTGTTGCTATTTTATGCGTGATTTTTGCACATGACAACCAATCATGGCTGTAGCGGAAGACTCACAATGGAAACCAAGCCAACAAGTCTTTGTTCAGTACATCTACAGCAGCAAGCGGTGGCACACAGAGACTTGGCTAATGAAGAGAAATTTTATAATAGATTAGTTGTATTAGTTGATTCAATAGCTACAACCAAACATGTTTGTGAACAATGATTCATATTAAGACTAAAATGAAATATATGATTTTAGTAAAAATAAAATCTAAAATTGAATGTTTTAGTATGAATTGTCGTCTCAGCGAGAGTTTCGTTACACTTCTGAGTCAATAACACTTGTTCTTCAAGGGTGATTGCATACTCTTTCTAGTATTTTCTTCCTAATACTAGATAAATTTTGTCATCTTTTTTGTCAAAATATTAATAATTATTTAATTAAATAAAATAAAGTAATTAATTAAATTAATGGTATAATTCTTTTTTAAAAATATTATTATTTAATGATAATTAATCAGTGGAATTGATTTTGTGCTGAGTAATAAAAAAATGCTGTTAAAATAATTTTTCAATAAAAATATTTTTTGGTGAATAACTAAAACACATTTAGTGAAAATAACTATGAAGAATATTATCATTAAAAAGTAAAAACGAGTTGTGTTTAAAAGAAATAACTATAAATACTGAAATAATATAAGAAGAAAATAAAATATTTGAATAATTTTAATTATCAATTTAGTTTGTTTCTCATTCTTTAAATTATTATTCTATTTCAATAAATATATATTAATTGAATTACTTATTTTTAGTTCTAAACATAATTGAACAATTACTGTTTTAATTTGTTATAATATATAAGAACTTCTAAATGCTGAAATGATAAAAAAAATATTAAGAAAAGAAGAACTAATTTTAATTACTACTTTAATTTCAATAAGGGAATATAAATTTGATTTTTTAATTCTAAAACATTTGAATAATTAATAATATGTAACACCCACCAAAACCTTTATTTTTTATTTTTTATTAATAAATATAATTATTTATTTATTTAATTTAATTTAATTAATTTATTTTATTTTAATTTAATGAAAAGAAGGGTAAAATTTATTAAGGATTAAATTGAAAATAATTTTGGGGAAAAAGGGTGAAAAATTGGGGTCGGGGAGTGTTTTTGAAAGAAAAATAAAAAATTGGAGGTAAAAACATAATTTATAAAAATTTTACCACGTCAAACGCCCGGTCAGCAGCCCTAACCAACTAAGACGTGTCAAGTAGCAGAGGCGCTGACGCGGGAGGCCATGGGGGGTAGCCACGCGGGAGATCCGCGTGCGCGCGATCGAATGGCTGCGGTCCATTCCCTCGCACACGGACGACGTAGATTGGATCGCGATGAATGGCCTAAACTCACTCTCTATTTAATCGTGATCGGATGGTCTAGATCAAACACAATGGATGGTTCAGATCAAAAGCAAATAGGTATAAATAACTCCATCAACACCCAAACCCTAACCCTAGCCGCCAAAACCCCTCGCTGGAGAAGACAACCCAACCGTCGGGGAGTCGACCGTCGCCACCCGCTGTTGCACCGGAACCTTTTCCGACTGCCAAAAAAGATAAAAATTTTCTCTTTTGTATGAAATTCAATTTTAAACCCACCCATGGCCAAATCAGAGTAAAATAACCGACTAATTGACCGAAAAACACCAACGAAGCCCGTTGGCGACGCCGCGGGAAATTTCACAAACTGCCTCTGATGAGGCCATTCTCAATTCCCGTTTTGCGTAATTTTTTCACCGTTGTGATCACTGTTTTCTTCTCTACAGGTTGACTAAAGCGAAACACCCAACTGCAATGTGAGCTGGAGGAGCCGCCGTACCGGAGAGCCCCGCCGTGGTGAGTTTTGGTTTTTCATATTTTTTTCAACCCACCGAGGCCCTTTAGCGTGTGTGCTTGCAGGAATTGATGCAAAATCGACCAAATTCGGCCAAAAACGGCTGAAAACGGCCGATCCGAGGAGGACTACCACTGAAGCACGGCGGAGCTGCCGTACCAAATTTTTGAAATTGGCCAAGCGGGCCCTGGGACTGATTTTGGGTTTATTTGGAACATTTGTAGATATTATAAGCGCATTTTAGTTCCTGGAGAAAAATTCAAGGAACTTAGGGACCGCTAGTAGGCGCAATAAACTATTTAGCTTTTCGGCATCAAATCGAGTAAGGACCCCTCACCCCATTTCATATCATAGAATTGAAGTTTAAATAAATAATAATACAATATTTTGTACAAATTAAATAGATGTGCATAATTATTTACGGATTGCTAATGGAGCCCGAACTGGACATTGTTCTGAATTATCTATTTTATGATTTAAGTGCATGTATTACTGCCTTACTTAACCACTGTTTGGTTTGGAATTTGAGACATGATTGCATTACCGAATGCATGTTTATTTGTTTATGTGATTATATTTGATTTAAAAATGAAGACTAAAGAAAAATATAAAAAGGGTGTGATCAAATAAATAGATAGAATGACAGCCTTACTAGATATTGTGGGAGATGGTGGACAGACAGGGTACATAAGGAACCTTACCATAAATGTTGTCTCATACCGGATGGGGTATGAAGACTTGGTAATTTGGTGCTCATATCGACGGGGTATGGGGACGGCTCGCTTCACCCTCATACTGGATGGAGTATTAAGATTTAATATATTGGCACTCATACCGGACAGGGTATGAGAACGACCCTGTAATCGAGATTGTTAAGGGAAATGGTTCACGTGTAGAGGGGACATCCCTATAAACCCCCATGAATACTAGTAGGCTGGTAAAATGAGAAACGGTTATGATTTAGTTTATTGTTAATGGATATGAATTTATGATATGTTCTATGTTGCTAGGTGTTCATGAAGTTATGATTTGTATGGTATTATTGTCTCTGTAGGTTATTTTCATAAATTCTATTACGGTAAGTGAACGGTAAATGGTTTTATGATTGATAAATGAATTTGATAAATTTAGTACTTTATTAGTTATTTGGATTTTATACCAATCTTTGCTTCTGTGCTGGTGATAGAGTGTGATATCCTTACTGAGCTAGTGTAGCTCATCCTTTATTTAATCATTTCAGATTAAGAGGACCTGGTTCCAGAGCTCGATCCATAAGAAGATTGCGAGTAAATGCTAGATACTTTCTATTTTCTATTATTTTTCTTATTTCTCATGTTTCTTTCAGAGAATTCATTCTGTAATGTTGTTAAGTACTTTTAAGTTATTGTGTAAGGGATGTAAACCTTAATATTTTGTTTCGCTTTCGCACTTAAATCATTATATATTTCCTTTTGAATTTCCAGGGTCGTTACATAATAAATATAAAATAGTCTATCAATGTTTTCTAAGTGTGTTCATGTCGAGAAAGAAAGATTCACAAAATTCAGGGACATGGATGTTTTCATACAAGACTGTGTTTCAAAATTGTTGTACACATATAAAATTGTAGCATATTAGATTAAAATATTTTTATAGATTCTCATATTTATTCATATCTATCAATACTTAAAAAAAGGTGTATTTAGACACAATAATTTGTACTTAGATTTTTTTGATAAATTTAAAGAAAACAGTTGTCACGTAAGATATAAACATAGAGATTCTTTTTTCGAAATCGAGCATGGAGGTGTAGGCATATGGGTTTAGAAGCAGCGTTGATTATTTAGTTCAGATGTTGGTTTCAAGCTTGGAGGCATTAACTCTAGCATGGGCTTAAAGGGAAGAAGTTGGAAGAGATGTAGTAGCGAGAAGAAAGATGGATTTAGGACTTCTCCTGAATGTCAATCTAAGATGAAAGAAGAGGTATAACTTTTGTATAATTAAATTTACATATTTATGTAATTAAATAATATAAATAAAAATAAATTTTATAAACAAAAGTGTTGGTTTTTCTTTGAATATAGATGCAGATTTTCAAAAATAGGTTGAACTTATTTATGTAGTTTTATATGTTAAAATATATTTTAACTTCACTTTTGCTGAAAGTACTTCTAACTTATTGCGTTTCTTTCATGAAAATAAATTTATAATTCTCAAAAGTACTTCTATAACAATCATCATAACTATCAAAACTCTATACTATTGACCCAGATAAATAAATTTTGTATATAAACTCTATCGTGGGGTGAAAGGGGTTTATGGGACAAGATGTGTGAGGGGTCTGAGTTGTATTTGCGTAGCATGGATATGTGAAACACATTATTAACCCTGAATAACTCTTGAGGTAATGTCAGTTTGTGGACGGTCGTACCAATCCGGTCTAAGATCCCAAATAGCCCGATGAATCAGAAATTTAATTTCTCCCTCTTGCCAAACCTACTAATCCCCTTGAAATGGGTGACTTTAAGAAACACTCGATCACCTTTTTCAAATTCCAAATCCCTCATCCGGGGGTTTGTATAACTCCTTTTTCTACTCTGAGTTATCTAAATGTTCTTCCGGATCTTAACTACTTTGCCTATAGTCTCCTCCACAAGATTTGGGCTGAATAATTTTCTATCACCCACCTCTTTCTAACAGACCGGTGACTTGCAGGATCAGCCATACACTGCTTCGTATGGAGCCATGCCGATACTTGTTTGGTAGCTGTCATTGTGGGTGAACTCTATCAAAGGTAGATGATCATCCCAATGGCCCCCGAAGTCTAGAACACAAGCTAGGAGCATATCCTCTAGTGTGCAAATTGTCCTATCTGATTGTCTATTGGTTTAAGGGTGGAATACGGTACTAAGGGATAGTTTCATTCACACGGCTTGCTGAAAACTAGACTAAAATTGAGAATTAAACCTAGAGTCTCTATCGGATACCACTGTTACTGGAACTCCATGTAACTTGATTATCTCCCGGATATATATTCTTGTTAGCTTGTCCAATGGATCGGTTATCTTGATAGCCAATAAGTGAGAAGACTTGGTGAGCCGGTCGACAATTAGCCAAATGACATCATGTTTTGAGTGTGCCTTAAGCAACCCTGTCACGAAATCCATTGTAATATGTTTCCATTTCCACTCTAGGATCGGTAATGGCTGAAGTAGCTTGTCTGGGCGTTGATGCTCTACCTTAACTTGTTGACATACTAGACATTTGGAAACAAATTCGGCTACCTCTCTTTTCATCCCACTCCACCAAAACTGGGGCCGTATACTTTGATATATTTTAGTCCTTCCGAGATACATGGGGAACTTTGAGTTATAAACCTCTTTCATGATGTTCTTTTTTAGTTCACTATCACCTGGAACACACACTATGTCTTTAAATCTGAGTAACCCATCGGTAGAGACTTAGAATTCTGAATTTACTTCCTATTTTGCATCCTTCCTAAGAGCTGCTAAGTTGGAATCCGTGGATTGAAATTCCTTTATTATTTGGATCAATTCAGGATATACAGTCAGGTGGGTCAAACATGTAACTCTCTTCAAGTCCTGAAGTCATATCTGTTATGCAACCCCTATTACCCTTCATTCAAAAACAATTAGGTAAGCTAACATACCTGCACTTTTTTTGCTGAACGCATCGCTACTTCATTGCCCTTGCCCGGGTGATACAAAATTATGCAATCGTAGTCCTTGAGGAGCTCTATCCAATGCATTTGGCGCATATTGAGATCCTTCTAAGTGAATATGTGCTTCAAGCTCTTATGGTTGGTATAAATCTCAAAAGTCTCCCCATATAGGTAGTGGTGCCAGGTCTTCAAGGTGTGGATAATAGTGGCAAGTTCTATGTTGTGGGTATGGTAATTTTTCTAATGACTCTTTAACTGCCTAAACCCATATGCTATGACCTTCCCATGCTGCATCAGAACACGACCCAACCCCAAGTGGGGGCATCACTATAAACTATATATTGACCTGTCCCACTCGGTAAAGCCAACACGAGTGCAGTAGTCAACCATTTTTTAAGTTCTATAAAGCTCCTTTCGCAGTCCTCATTCTATTCAAACTTAATGTTATTCTTTGTGAGCTAGGTCAAAGGTGCGACTAAGCAGAAAATCCTTCTAGAAACCTGTAGTAATAACTTGTCATTCCCAGAAAGTTACAAATCTCCTTAACCGAGGTCAATTTCTCCCAACCAAGTACTGCCTCAACTTTTTCAGGGTTCACTAATACTCCATCCTTTGGTATGATGTGCCTTAGAAAGATAGTCTGCTGGAGTTAGAACCCACACTTACTCAATTTTACGTATAACTTTCTCTCATTGAGAACCTGAAAAACCTAAGTCAGGAAGTGAGCCTATTCCTCTTTTTAAATAGACTATGATATCATTGATAAGCACAATGACAAACTAATCCATGAATTATTTGAAAATCCTGTTCATTAAGTCCATAGAAATAGTTAGTGCGTTGGTTAGTTCAAATGGCATGACTAGGAACTCATATTGTCTGTACATGGTTCTGAAGGCTATCTTGGGAATGTCCACTGCCCTGATCTTTATTTAATGGTAACTTGAATGCAAATCTATTTTGGAGAAGACCTAGGCACCCTGCAACTTGTTAAAAAGGTCATCGATGATTGGGGGGGGGGGGTACTTGTTCTTGATCGTGACCATGTTCAATCCCCTGTAGTCAATACATAATCTTAACATCCTATCTATTTTCCTTGTAAATGTGACTCAAGCACCTCAAGGGAACACACTATATTGGATGAAACCACTATCCTACAATTTATTGATTTGTTTTCTCAGCTCTTCTGTCTCAACATGACTCATGCGGTAAGGAGCAACCAAGATAGGCTAGGTACCAGGCTGAAGATCTATGGTGAACTCAACTTCTCTGTCCACTAACAGTCCGGTAGTTCATCAGGAAGTCTATCCGAGAAGTCTCGGACTACCGGGGTCTCTTGAATGCAAATTTCTTTCTTAAATTTTCCTAGTGTAGAGAAAACAACCAAGTTAAAACACTTTATAATAGGGAAATTGCCATGAAGGAATAATGTTTAAATTTTTGTTCAACTCTTAAATGACTCTTTATTAGGATGGTTGAATACAAGTTTCTTGTGAAAATAATCTACGGTGACGTGATACACCGCTAAGCAGTTCATTCCTAGGATTGCATTAAAGTCTCCCATGTTAATCTCTATTAGGTCCACACTTAATTTCTTATCTGCTATGTTTATGATACAAGCTTTGTATATAACCTCCCCTAGTAGTATCCTACTCCCAAGAGTAGGCACAAACAATACAGAATCAAGTCTTTCAGATAATATATTCAAGTTTGGTATAAAAGCAAGTGAGACAAATGAATGTGAAGCACTACTATTAATCAAAATATGTGCAAGGTGATTACAGATAGTGTACGTACCATGTATCACGTCTGGGTTGGCTTCAACATCCTGTTGTGTGAGGTTGTAAGCTTTGCCCTAGTAGGAGGTCTTGCCTGATTCTGATTTTGTGGGTACTCTCTCGCGTAGTGTTGGACACTCCTACATATGCGGTAGATATTATTGAGGCGATAGCAGGGTTGGTCCCTATAATCCTTTCCATAATACTGACAAGTCCTACCACGTCCTGTTACCGGAGTATGAGGAGGAGCCTGAGTCATTGGCCTAAGTTTCTTATTCTACTGAACCGGTGCAGTGGGTGATGGTCTGCAGTGTTAAATCAAGGGTCTAGGATTCCCCACTGCTAGAGGAAAGATGTGAAGGTTCCTCTCCACTAACTATGCCTTGACCAGAATGACTAAGTAAATACTGAGCTCAAATATGTACAACTACTATCTAATCTCAGGACGGAGGCCCTACTTGAACTTCCTTGCCTTCTTGCCTTCATCCATTAGGCTCTCAAGGAATATCGGCCCAACTTTAGGAACCTTCGGGCATACTCCGACACAGTCATATCACCTTGTACTAGGTGTGCAAACTCCATATTTTTCAAATGTCGGAGGTGCTCTGGGAGGTATTTTACATTAAAGGCTATCAAAAACTGTTCCCAAGTGACTGGAATGGGCAGGATGACCTGCTTGAGCTGCCACCAGCGACCTACCTCTTCAACAAGCATGTAGTTGGAAACTATAACTTTATGTTCGGAAACCATCCCAATAGTCGTGAAGGTCTTCTCTATCTCAACAAATCAATACTCGACCTCTTTAAAAGAGGATGCCCCTGCAAAGGTAGATGAGTTTAGTCTTTTGTACCTTTCAATGTAATCTGGGTCCCATGGAAGAAGGACTGGATTGTGCTAAGGAGGGATTGGGTGGCCCTATGGTGGTGTCGGATGATACAGTGGAGACACTGAATTGTACTATGGCAGTGCCGGATGATGCGGTGGAGGCACCATATTGTACTATGGTGGTGCCGGATGGTACGGTGAAGGAGCAAGATTGTACCGGGGTGGCTTCGGATCTTTCCACTGCAAGGGTGGCTCAAATTGTGGCAGTAGGGGAGGGTCAGGCAACTTCCTCCTTTCCTCCCAAGCCAGCTGGGTAGAGATGAGTCTTTCCAGCATATCAAAGAGTCGGTCAACATCCTCTCGAAGTGAACCATCCCAGACTGCTCGGATTAGTGGGACATTCATCTCCTCATATTTTTGTACCTGCATTTCATTAGGAAGGGTTGAGTAATAGTTCGTATTTGGTGTTTTTAAGTATTAGTGTAAGGAATGGTTCTAAAGAACGCAATTTTGATACAAACTATAAAGGCCCAGAACCTTAAAGGGAATGAATTTATAATTTAAATGCGGAAATGAATAATAGAGTTAGGGTTTACATTCCTTACACAATAATTTAGAATGCCCAATAGGGCTATGGAAATGTCCATTCTAAAAGTCAAACGGTAATTAAAAAAAATAAATAAATAAGCATCCTAGAACAATCTTCACTAGTACTTGAAGGGAGTCCGGGTGGTGAACTACTCACAACCCTCTTGCTGATCGGGATCTGGATCTTGTTCTTCTTGATCTTAAATGGTTAATGAAAGGGTGAACTACACTAACCAGTAAGAATATCACACTAATAATAGATATGAAAAACTGAAGATTGGTAAAAATAAGAAAAATAACTAATGGAGCCCTTACTTTAATTAAATACATTTAACTCAAAGATGTTTGTTTGATACTTGCCGTTACGAATTTTCTAAAAAATAACCTATGAAGACCCATATCCATACCACTTTTCATATTCATGCATAAGAGAACAAGAGATAATAATTTTTCTTTTTTACTTATTTACTGGTACCCCTTGGAGTCCATAGGGGTGTCCCTTTACTCGTGAACCCAGTATCCAATTTTAACAATTAACCGGCCGTCTCCATACCCCATATAGTAATAGGCACCAAACATTCCATCACCTCGATACCCCGTCCGGTATGAGGGTGAACAATATATCCTAAACGTTTCTGGTATGGGACTTTCTTGTCCCGTATGACTGAGGTAACATTTACGGTAGGATTTTCGATGTACCGACCCTATCTGCCCTTTCCCTGGGTACCCAGTAAGTCTTTCACATAAAGTTCCCATCAAGCAAAACAACCAACAAACGCGTACCAATATCTCATATTATATTTATAGATTAATTAGATGATATTTATGAAGATGATATAGCTTATCATAACAAATGATCGAATAACCAGATAACTAAGTAACCCAGATAAATCGATAAGACCATTGAAACTATAAATTAAGAACATGCACAATATAATAACAAGAAAGTAGGACAGTATAGGAAAATAAACAGAAAATTAGGACAATTTTAAACTAATCAGTTTTGGCTCCACTAGTGACTTGTAATTATTTTTAGGAATTTTTAAATTTTTACAAAACACAAAATTATATATTGTTAAACCTCAATTTACCATAACAAAGAATAGGGTGAGGAATCCTTACCTGGATCGGTGTTTCGAGATATCGTGTTGTCTACCATGCCTCCTAATGGGTACCAAATTTTCTGAATATTTTATGTGGAATCTAAAATACTCGTCACATAATTAAAAATACTCTAAAAATTCAAAATAAGTGATCAAAATTCCTTTCAGCCAATTTTGGGGTTCCGGCACGGCAGCACTGTCTCTGTCGCTTACAGCGGCGGTTCACCTCGGCCTAGCCGGTTTTGGCTTGTTTTGGCCAGTTTTACATGTATTCCTGCGTAAAAATATGTTAGAGTTCCTCGATTGGTTGAAAAATCAAAGAAAAGTTGAACCTACCAGCGGGGCGTCTCTGGATGCGGCAGCTCCGCTAGTCCTCCTTCGCGGCTAGGGTTCCTTTTTCGGCTAACCTGTACAAAAAAGGACGGTGAATACAATGATCAAAAAATTGCGTGAAACGGGAAGCTGAAGGGGCTCATCGGAGGGATTTTTTGGTTTTAGCCATGACGGCTCCGCTGAGCTTTAGCCGTAGTTTTTGACTCACTCACTGTCTCTCTTGCTTCGATTTGGCTACAAGGATGCTCATAATCGAATTTTGAATGGGTAGGGAGAAATTTTACCTTTTTTGACAGTCGGCAGTGGCTTTGGTGCGGCGGCGGTCGGCGGTGGGCCTCCTTCTCCGGTGCTTAGTTCTTCTTCTTCGGTGGGGGCTGACAGCTAGGGTTTGGGTTTCCCTACGATGCGAGATATTTATACTCATCTCGCGTCGATCTGGACCATTCATTGCGATTGATCTTATCCGTCCGATCGCGCTTAAGGTAGAAATAAATTTGAGTCATTTATTGCGATTGATCTCGTTCGTTTGATCGTGCCTAATGAGGGAATGAATTTGAGCTGTTCACGCGCATGGGATCGAACTTGGACCGTCGGATAGCTGGGCACGTGGATCGCCTGCGTGGCTTCTTGTGTGGCACCGATGTCAGCGTGTTTTAACACGCAGCATGCTCCGGTTTGTCGAGGCTACTGACTAGACTGTCTAACATGACACAATTTATTTTTGCACTTTGACCATCTATTTCTAATTTTTCTTTCAAAAATACTCCATAAACTCAAAATTTCACCCAATTTTTTTAAAATTATTTTCAATCTCGTCTCTAATTTATTTTTTCTCAAAATTTCAATTAAATAAAAATAAAATAAATTAAATAGTTATTTTAATAAGAAATAATTATCCAGGACTGCTTTTCGGGTCTTGATATTACAATGTATGTACATAATATAGATATATATATATATACGTATTATATTGGAGTTTTTATTTTTTTTAATTTTCTTTTTTGGTTTATTATATATACATATATTAAATTTCCTGAATTCACATACTCCAATGGGAACTGAATAATAAATACCTCTAATTGCATTAATTATTTTCTTGCTAAGTGTTGAAAAGAAATATTTATAAGTATACTTTATATAGAATCATATTTATATTCTAGTTAAATATTTTTATATGTTTTCTTTTTATTATTAAAGGTTATTTTAGCAGAGGTATTAGTAAGTAATTAAGTGTAAGATATGATTCAATATATATGTAAATATATTAAGATGTCAAGTAAAAAATATTTATAAGAAAAATTTAAAAATATTTATAAATTAAGAAGTGTTTGTTAGATTTTTATACATTGAATCTCAAATTATTATTTAAAAAACCTTAGTTATAATTAATATTTAAAGAAACATTAATAACTAAAATTATCGTGTATGACAACTCACATTTTTTTTTCTGTACAAGGAGAAGAAAAAACCAAAAGAAGATTAAGAAATCGTCATGCACATCCGGGGCCAAGAGATACCCATGATATCGTCAGTGAGGAGCTGTTGGAGATCATTCGGCACTTGAACATGAGAGTGGAGGCCCATTGGTAAAGAGAAGCCAGCATTTGTCAACTAGTCAGTGCATTTATTTCTTTCGTGATAGACATGTTGGATCCGGACCTACCAATTCTACAATAGCAAGTGCTTGATCTCACAAACGAGGGCAGCATGCGCATTAGTGCTGTAATCCTCCTTAGTAAGTAACTACACCGCTAGAGCGCTATTCATTTCCATAATAATACTACAGAACCCACCAATCCAAGCGAGTTGAAGGCCATCGAAAGCACCCTAAAGCTCAGCCCGAAGAACAGAGCATCTGCTAATCTTCTTGCTAAAGCTTCTCAGGCAAGTAACATCCTCATCTCTAATAAGTCTGCCACAACATGCGAAATTGGTAACAACACGATAAGCACCATCAATGTTCACCTTCAACCAACCCTTAGGTGGTTTCTGCCAAGCTACAAGTTCTTCCGACCTGTGCACCATACCTAAAAGAAAATAAAGATTCATATTATTAGCCATAAAAGTATAATCAATCATGAGAGATACATCCTTAGAAAGCTCATCAATACTGCTCTCACTCTCTTAGAAAATAAATTTATTTCTATAGTTCCACAAACTCCAGCAAGTAAGGCTAAAGGTCACTCTATAATCTTGAAATGTCTTGCACCAAGGTCAATTATTTTTTAGGTTCAGCACGAACCACTCATCCATAGTACCACAAAAGAATGTTGATTGGGCTTCAACAGGTATGATATTCAACTAAAGCATCTTAACCATGCTGTAATTACGAAGGACATGATCCACATCCTCAATAGGGTCACCACACCTACTGCATTCTGCAGTAGAGGACATGTAATGTCGGTATCTCACACAATTCATCAAAATCTTCCCCTTAGCAGCCAACCAAAGGAACGTACACACCCATTGAGCACATAGCCAAAGTCAAATGTCTCTCTAATTCCTATCCTCTCGGTGCCAATGATCACTCGCCAGAAGTGCGTAATTTGAGCTAACCGAGAAGCACCTAGAGCTCGCCATACTCTAAAAGCAAGAGTCTGGGATATTGTCATCTCAAGGGGTTAGTACTATAGCCATCTGGTGTAGCGTACCCATCGGCAACATCCAGTGCAGGGCCTCCCAATCCCATTGGGCGGACGACACCACATAGTTCATGACACATATATGGAGATCCTGCTCATCAATAAGTGCGAAAGCCAAAAGCTTAAATGGCCTTAGGTCCCCTAACCAGCAATCTTACCAAAACCTAACATTGTTTCGCGATCCAATGGACTATTTGATGCCAACTCGAACATCCGTCTAGATATGGTTAAGGTTGTGCTAAAGATGGGAGATTGGTCTCATTGGCTTATAATTCTGCGATAAGCTAGGCCATCTGTACTTGTGGGTGAGGACCTAGACCCATAGGAGATTGGGCTTTGCAACCATAGCAAAGACTAATTTCATCAGGAAAGCTTGGTTTTGCTTGTGGATAGATCGAAGTCTGCTTCCCCCAGTGTCGTAAGGCATGTACATGTCATCCCAACTAACAAGGCTGATTTTCTGGTTGCCATTCTCCCTAGTCCCAAATAAACTTCTTGATCACTGCTTCAATATGGTCATATAGGGATTTAAGCAAGGTCATTGTCTGCATAGCATAAGTAGGGATAGTCATGAGGACGGACTTGGTCAAAGTTAAATGTCTTGCAAAGGAAAAGAGGTTAACATTCCAGCTAGATAACTTTTAGTTAATCTTCTCAAATATGTAATGATAAGTATCTTTGTTGACTCTATAATATAACAATGGAACTCTCAAATACTTACCAAGATTATTGGATACTAGAAAATAAAAAATCTTGCCAATACAACTAGCCTCACCCGTGGTAACATTGTGAGAAAAGAAAGTAAGTGTTTTGGTCGCACTCACTTTGTGGCCCAAGCTTACACAGAAATCCTCCAAGACCTTTTTTATAACCTGTGTCTAGTCCTCAGTGGCTTTCCCAAGGATTACTAGGTCATCCACAAAAAATAGGTGTGAGAGGGCAGGACCCTTCTTACCAAGGTGGATCGACTTCCACATACCATTTCTTACCCAGGTGTTTATACCATATGATAGCTGTTCCATGCATAGCACAAATATATAGGGTGAAAGGGGGTCCTCTTGTCGAATGCCTTTAATAGGCTGGAACTCTTGGGTGAGACAGCCGTTCCACAATAATTTCATGGAGCAAGAGAAAATACACTGCATGACAACTCTGATAAGGTTAGGAGGGAGACCAACATCAAGCAGAGTGTCCTCAATATATTCCCAATAGATGCGATCATAAGCTTTTTTTAAGTCCAACTTAATGGTCGTCCACTTGTCTTTCCCCCGCAAATGTCGCATAGAGTGGACCACTTCTTAGGCAATAATAATGTTATCCGTGATATTCCTACTGGCAACAAAGCTAGCTTTGGGTAGGCCCAACTAAAAAAGGCATTAAATTCTTGAGTCTATTGGCGATGAGTTTAATAACGATTTTATATAACACTGTTAATAAACTAATCGGATGAAATTATTTAATAGTCTTTAGTCTAGCAACTTTAGGGATGAGGGTAATAAGGGGTCTTGTTAGTCTCAACATATAACTGTTCACCATGGAAGATACCCCTTGACCATTACGCAAATCGACTCACCTATAGTCTCTCATTGGTTTTGGAAGAATGCCATGTGAAGGCCATCCACTCCGAGGGCCTTCAATGGGTGCATGCTAAATAAAGCGTCATAAATTTCATGATTCGTTATCTCAAAGTCCAACTAAACAACTATTGTAGCTATTAACTTCAGGAACAAGCCTCTAACAGGGTACTATGGTATGGGTCCCTCTTCGGTCGTATAAAGGTTCTCAAAGAAGGTGGAGGCCATTATCCGAAGCTGGCCTTCATCGGTACTCCAATTACCATTCCTATCTTTAAGCATACTAATTTTGTTCTTTTTCATTCTAGAGATGTTTGAGTATGAAAATATTTGGTGTTACTGTCCCCCAGAGAAATCCAATTACATCGGGATTTTTTCTTCTAGAGCATCTCTTCTTGTAGTAACACCCCCTCTAATTCCTCTTTCAAGAATCTCTCCAGCTCTTGGAGCCTAACAAAGTGGTGTCTTTTCAAAGCCTGTTGGATCCCATTCAATATTGCTAGGAGGATATTTTTTCTTAGTGATATGGTCAAATACATTTCTATTCTAGTCTTGCATAGTCTTGCTAAAATTACTAATGTTCTCCTGGATAGGAAGATGATTTTGCCAATTTTTCCTAACCAAGTTAGGGAAATCGGGATGGGCGAGCCATGTAGCTAAAAACCAAAAGGGCTTGGGGTCCTTATTGTGAGTGTGACGGGTGTAAGGGATAATCAGGAAAGGCCTATGATTAGATTGCACTTTTAAAAGCTGGTGAACAATGGCCTTTGAGAATTGGTTGAACCATCTCTACTTACAGATAGCTTTATCAAGCCGTTGAAAAGGGGTCCCATGTCGCCATATAAAGTTAGGTCCTACATAATCAAGCTGCTATAAGGAATTGACATAAATGAAGTGGTTAAAGAGACCACAACCTTTAGACCGTGTAGCCACCCCCCCTCTTCGGTCGTCTGAATCCAAGATGGAATTAAATTCCCCAACAAGAAGCCAAGGGTGATTCATGTGATGCCCGATAGTGGTGAGCTCCTCTTAAAGGTCCTTTCGTTTGTGAGGATTTGGCTCCCATAGATAATAGAGAGGGAGATATCCTCTCGACCATCATTCCTGCTAATTATGGAATGGATAAACTAACGGTGATTATAGTCTACATTAACCTGGATAGACTCTTTTCAAATCATCTAAATGCCCCCTGAAAATCCAACTGCCTCAACTCTATGAAAGTAGTCGAATCCCAAGTTCTTGATCACTTTATCCATTTTCTCGCCTGCCGTCTTGGGCTCCAACAACGCAACGAAGGCAGGGTTGTGGATATTGACATAGGACTTTAGGGCGCGCCGGAGGCCACTTTTTGTTGCGCCCTAAAAATTCCACACAAGAAATGAGCAATCTATAAGGTAAAGATAAGGGAACAGAAGAGTTGATGCTCAGAAGAGAGACTATGCTTGTGCCTTCTGAAGGGCATCAATATCGCTAGAAACGAGGCTTACATCTTTGTTGACAAGCTCTTAAATTTGGGATATAAGGGGGTTAATCGTAGTGGAAGTAGGTGCCTCGTCCCCTTTTTTAGCCTTAACTTTTTTTTAAAGGTCTTATTAATTTTTATGCCTTTGCTGATACCAAGTCGATCCGGTGGTTTGACTACCGGCCTAAAGCGATCTATAAAGGAGATCGTAGGTGGCATAGAGCTACCGGGGGAGGACCAATTGAGTTCGTGGTCTTGATCCACCCTATTTTTAATTATTACAACGTTATTCTTTGAAGGTTCCAGCATAGTAGTACCCTGGCTTATTACAAACTTCTCATTGTAAGTCATTCATGCGCCACGGGGGCTGATGTGTCCTTTTATCCTGCTAGATTCTCCGACCATATTAGTCATTGGCATCACACGTTCAATGATGGGCTTAGTGTTGGCCAGCATGGTAGAACCCATGATTTCAGAGAGGGCATCCATCATCTTCTGATCACTATCTTCCACCATCGGCACTTTTCCAATTCCTTGGGGGTTGTCTCTCATTTGAGACCCCTACCTGTTTAGGGGTTTTTACCACCAGCCAGTTTGGTCCTTCTAAGGTTCCCTCCATGTCTGCAATCATACTAAATCTTGATCCATTCTTATTATTCTCTTTTGGGATATCTGAGCCTTTACTTGGCAAGATAGGACCCTTACTTCCAACTTTCCTCCCCTTACGTTGGACTTACATCCAGGGACCATAATTTTCATCGAGCCCTGCCACATTATCCTGTTCACTGGGACCTGTGCTTCCACTCATGATTGACTCAATCTTCGTCTCAGTATTTTTCTTGCACTGGTCTTTAAGTTTTTCGTATACTCTGCAGTCAAAGCATATAGTAGGCAATCCCTCATATTCCACTCTCTGTAGGCACCCATCCAGCATGAACTTAGAAATGAGTGGTCTGATTAAATCAATTCCAACCTCCAATTGATCAAACTTACCCCGTTCAGTGGATTCAGTGTTATAGTCAATGCGAAATACCTTCCTTATCAACGTGGAGATAGCTCTGAGCACACTCTTATGGTAATAATGGATGGGGAAGCCAGGAAATTGCACCGAGGCCACCACACTAGAGACATCAAAATTTTCAGTAGAGAAACTGGGGGACCAAGGCTACATTGTTCGGTAATGGCCATATATAACCCATGGGCAATCCATATGAATGTATAGGTAGTCTTATGTCGAGTGGAGCTTGACCATGTAGTAACCATTATCTAGGTCAATCAGGTGTAATCGATCAGTAGGCTTTCACATGCAATGAAGTTTTGCCCAGAGTTCTTTATACCCAATCGGCTTCCTAATAAGTCAAATAATCATTATAAATTTCATATTTTGCTAGGAGGTTATGTACCTTATCCAAAAAGAAGATTCTTGGTATTCCATTCTCCATGTCAAACTTAACATCCCGTGTAACGGCCTAGGAAATTAAAAGGAAATGTATATATTTATTCTAAGTGCGGAAGCAAGATAAAATAGATTATGATTAACATCCCTTACACAATAATCAAAATGTATTAAAGATATGAAAGAATAAACTAACTGAAGGAAATACTGTGAATGAATACTATAAGGAAAACAAATAAATCTTTAGGCTTCTATTCACCGTCTTCCTGCGGAACGGGCTCAGGAACCAAGTCTTCCTGATCTGAAATGGTTAAGTAAGGAATGAGCTACACTAGCCCAGTAAAGATATCACACTATCTCACTGTCACAGTAGTAAAGGTTGGTAGAAAACAAAAACGACCAATGGAGCATAATTCATAACAAATTCATTTATCAATAATAAAACCCTTTACTGTCCACTTATCTCGTCGAGATTCAGGAAAACAACTTATGAAAACAAAGACATTATAAACATCATAAGATCATGCACACTCTGTAACATAACACATATCATACTTTTGTATTGCAATCATCAGGCAACAAATTTCCTCTTTTATCAGCCTACTAGTATCCATGGGGATCCATAGGGATCCCCGCTACACATGAACCATTCACCTTAATTCCAGAGCCGTCCCCATACCCTGTCCGGTATGAACGCCAAAACTATAAACCTCAATACCCCGTCTGGTATGAGGGTGAAGCGGGCTGTCCCCATACCCCGTCTGGTATGAGTGCCAAAACATTTAAAGTCTCTATACCCCGTTTGATATGAGAGACCCCATTCCCGGTAGGGTTCCCTATGGACCCGGTTCGTCCACCATCTCCCAAGATATCTAGTGAGGCTGTCGACTTATCCATTTATAAATTCACATACCCTTTTCATTTTTCTTAGTCTCAATTACCTAATCAACATGAACATGTAAACCAGTAACGCACACCAAACAAGGCAACACAACAACGGGTTCACAATAATTCAAACTATAATAGATTAAACAGTGATTCATGCATACGAAACCACAGAATAAACAATCAAATACTATACTGCATTTAGACTGTAAAATACATCAAACAAGAACAGACCGACAAATACATCAGGTTCGGGCCCCATTAGTAATCTTAATTAATTATACATATCTATTAATTCATAAAATACCATTTTTTCATTTATTAAGCTTTAATGTCGTGATAGGAAATAGGGTAAGGGATCCTTACTTGTTTTGGAGTCTAAAATTGGGTTCTCACTGTACCTACGGGCAGTCCCTAAATTCCCTGAATTTTTCTCCAGAAACTGAAACACACTTCCGGTACCTGCACATGTCCCCAAAAAACCCTTAATCAGACCCAGGGCCTATTTGACCAATTTCAAAATTTCGGCACGGTGACTCCGCAGTGCTCCAGCGACGGCACCGTCATCCGAGGCGGTGATCTGCCTTGGGTTGGCTGTTTCTGGCCTTTTTGGCCGAATTCGGCCAAACTGCATTGGTTCCTGTGATAAAACACCCCTAGGTCCCTTGGTGGGCCAAAAATTTACAGAAAACCGAGACTTACCGGTGGCGGAGCTCTCGAGTGCGGTGGCTCCTCCGGCGCGAGTTATGATTTGGTGTTTTGCTCCGGTCAACCTGTAAAGAAAAGGACAGTGGTTACGGTGGTGTAAAAATTACATCGAACGGGAATCGGGAAGGGCCTCATCAGAGGCAAAAATTGAGGGAACCCGCGGCGGCGCCGCTGGGCTTCGGCGGTGTTTTCTAGCCAATTGGCTGGTTGTTTGGCTCTAATTTAGCCACAGGTGGATTTAGCATCGAAAAATGAGCCAAGGTGAGAAATTTTACCTTGTTTGGCGGCTGAAAAATCCTCTGGTGCGGCGGCGGGTGGCGACGGCCGGTTCCTCCGGTGGCTGGGTCGTCTTCTCCGGCGAGGGCTCTGGCGGGTAGGGTTTGGATTTGGGTGTGGGTGAGGTTATTTATAACCTTTTCTTTTTAATCTAAGCCGTCCATCACGATTTAATCTGGACCGTCCGATCGCGAATAAATTGGAAATAAATCTGGGCCGTCCATCGCGATACAATCTGGGCCGTCCGTGCATGATTCAATTTGGGCCGTCCGCACGCGTGAGATCTAAGCCGTCTGTGCGCGCTTTTGATCTGGGTCGTCCGTGCGCACGGGAACGGATCTGGATTGTCCGATCACGCGTAAGCGGATCGCCCACGTGTCCCCGTCCTGCGTGGCTTCCTGCGTCAGCGTCCCTGCCACGCGGCGTGTCCTGGTTGGCGGGAGCTGCTGAAGTGGCGCAATTTTTCTAAATTACATTTTGACCTATGATTTTCTATTTTCTTTTCAAAAACACCTCCAGAATCTAAATTTTTACCCCTTTTTCCCAAAATCAATTTCAATTAAATCCCAAAAATAATTTTACCCTATTTTATTATTATTATTATTATTATCATTATTTCTATTAAATTAAATTAAATTAAATTAAAACCTTATAAATTAATTATTAAAATAAAATAAAATCAAACAAAATTCTAATAAAAATTAAAATAAAATAAAATAAAATTTTTGGGTGTTACATCCCGTCCCTGATGTCATAGACCACACCCCCATCTTATAGGGTAATGACTAGAGCATATTTCTTTAAATCATATAGACTCGAGTTAAGTAAAATAACATAACTTTATTAATAATAAAAGAATCGCAAAAGTATTACATCCCTTAAATATAAAACATAAACATATGTACGAGACTCTAAATTTTCTTCTTTATATTACTAAAATAAAATACGAAATAGTAACCTTAATATCATAATCTAGGCTTCAGAAATTTCCTCTATATCATCGCTCACTCTATAATGGTATCTTCAGTATCTGGAGGGTGATAGGACGGGTGAGATAAAATATTCCAACAAGCAATATTATAAAATCACAACATAGCACATGCAAATATAGTTTCTTTACACACAAAAGAACATATATCATATAATTTTTCTAAAATATATGCGAATTAGAAGATGAAAGTACAAACTATAAAACATATTCATGTTGTATACTTCATCACTATTATGGAGGATCAATTAGTTATCATACATTATGCGTAAGCACAGATACTTATCACTGGTTCTCCATGTACTCGAACACGGAAAGACATAATGAGTACTTTGAAACACTACTACCCCCGAACACAGAACGGTTAGGGCATGTAGATCAGGCTGTTTTCTCATACACCCGAACACAGAACGTTTATGTATGGGTATACATTTATTACTTCGCCAATACACCCAAACACGAAACGATTATGTGTGGCTAGATTAAAGCCTAGCATAATGTAGGTGCTTTCACAATGTTTTTTTCTATAATGACTGATGCATATATATCAAAACCACATTTTAAAAATACAAAACAAAATAACACTTATATCGAAGTAAAACTTAAACAAATACTTACTTTGTAAATATGGAAGATAAATTAAATATGTTCAATGCTGACAGATCTTGCCACGTGCTGCCCCTGGAGCCTGAGGGGGAGCTTGGATCGCTGTTCTGGGTCTCTTATTTTGTTGGACAGGCGCAGTAGGTGCTGGTCTGCGGGGTGGAGCTGAGGGTCTGTGACTCCCTGCTGACTGAGAAAGGGTGTTGAAACTCCTCTCCATGATCTGCGCCTTTGCCAGAATGACTGAATATGTCTTGAGCTCTAGTACCAATAAGTGTCGCTTGATCTCTGAGCGGAGGCCCCACTGGAACCTCCTAACCTTCCTGCCCTCATCTATCAATGTCTCAGGGGAGTATCGGCCCAGCTCTAGGAACTTACGAGTATATTCCGATACCATTATGTTTTCCTGGACCAGCTGAACAAACTCCATCTCCTTTAGATGTCGGATGTGCTCGGGGAGGTACTCTGCATGAAAGGCTGTTAAAAACTGCTCCCATGTGACTGGTGTAGGCAGGGTGGTCTGCTTGAGCTCCCACCAACGACCTACTTCCCCCACCAGCATGTAGGAAGCAAGAGTAATCCACTACTCGGGAACCACTCCTAATGTCTTGAAAGCCATCTCTCTCTCCGCCAACAAGTACTGGGCATCTTCGAAAGAGGACTCCCCTACAAAAGTGGAAGGGTTCAGTCTCCTATACCTCTCTACGTAGCCCGGGTCAATCAAGGAAGGAGGTGGGTCCTGTGGAAGAGGGATTGGGCCGGGTTGAGGATAGACTGGGGGGCCCTGTGGTGGCACCTATTGATAAAATGGGGGCACTGGATTGTACTGTGGCGGTGCGGGCAGTACTGTGGTTGGGGCACCGGATTATACTGCGGCGGTGGTGCCGGGGGGTACTGTGGAGGAGCAGGCTCGTACCGGGGTGGCTCGGGATCCGCTCGCTGTAGCGGTGGCTCAACTTGTGGTAGTGGCAGGTAACTCCCTTCTCTCCTCTCGGCCTTGCTGGGCAGCAATGATCCTTTCTAGCATCTCAAATATTCTGTCCACATTTTTCCGAAACGAATTATCCCTGGCTGCTCGGTTTAGTGGGGGTTTTCCTCTCCTCATCTCTCTGCACCTGCATTTCACAAGGAAAGGTTGAGTAACGATTAATCGGTTGGTATTTCTCTAAATATTATTGTGTAAAGAACAAGTCCGAGGAACGCGGCTCTGATACTAACTGTAACGGCCTCAAAAATTAAAAAGAAATGTATATATTTATTCTAAGTACTAAAGCGAGATAAAATAGATTATGATTAACATCCCTTACACAATAATCAAAATGTATTAAAGATATGAAAGAATAAACTAACTGAAGGAAATACTGTGAATGAATACTATAAGGAAAACAAATAAATCTTTAGGCTTCTATTCGCCGTCTTCTTGCGGAACGGGCTCGGGAACCAACTCCTCCTGATCTGAAATGGTTAAGTAAGAAATGAGCTACACTAGCCCAGTAAAGATATCACACTATCTTACTGTCATAGTAGTAAAGGTTGGTAGAAAACAAAAATGACCAATGGAGCATAATTCATAAAAAATTCATTTATCAATAATAAAACCCTTTACTGTCCACTTACCTCGTCGAGATTCAGGAAAACAACTTATGAAAACAAAGACATTATAAACATCATAAGATCATGAATACTCTGTAACATAACACATATCATACTTTTGTATTTCAATCATCAGGCAACAAATTTCCTCTTTTATCAGCCTATTAGTATCCATGGGGATCCATAGGGGTCCCCGTTACACGTGAACCATTCACCTTAATTCCAGGGCCGTCCCCATACCCCGTCCGGTATGAGTGCCAAAATCATAAACTTCAATACCCCGTCTGGTATGAGGGTGAAGCGGGCCGTCCCCATACTCCATCTGGTATGAGCGCCAAAACATTTAAAGTCTCCATACCCCGTCCGATATGAGAGACCCCGTTCCCGGTAGGGTTCCCTATGGACCCGGTCCATCCACCATCTCCCAGGATATCTAGTGAGGCTGTCGACTTATCCATTTATAAATTCACATACCCTTTTCATTTTTCTTAGTCTCAATTACCCAATCAACATGAATACGTAAACCAGTAACGCACACCAAACAAGGCAACACAACAACGGGTTCACAATAATTCAAACTATAATAGATTAAACAGTGATTCATGCATACGAAACCACAGAATAAACAATCAAATACTATACTGCATTTAGACTGTAAAATACATCAAACGGGAACAGACTGACAAATACATCAGGTTCGGGCCCCATTAGTAATCTTAATTAATTATACATATCTATTAATTCATAAAATACCATTTTTTCATTTATTAAGCTTTAATGCCGTGATAGGAAATACGGTGAGGGATCCTTACTTGTTTCGGAGTCTGAAATTGGGTTCTCACTGCGCTTACGGGCAGTCCCTAGATTCCCTGAATTTTTTCTCGAAAATTGAAACACACTTCCGGTACTTGCACATGTCCCCAAAAAATCCCAAATCAGACCTAGGTTTATTCGGCCAATTTTAAAATTCTGGCACGGCGGCTTTGCCGTGCTCCGGCAATGGCACCGTCGCCTGCGGCGGCGATCCGCCTCGGATTGGTCATTTTTGGCCGAATTCGGCCAAACTTGCATTAGTTCCTGTGATAAAACATCCCTAGGGCCCTCGGTGGGCCAAAAAATTACAAAAAACTGAGACTTACTAGCGGCGGAGCTCTCGGGTGCGTTGGCTCCTTCGGCGCAAGTTGCAATTTGGTGTTTTTCTCTGACCAACATGTAGAGAAAAGGATTGTCACGGTGGTGTAAAAATTACATCGAACGGGAACCAGGAAGGGCCTCATCGGAGGCAAAAATTGAGGGAACCTGCCGCGGTGCCACTAGGATTCAGCGGTGTTTTTCGACCAATTTTTCGGTGATTTGACTTTGATTTGGCCACAAGTGGATTCAGCATCGAAAAATGAGCCAAGGGGAGAAAGTTTACCTTGTTTGGCAGCCGAAAAATCCTCCGGTGCGGCGGCGGGTGGCGGCAGGTGGTTCCTCCGGTGGGTGGGTCGTCTTCTCCGGCGAGGGCTCTGGCAGCTAGGGTTTGGATTTGGGTGTGGGTGAGGTTATTTATAACCTTTCCCTTTTAATCTGAGCCGTCTATCACGATTTAATATGAGCATTCCGATCGCGATTAAATTTGAAATAAATCTGGGCTGTCCATCGCGATGTGATCTGGGCTGTCCGTGCGTGATTCAATCTGAACCGTCCGCACGCGTGAGATCTGGGCCGTCCGTGCGCACTTTTGATCTAGGTCGTCCGTGCGCGCGGGAACGGATCTGGGCCGTCTGATCGCGTGCACGCGGATCGCCCATGTGTCCCCGTCTCGCGTGGCTTCCCACGTCAGCGTCCATGCCACGCGGCGTATCCTGGTTTGGTGGGGCTGCTGACCGAGCTTTTGACGTGGCTGCTGACGTGGCGCAATTTTTCTAAATTGCGTTTTGACCCCCCGATTTTCGATTTTCTTTTCAAAAACATCTCAGGAATCCAAATTTTTACCCATTTTTTCCAAAATCAATTTCAATTGAATTCCAAAAATAATTTTACCTCATTTTATTATTATTATTATTATTATTATTTCTATTAAATTAAATTAAAACCTTATAAATTAATTATTAAAATAAAATAAAATCAAATAAAATTCCAATAAAAATTAAAATAAAATAAAATAAAAGTTTTGGGTGTTACATCCCGTCCCTGATGTCACAGACCACACCCCATCTTATAGGGTAATGACCTGAGTATATTTTTTAAATCATATAAACTCGAGTTAAGTAAAATAACATAACTTTATTAATAATAAAAGAGTCGCAAAAGCATTACATCCCTTAAATATAAAACATAAACATATGTACGAGACTCTAAATTTTCTTCTTTATATTACTAAATAAAAATACGAAATAGTATCCTTAATATCATAATCTAGGCTTCAGAAATTTCCTCTATATCATCGCTCACTCTACAACGGTATCTTCAGTATTTGGAGGGTGATAGGACAGGTGAGATAAAATATTCCAACAAGCAATATTATAAAATCACAAGATAGTACATGCAAATATAGTTTCTTTACACACAAAAGAACATATATCATATAATCTTTCTAAAACATATGCGAATTAGAAGATGAAAGTACAAACTAGAAAACATATTCATGTTGTATACTTCATCACTATTATAGAGGATCAATTAGTTATCATACAATATGCGTAAGCACATATACTTATCACTGGTTCTCCATGTACTCGAACACGGAAAGACATAATGAGTACTTTGAAACACTACTACCCCCGAACACAGAACGGTTAGGGCATGTAGATCAGGCTATTTTCTCATACACCCGAACACAGAACGTTTATGTATGGGTACACATTTATTACTTCGCCAATACACTTAAACACAGAACGATTATGTGTGGCTAGATTAAAGCCTAGCATAATGTAGGTGCTTTCACAATGTTTTTTTCTATAATGACTGATGTATATATATCAAAACCACATTTCAAAAACACAAAACGAAATAACACTTATATCGAAGTAAAACTTAAACAAATACTTACTTTGTAAATACGGAAGATAAATTAAATATGTGCACATTTTTATACTACAAATATGTAAAATATCTCAAAACTACGTTGGCCATGAATCCATAATATCCATTTACCTTAAGTCTTTAGTAGTCGTAGTCTTAATTCCGATAGAGTTCCGATTTTATTTATGACTTTTTTCTCCAAAAAATTCGGTAGAGTTTCGAGATGATTTTTTGTCATTTTCTTGACTCAAAAATATCCAATACGATACTCAAAAACTAATCCCAAAACCAAAGAGAAACAGAACTTCAAAACTTAAGAAAAAACTTACCTTTCTAACGATTTATAGCTTCATTTTGATCGTGAGCTTTATTGTTCTTTTTTTCCTCTTTCTCTGCTCTCACAAATTTAGTAGAGTTTCCCCAAGGTTTTTATCTAAAACCTCAAAATACTCTTAAATTTCACACACTTTATACTCCCTCTTCTTTCTTCACCTCTATGTTTCTTATTATTTTTCTCTCATTTAGAATGTCTCTTCCTCCCTTCTCCTATCCCCTATTTATAGGAATGGGGAGCCACGAGGGAAAGGTGGCCATCCTTCTATCTTACTATTTCATCTAAAAATTTTCACCTTTCCTTATGTCACTTCACTTAAAAGGTTACCAATCTTCACATGCCGTTTTATCTAAAAGGCCTTTTCACATGCCACTTCATCTAAAATGTTACCACTTTTCACATGTCGTTTTATCTAAAAGGTCTTTTCATATGCCACTTCATCTAAAAAGTTACCACTTTTCACATGTCAATTCATTTAAAAGTTGTCATTTTATAGTTACCACTTTTCATTATACCATTTCATTTAAAAGATTCCCACATTTTCTCATGCCTTTTCATGCTTATTCTAGCTCCTTCATCCTCATCCATCCTTTTTTCATTTGACTCTAAACTATGTCCTTAACCTTATTATATATTTTCAAACACATAAAAAGCTAAATTAAATATATCAAATTTAAGAAATTAACTCAAAGGTATTTTCAAGCTATCACATCCTCCCCCCCTTAAAAAAGAAATTTGGTCCTCTAAATTAGACTTACCAGTAGTCATAAATAGATGTGGGTATTTGGCCTTCATTTCCTCTTCTGGCTCCCATGTGGCTTCTTTAGTCGAATGGTGCTGCCATAGTACATTCACTAAGGAGATTACCTTGGCCAGTAATATCATTTCTTGCGATCCACTATCTACACTAGAAGCTCAATATAGGGTAGGTTATCTTGAAGTGCAAGGGATTCATATTGGGGAACATGAGATGGATCTGGGTGGTATTTTTTCAACATCGACACATGGAAGACATTGTGTATGTTGGGTAATTTAGGTGGCAATGCTAAACAGTAGGCGATAGCTCCTACTTTATCCAACATCTTAAAAGGTTTAATAAATCGAGGACTGAGTTTTCATTTCTTCCCAAATCTCATAATCCATTGACAAGATTTTCATAAATACATGGTTGCTTACTTCGAATTCTAAATCTCTTCTTCAATTGTCAGCATAACTTTTCTACCTATTTTAAGCTGTCAGAAGATGTTTCCTGATGAATTTCACTTTTTCTGTAGTCGCTTCTACTAATTCAGGTCCAACCAGTTTTTGTTCTCCAACTTCTTCCCAACAAATAGGTGATTCGCAGGGTCTTCCATATAAAGCCTCATAGGGTGCCATTTGAATGCTGGACTGATGACTATTGTTATACGCGAACTCAATAGAGGTAAATGATCATCCCATTTACCTCGTAACTCAATGACACAAGCTCGTAGCATATCTTATAGAGTTTAAATTGTCCATTTTGATTTACCATCTGTTTGAGGATGAAAAGCCGTATTAAAGAATAACTTGATCCCCATAGTATTCTATAGACTGGTAAAAAATCTTGAAGTAAAGCGGGGATCTCGATCGGAGATGATTATGATTGGAATTCTATACAATCTTACAATATCCTTGATATAGAGACTGACAAACTTGTCTAGTGGGTCATTTACTTTGATAGCCAAAAAATTAGCAGACTTAGTTAATCTATCAACGATAACCCAAATAGCATCATGTTGGGATCTTGTTTTAGGTAGACCCACCACAAAATCCATAGTAATATGTTTCCATTTCCACTCTGCTACTGGCAAGTGTTAAAGTAGTCTTGTTGGTCTCGACATTCAACCTTCACTTGTTGGCATATCAGACATTTAGAAACAAACTCTGCTATATCCTTCATCATCCCACTCCATCGATATTTGATCCTTAAGTTATGATACATCTTAGTGTTGTTAGGGTGCATAACAAATCTAGAGTAGTGTGCTTCTTTTAATATCTCATTTTTCAAACTATTATTATTCGGTACACATGCTCTGTTTCCAAACCTCAATACACCATCTTCCAATAGTCTGAATTCTAGCTTGAGTCCTTTACTAACATATTTCATAATTGACTTCAAGGTAAGATCAGACTGCTGAGCTTCTCTAATTTTCTGAATCAAAATTGGTTGCACTTTTATATTGGCTAGGCATCCTCCTGATCTCTTATTTCAGACATTCATATTCAATTTATCGAACTCCTTTATGAGTCTTCACTCTGAGGCCATTATGTAAGTAAGAGTGCAAGTACTCTTCCTACTAAGTGCATCTGCAACCATATTGCCTTTTCTCGGATGGTATAGGATCTTGTAATCATTATCCTTAAGTAATTCTATCCAGCTCATTTAGAGTATATTAAGTTATTTCTGTGAGAACAAATGCTTCAAACTCTTATGGTCTGTGTGAATATCGAAACTTTTACCCTATAGATAGTGGCGCCAGATCTTCAAGGCAAAAACTATAGCGGCTAGTTCTAAGTTATGGGTAGGATAGTTCTGCTCATGATTCTTTAATTGTCTAGATTCACAAGATATCAGTTTTTTGTATTGTATTAGCACACATCCTAATCCTTACTTTGAAGTATCACTATAGATAGAGAATCCACTTGTACCGTTAGGAATAGTCAATACTGGGGCTGTTGTTAATTGCTTCTTCAGTTCTTGAAAACTTTGTTCACACTTGTCATTCCACTCAAATTTTATGTCCTTTCTAGTGAGCTGAGTTAGTGGAGTAGCAATTTTTGGAAAATTTTCAATAAACTTCCTGGAGTATCCAGCTAAGCCGAGAAAACTTCTGACTTTAGTTATTGTTATAGGTCTTTTCCAATTTACTACAGCTTCTACTTTAATTGGATCTACTGTTATTCTGTCCTTTGAAACTCTATGTCAAAGGAAGGCAACCTCCTTCAACTAAAACTCACAGTTTTTGAACTTGACATACAACTTCTTTGTCTTATGTATTATAAGCACTATTTCCAAATGCTTTGCATATTGAGCTTCGCTCCGTGAATAAATTAGTATATCATCAATAAAGACGATGATAAACTTATCCAAGAATGGCTGGAAGACTCTATTTATCAAATCTATAAATATTGCAGGAGCATTTGTTAGACCAAAAGGCATGACTAAGAATTCATAATGGCCATACCTGGTCCTCAAGGCAGTCTTGGGAACATCCTCTTACTTAATTTTTAGTTGATGGTATCCAGAACGTAGATCAATCTTTGAAAATAATTGGGCTCCTTGAAGTTGGTCGAATAAATCATCGACACAAGGCAATAAATACTTATTCTTTATGGTAACTTGGTTTAGTTGCCTATAGTCGATACAGAGTCACATGGTATCATTCTTCTTCTTCACAATAGTACTAGAGCTCCCCATGGTGATACACTTGGTTTGATGAAATCCTTATCCAATAATTACTGCAATTGTTTTTTGAGTTCCTCTAATTCGGCTTTCACTATTCGATATGCAGCCTTAGAGATTGAACTCGTGCTAGTAATTAAGTCAATGAAGAACTCAATCTCCCGGTCTGCAAGTAAACATGGAAGATCTTCTGGAAAAACATCAGAAAATTCCTTCACCACTAGTATTTGTTGTAGATTGACTTCTCTACTTTTATTCTCCACTACGTAAGCCAAATACCCTCCACATCCCTTCTCAAGTAATCGTTGAGCTTAAATGCAAGATACGAGACATGGATGTTGGGGCTTCCTAATCCCTTTGAATTTGAAGGCCTTGTCATTGGGAATATTAAAAGTAACTGTCTTTCCATGACAATCTATATTGGCATGGTACGCTGTTAACTAATCCATTCCTAGTATGACATTAAAATCATGCATGTGTAGGAGTATGAGATCTAGTGGTAACTCTCTGTTGGTAATCTTTGCAATACACGCTCGACAGACTGTACTAGTGGTCAAATCCTTATTGGCTGGAGTAGAGACTACTAATACATATTCTAAAGGTGATTGTTTAATGTCAGATGCTGAGTAAACTCATGTGATACAAAATAGTGTGTTGATCATGTGTCTATTAAAAGTTTAGCCAAGGTACTAGAGATAGTGAACATACCTTAGATCACATCCTGGGAGGCTTCAGTATCTCTTTCGGTGAGGGCATATACTCTTCTTTGAGTTTTTGGACTGGTATGTTTTTTATTGATAGGACACTCTTTGATCCAATGTTGGATACTACCACATCTGAAGCATCCATTTATCAACTTGTAACAGGGTCTGCTACCATGGTTCTTTCTAAAATAGGGGCATATTTGCTTTGGCCCTTGTGCTGGAACTTTGAGATATGTCTTCTGCCTTTTATCAGGTTATTGTGGCTCGTAGAACTTCCTTTTATTATTTAGTATGAATGGTCGAACCCACTGGATCTGTTGTGGGACTAGACTTGTAGTCTCTTCTACAATCTAGGCTCGTTCTAGTGCTTCTTGATAGTCATTAATTTTCAAAATGAAGATTTTATCCCAGATCTCTTTACGCAGGCCCCTCTGAAACTTCCTAGCTCGTAGGCTTCCATCTGCTACTAAGTTGCGTGTGAACTGAGCTAGTTCTATAAACTTTTTTGCATATCTTGCCACCTTTATATTCCCTTGCTTTAATTCTAGGAATTTAATTTGCTTTTGTTCTCGAACAAAGCCAGGAAAATACTTCTAAGAGAATGTCGCTCTAAATACTTCCCAAAGGATCGGTTTCCTCAACGATCCCTTTTTCAGGCGCCACCAGTATTCTACAGCTCCCTTGAACATGAATGTGGCTAATTGTACCTTTTGCTCTGAAGTGGCGTTGAGAACATCAAATATCTTCTCTAACTCTATGATCTACTGTTCGGCTAATATCGGGTCAGTTGCTCCAGCAAATGATGGTGGGTTTATTCTCTTAAATCTTTCAATGAGTTTTCCATTATTTCCCTCCATTGGCTGGGTGTTATTGGTACTGGCATTATTAGTGTTTCTAGCACTTTGGCTATGGACTACGTGTTGAGTTAGCACTGTGGCCAAGACTTTGACTATATGCGTGAGTATATATAGACTCTGCTAGATTCAATTTTTCAGAATCTGATGTGCCTGCTCTCTCAGTATCCTTGCCGTTTCCTATGTTCATGAAATTTAAATTTTGAAACATTTCCCTATGTTTCCCAACTATATCTAAGTCTTATGTAACCCTAAGTCTCGTATTCATGGGATGTTCTTGAACCGTGCTCTGATACCACTTGTTATGGACCATACCCCGTCTTATAGGGTAATGACCAGAGCATATTTTTTTAAATCATATAGACTCGAGTTAAGTAAAATAACTTAACTTTATTAATAATAAAAGAGTCACAGAAGCATTACATCCCTTAAATATAAAACATAAACATATGTACGAGACTCTAAATTTCCTTATTTATATTATTAAACAAAAATACGAAATAGTAACCTTAATATCATAGTCTAGGCTTCAGAAATTTCCTCCGTATCACCTCTCACTCTGCATAGGTATCTTCAGTATCTGGAGGGTGATAGGAGAGGTGAGATTAAATATCCCAATAAGCAATATTATGAAATCACCATATAGTACATACAATATATAGTTTGTTTTCACACAAAAGAATATATATCATATATCATATAATCTTTCTAAAACAGACGCAAATCAGAAGACGAAAGCACAAACCAAAAAACATATTCATGTTATATACTTCATCACTATTATAGAAGATTAATCAGTTACTATACATTATGCATAGGCACAGATACTTATCACTGGTTCCCTATGTATCCAAATACAAAACAACTTATATGAGTACCTTGAAACACTGCTACCCCCCAGACATGAAAAAGTTAGGGCACAGAGATTAGATTATTTTTTCATATACTCGAACATGGGACGGTTATGTATGGGTACACACTTATCACTTTGTTAATACACCCAAACACAGAATGGTTATATATAGCAAGATTGAAGCCTAGGATAATGCAAGTGCTTTTGGAATAACTTTTTTCCACAATGAGTGATGCACACGTATCAAAATCACATTTTGAAAATATAAAGCGAAATAATGCTTATATCAAAGTAAAACTTTAACAAATACTTACTTGGCAAATATAGAAGATAAATAAAACATATGTACATTTTTATATTGAAAATACATAAAATAGTTTAAAACTACGTAGGCTATGAATTCATAATATCCACTTAACTTAGGTCCTTAGTAGTCGTAGTCTTAATTCAGCGAGAGTTCCGGCTTTATTTATAACTTTTTTCTCTAAAAAATTCGGCAGAGTTTCGAGATAATTTTTGGTCACTTTCTTGACTAAAAAATATCCAACACAATACTCAAAAACTAATCCCAAAAATCAAAGAGAAACTGAACTTCAAAACTTAAGAAAATGTTTACCTTTATAATGGTTCATAACTTCCTTTTGATCGTAAGCCTTATTGTTCTTCTCTTCCTCTTTCTCTGCTCTCACAAATTGAGTAGAGTTTCCCCAAAATTTTTATCTAAAACACCAAAATACTCTCAAATATCACACACTTCGTACTCCCTCTTCTTCCTTCACCTCTATCTTTCTTATTGTATTTCTCTCATTCGGAATGTCTCATCCTCCCTTCTCCTATCCCCTATTTATAGGAGTGGGGAGCCACAAGAGAAAGATTGCCACCATTCTATCTTACTATTTCATCTAAAAGTTGTCACCTTTCATTATGTCACTTCACTTAAAAGGTTACCACTCTTCACATGCCACTTCATCTAAGAGACCTTTTCACATGCTACTTCATCTAAAAGATTACCACTTTTCATATATTATTTTATGTAAAAGGCCTTTTCACATACCATTTCATCTAAAAGTTGTTATTTTCCGTTATGTCATTTTACCTAATAGCTACCACTTTTCATTATACCACTTCATTTAAAAGATTTCCACCTTTTCTCATGCATCTTTATGCTTATTCTAGCTTCTTCGTCCTTATCCATCATTTTTTCATTTGACTCTAAACTATGTCCTTAATCTTATTATATATTTTCAAACACATGCAAAGTTAAATTAAATATATCAAATATAAGAAATTAACTCAGAGGTATTTTCAAACTATCACACTTGATCTCAATTTCATCTCGGCTGTTAGCAGCCTGATGACTATTGATGAGTTTATCTCTAAAGGAGAGTTTCACATTTGGTGCTTCCTGTAGCGAAGGAGATTTTCCAAGGTGTGTGGTTTGCAGTTTCTCGCCTGTAAATTACCTAAGGTTCATCACCTTTCTGCCCATTCCATAGGACCCATCCCTAATCATAACATCCACCATAGTTTCATTCTCAACAGTTAACTTTTCCACACCATACTGGAGCAACATTAGGAGCGCCAGTCAGGTCGCACCAGAACATGGGAGAGCCGCCTCTGTTTCTGGCTTGCCTTCAACCAGCGTGGCCTCCATCATCGGCTCGTCTTCTGCAACCACCCTCTAGATTGTGTTCGGTTGGGTCGCATTCGGGCACACAGGTCGGGTCACGGCAGAACATTCCACTATACCTCTTTTCACATCTCCTCCCATCGATGTTGTGAGTAGGCCTTGTTTGCCTACCATCGACATGAGGCAATCAGCCCTAGATCAAGTCGCATCGTTCCACCTTAAGTGACTCGTTTCCGGGTCAGGTGACGTGTCTTCTGCTTCCATCATTCCTTCTGCCATCCCTTCCTCTATACTCTTTTATTCATCAGGAAACGAAGATTAATTTTGCTCTGGCCTTATCTTAACCTTCTTTGTGGACCGATTAGCCTTTGGGCAAGGCGGTGCCTCCCCTTTCTCCGTTAAGACGATGTCGAGAGAGAGCAGCATTTTAGGGTTTCGGCGGTTTACGGTTCTGGTGGTTTAGGGGAAGTGGCTGAGAGAAGAAGAAGATGGTTCATATAACTTTCTTTTTTCTTTTTTTAGTGTATTATTGCAAACGTCATTTTGGGTCTCCTGCATTTATTTTACCATTAATTCATGTATTTGCCCTCAATCTGAGTAGTGTAAATGATCTCCACTATTTATTTGATCTTTTCAAAGAGGAGACTTTTCAAGTTTGAGATGAGAATTACTCATTGATTCCTTTGAAATCACGACCTACTAGGTTGCACTGATGTTAAACATCAAAGAAGACGAAGGTAAAACATCACAAAGTTTTTGCAAAATATGCATGGAGAGAAAGGAAAAAGATGAGATGTTCACTGGTGAAAACTGTGGCAATTTTTTTTGTCGAGAATGCATGAGTAGACACGTGACGGTAAAGGTAGAGCAACAGATATTGATAATAACGTGCTCGGCTGTGGATTGCAAGTAAGTGCTGGAGCTTGACACATGTAGGGCTCTGATTTAAAAAGTTGTGAGCGATCTATAGGAAGATATTCTGTGTGAGGAGCAGATAAAAGTATCATAAAGATTTTATTGCCCATACAAGGATTGCTCAGGATGGTTTATGAAGGACGTGGTTGATGAGAAACTAGAGAAGGTTATTAGAGAATCAGAGTGTTCATTCTGCCACAGACTATTTCGTGCTTCTTGTTATGTTTCATGGCATTTGGGAATTGAGTGCGGGGAGTTTTAGAAGATGAATGATGATGAAAGAGCAAATGAAGATCTTTTGCTGAGAAAGCTTGCCAAAGAGAGAAAATGGAGAAGGTGTCCTAGCTGCAATTTCTATGTAGAAAGAAATGGAGGCTGCCCACATGTCACATGCAGGTCTGTTTTTTTTACTCCCTTATGCTTTTACTACAAATATAATATAATTTTAGAAAAAAATCTCTATAGATATATAAAAATTTTACGTTAACAAAAGTTTTATAAGAATGAAAGGATTTCATATCAAAATAAAAAATAATTATCATATTTTTCTAATGAAAGATTTGTCTACTAAAAATTAGACGTTTAAAACAAAAACAAAATGTCAATGACCAAATTACAATAAAAATGTATTAGAAACCATATTATAATAAGTACTAAATATCAGAGATCAAACTACTAATTTATCCTAAAGAATATTACTTCTTAAAGCCACATTGTTAATGCTTCTTTTGTGGGGGATTTATATCATATCGTATTTCTTCATTATGTGTATTTTATGTTTTGATACCTTATATCACATAGTTAAATGAACATTAGAAGTAGCTAGTCTAATAAACTCATTATTTGTTTATATTTTCTTAAGATGAATTAATGAACATGTAAATTTACATAGACTAACAAGGTTTGAACTTGTAAAGTTCATGAGTTAAGTTTATTGTATTACAGGTGTAATGCCAAATTTTGTTATGGATGTGGAGCAGAATGGATGGAAAATCACAGTGGTTGTGCAGCAGACTGAGAAAAAAAAAAACTTGCTCTTATGATTATTAACATGCTTATCATCTAGCACTAGAAATGCATCAAAGTAATCATGTTGCATTATATCTTTTAAATTGTCTCTAGTGTTTATAATTATCTTTATCAACAATGAATGAAACAAATATCTTAAAATTTTCATACATGTTATGAAATATTTTCAAGTTCATGTTATCATGTGTTAAATGCTACTTATGAGTCATACTATAAAAGAAGTGACTATTTTAATATGTATGATCATTTAAGTCATTTTTATTCATGAAAAAAGATTAACTTTAGAAATAGAGAAAATAAAAGAGTCAAATGTTGACAATATTGTTGAGAGCTTGGTTGGAAAGTTTCACTTTTATATAATAATTATTTTTTTGGCAGTTGATATTTCTTTTCCTAATTAATAGCTTTTATGGTAATTTTCTGGACAATCAATTGTTAAATTCTATTGCAAACTTATAGTGATTCATATCTTAGAGGCACTTATATAGTAAAGTTCGACATTTTGTAGTATTTAAATAAGTAATCACTAACCATCAAGATAATAACCTAATTGGTTGGGAGTGACAAGGTTTACCATTCACGCAAGCAATAGATAATGACGATAATGTAAGGATCTAGGTCCTTAAGAGTACATAAGAAAATTACAAGCTAACATGGAGATGTAATATAATGCCCGAAACTCGCGATTTATGCAGGTTATAATGCTGCATATTTATAAAAAAAGAATCATACAAACATGCAACGCTCATTAATCGAACGAGCTCTAAAAATCACATGCCAAAGTTTCCTAATGTATAAGTCTCCTACTCAAAAATCTAAAAGATAAATATAATATTTTATAAACCCCACAACTTAGAAGTGGCAAATACTTCATATATGCTTGTTGTCATGTGAATAAAAATATTATATATTTTGCAAATATCATAATTAAAGTAAATTTTCTTGAGTCTCAATTCACACTTTTTATAAGAAATCTTATTGAAAATCTAATTCAAAAAAAAATATATGTATATATTTTAAAGTTTACTTTCTTACATATTTATACATAAAGAAAATTTGTCTTCAAAATAAAACCGCACTTAACCCTAATGGCACACTACTCTGTTATTATGAGCATGGTGTTAGAAGAGTTTTTATTGCACATATATGTTAACATGGCCAAATTTTAATCCCCCATGGATGGATCATAATGCTCAATGTTCGACCTCCCATTAGTACGAAAATGAATTGTCGATAATATTAAACCCCCATTAGTATGATCACAATGCATAATGTTTAGACCTCATTGCAAGATCATGAATTCCACATAGCAATATTGAGAGTGGCATACCCTAATTTTGTCCTGATTCAATTAAAATTAAAGGATAATGAATGAGAATTGAAAAAAAAAGTCATTGATTTGTCATATGATTTTGTTGTTATTTTTGTTCATTTACCAAAAAAAAAAACAATAATGAGAACAAAAGTGGAATAAAGAGTAAATGAAAGAGAAAAAGGAAAAATAAAGGTGTGACAAAAATTGACAAAAGTTGGAATAAATGAAAATTAAAGAAAAAAGAGGCATGAGGGGTATGAATGAAAAAGAAGAAAGGAATATGAGGGCGTGGATAAAAAGAAGTATGAAGTAGTGAATGAAAACTAGTCTTATTGGATGATTAACTTGCTTTAACTCTTTGATTTAATATCATAGCACTTACACTTGGAAAATATTTAATATTATTCGTCATATCACATATTTAAAAGAGACCTAATTTGAAAGCTTACCGTTAATTGATTGCACTAATTATCTAGTTGTGCTATTAATTCGTACCTTAATTTAAAGCTAGAATATCATTATGTTTGTTTTTTCAAGCATTCAATATTTGTCAAATTATATCAATCTTTTACTAACGTGATTGATTTGCTCTTTCTATTAAATTTATTCATTGTTTAAATTCAAATTTTATCACATATTCATTTGATTTAAAATTTTAAACATCATCTCATTTGTTTCTTCAAACATTTAGTACTTGTCAAAAGTACTCATTTAATGAATCATAACTCAAACTTAAAACTAGTAAAAATTCAAAGAAACCTAATTCAGTTCTCTTTAGAGCTTATAAATATAACTTTGACATTGTAACTAGAGCATATAAATAAAAAATGATTACACAAGTTGCTTAAAATAGTCTCCCTGAGAACATTAATCTGGAACTGTATGTTATTTTTGAATCTTAGATCATGAGAGACATGCTTATGAATCTCTTTAACACGAAAGGAGAATGGGGAACTGAATTTTAGGAGATAATCCATTATGGAATTTATGGACCCATGTTTGCTATAGCTAGAAATGGTTTTTTTTTTTAGTTTGTTAGCATTACATATGATTTTTATAGGTTTTGGGCTTTCATATCTCATGAAATAAGATTATGAAAATTTCATAAGCTCAAAGAGTTTAAGAATAGAGTAGAAAAGCACTTAGATAAAAGTATTAATGTTTTTCAATTGGATAGAGACTTTACCAAGAGTTTTTAGGTTACTTGGAAGAGAATGTCATTATCTTTCAATGGACTCCTCCTAAAGCACCTCTATTAAATGAAGTGTCTAAGATAAGGACTAAACCTTTTGTACACTATTTTTATTATAATGTATCAAATATGTTTACATTTAGTTTTTGAGGTTACACCTTAAATTATGCCATATGTATTAAAAAAAATTCTTTTTTATCTTTTTCTAAAACTCTACATGAATTATGGACAGTTTAAATTTCGAATTTTCTTTATTTAAAAGATTAATTGATTTATGTTAACCGAACAGAAGTAGATAAACTTGGATCAAATCTTGGCAAATGATTGTTTGCTTGATACCTAAAGAAACTAAATTATGCTACTTTACAATAAAAATGTATGAAAGTTTATCTTAGAACATGCGTCATAATTTCTCCATGTACGTTTCCACATAGTTTCCACCTAATGTCATGAGTTCTATAATTTTGCATACCCATATACCATGTGTAACACCCAAAAATAAAAAAAAAAAATTTATTTTTATTATTATTATTTTATTTTAATTTAATTTATTCCATATAAATATAAATAAGTATTAATAGAATTTAATTTATTTTAATGGAAATAATAATAATAATGGGTAAAAAAATTATTTAGGAATTTAATTGAAAATAATTTTGGGGAAAAAGGGTGAAAATTTGGGTTCTAGAGGTATTTTTGAAAGAAAAATCAGAAACCAAGGGTCAAAAGACAATTTAGAAAAGTTGTGCCACGTCAGTTGCCCGGTCAGCAGCCCCGGCCAACTAAGACGCGCCAGGTGGCAGAGATGCTGACGCGTGAGGCCACGCGGGAGGGAGCCACGTGGGTGATCCACGTGTGCACGATCGAACGGCTGAGATCCGTTCCTGCACGCACGAACGATCCAAATCAAAAACGCGCTTGGACGGCCCAGATTGCATCGCGCACAAACGGCCCAGATTGAATCGCGCACGGACAGTCCAGATTCATTCCCTATTTAATCGCGATCGGACGGTCCAGATTAAAAGCGAGGGACATATCAGATTAAAAGCGGATGGGTATAAATAACCTCATCCGCACCCAAACCCTAACCCTAGCTGCTAGAGCCCCTCGCTGGAGAAGACAGCCCAGCCGCCTAGGAGCTGACCGCTGCCACTTGCCACCGTACCGGAGCAATTTTCGGCCGCCAAGCGAGATAAAAATTCTACTCTTTGCTCAGAATTTGATTCTAAACCCACCAATGGCCAAATCGGGGTGAAAGCACCGGCCAATTGGCCGGAAAACACCGCCGAAGTCCAGCGGTGCCGCCGCGGAGTGTCTCGATTTTTGCCTTCGATGAGGCCCTTCTCGATTCCCGTTAGATGTGATTTTTTCACCGTTGTGATCATTGTTTCCTCCTCTATAGGTTAACTAGAGCAAAACACCCAACCGCAACGTGAGTCGAAGGAGCCGCTGCACCAGAAAGCCCCACCGTCGGTTAGTTTCAGTTTTCTATGTTGTTCTGGATCCACCGAGGGCCCTAAGTGTGTTTTTTCATAGGAACCGATGCAAGTTTGGCTGAATTCAGCCAGAAACGGCCAAAAACAACTAACTCGAGGCGGATCGCCACTGGAACACGGCAGAGTCGCCGTGCCGAAATTCTAAAATTTGTCGAGTAGGTCTTGGGTATGATTTTTGGGTTATTTGGGACATGTATAGTTATCCTCAGCTCGTTTCAATTCCCGAGAAAAAAAATTCAAGGAACCCAAGGACCGCCCGTAGGCGTAGTGAAAATCTAGTTTTCGACATCAAATCAAGTAAGGACCCATCACCCTATCTCCTATCATGGAATTGATGTCTGAATAAATGATAATACTGTATTTTGTATAAATTAAATAGATATGCATAATTAATTATGGTTGCTAATGGAGCCCGAACCGGACATATTTCTCTGTCAATTCCTATTTGATTTATTTTACAGTTTAAATGCATTATAGTATCTGGTTTATTTATTCTATGATTTTGAATGCATGTATCACTGCTTACTTCACTACTGTTTGATTTTGGGAATCTAAGATATACTTGCTTTGTTGGATGCACGTTACTTGTGTATGCATTCATGTTTGAGTTGGTAACGGAGACTAAGGACAAACAAGAATGGGATGGGATTTGATAAATGGATAAGATGACAGCCTCACTAGATATCCTAGGAGATGGTGGACGGACTGGGTTTATAGGGAACCCTACCGTGAACGTTGTCTTATACCGGACGGGGTATGGAGACTTGGTCATTTGGCGCCCATATCGGACGAGGTATGGGGATAGCCCGCTTCACCCTCATACCAGACGGGGTATTGAGGTTTATTATTTTGGCGTTCATACAAGACGGGGTATGGGGACGGCCTTGGAATTAAGTTTGTTAAGGGGAATGGTTCGCGTGTAGCGGAGACCCCTATGGATCCCCATGGATACTAGTAGGTTAATAAAAAAGGGCAATTATTGTTTAATGATTTGACTATAAAAGTATTATATGTGCTATGTTATAGATTATACATGAATTCATGATATTTATAATGTTATTATTTCCGTAGGTTGTTTTTATGAGTTTCACTGCGGTAAGTGGATGGTAAATGATTTGATTATTGATAAATGAATTTCATTAAAATTTGTGCTCCATTGGTTGTTTTTGGTTTTCTATCAATCTTTCCTTCTGTGACAGTGATATAGTGTGATGTCCTTACTAGACTAGTGTAACTCATTCCTTATTTAACCATTTCAGATCAGGAGGACTTGGTTCCCGAGCCCGATCCATAAGAAGACGGCGAGTAGATACTAGATGCCTTATAGTTTCTTTTATTTTTCTTATTTCTCGTATTTCTTCTAGAGAACTTATTTCGTGATATTGTTTAGTATTTTTAAGTTATTGTGTAAGGGATGTTAACCTTAATATTTTATTTAGCTTTCGCACTCAGATTATTATATATATTTTCTTTTGAATTTTCGGGGTCGTTACAGTTGATATCAGAGCCGCGTTCCTCGGACTCGTCCCTTACACAATGATACTTAGAGAAACACCAAACCAATGAATCATTACTCAACCCTTCCTTATGAAATGAAGGTACGAAGAGATGAGAAGAGGAAGATCCCCACTAAATCGAGCAGCTCGGGATAGTTCGCTTCGGGAAGACGTTGATAAGATATTTGAGATGCTTGAGAGACTCATTGCTGCCCGGCAGGGTCGAGAGGAGAGAAGGGAGCTACCCGACCCTCCCCCGCTGCCACAGGTTGAGCCACCACTGCAGCGAGAGGATCCCGAGCCACCCTGGTACGAGTCTCCTCCTCCACAGTACCACCCGGTGCCACCGCTACAGTATAATTCGGTGCCCCAGCCACAGTACTACCCGGCACCTCCACAGTATAATCCAGTGCCCCCACCATATCAGCAAGTACCACCACAGGGCCCCCCAGTCTATCCTTAGCCTGGCCCAATCCCTCTTCCGTGGGACCCAGATCCTTCTATGATTGACCTAGGATACGTAGAGAGGTACATGAGACTAAACCCATCTACTTTTACAGAAGAATCCTATTTTGAAGATGCCCATTACTGGTTGGCGGAGACGGAGAAGGCCTTCAAGACCCTAGGAGTGACTCCCGAGCAAAGGGTCACCCTTGCTACTTATATGCTGGTGGGAGAAGCAGACCGCTGGTGGGAACTCAAACAGACCACCCTGTCTGTTCCAATTACTTGGGAACAGTTCCTAGCAGCCTTTTATGCAAAGTACCTACCAGAGCACATCCGATATCTGAAAGAGATGGAGTTTGTCTAGTTGGTCCAAGGGAACATGATGGTGTCAGAATATGCTCATAAGTTTCTGGAGTTAGGCCAATACTCCCCTGAAACGTTGATGAATGAGGGTAGGAAGGCTAGGAGGTTCCAATGGGGCCTCCGCCCAGAGATCAAACAGCATTTATTTGTACTGGAGCTCAGGACTTACTCGGCCATTTTGGCCAAGGCACAGTTAGTGGAGAGGAGCCTCCAAACCCTCCCTCAGTCAGCAGAGAACCACAAACCCTCAGCTCCACCCCACAGACCAGCTCCTACTACGCCTATCCAACAGAACAAGAGGCCCAGACCAGTGATCCAGGCTCCCCCTCAGGCTCCAGTGGCAGGACGTGGTAAGATCTGTCAGCATTACGGCAGGGATCACGGGGAGCGACCATGCTACCGCCTCAACAACACCTGTCGCATATGTGGTAGTGCCCAACACTATGCGAGAGAGTGCCCAAGGAACCAGAATCAGGGAAGACCTCCTATCCAGGGCAGGGCTTACAACCTCACCCAGTAGGATACTGAAGCCGACCCGGATGTGGTACAGGGTATGTACACTATCTGTAACCATCTTGCTCACGTTTTGTTTAACATTGGTGCATCACATTCATTTGTTTCACCTATTTTTGCATCCAAATTTAATATATTACCTGATAAACTTGATTCAATGTTATTTGTGTCTACTGCTGGGAGTGTAACACTATTGGGAGAAGTTGTCTACAGGGCTTGTGTCGTGGAGCAAATAGAAAACTGAGTGTAGACCTAATAGAATTAGACACGGGGGATTTTGATGTAATTTTAGCGACAAATTGGCTAGCGGCGTATCACGCCACTATAGATTGCTTTAGCAAGAAGGTTGTATTTAATCCTCCTAATGAGGAGCCATTTATAAATTAATAAAATCATTTAGTACTTATTCCATGACGGCAAATTTTCTTATTTGTCAAGTACCTTAACCTTGCTATTTTCTCTAACTAGGCAAATCCAAGAAAGATAATTGTATTCAAGAGATTCCAGTAGTTCGAGACTTTTCAGATGTGTTTTCAGATAAACTACCCGGACTGTCAGTGGACAGGAAAGTCGAGTTCACCATAGATCTACAGCCTGACACCCAGTCGATTTCGGTTGCTCCTTACTGCATGAGCTGCGTTGAGATAGAGGAGCTAAGGAAATAGATCACTAAATTGCAAGACAATGGTTTTATCATACATAGTGTGTCCCCTTGGGGTGCCGAAGTCACTTTTGCTAGGAAGGGAGATGGAACGTTAAGACTATGTATTGATTACAGAGAATTGAACAATGTCACAATCAAGAACAAATATCCCCTTCTCAGGATTGATGACCTCTTCGATCAGTTGCAGGGTGCGCTGGTCTTCTCTAAAATAGACCTGCGATCGGGTTATCATCAGGTGAAAATAAGGACAGATGAAATCCCCAAGACGGCTTTTCGAACTAGGTACAGACACTATGAGTTCCTGGTCATGCCATTTGGGCTAACCAACGCCCTAGCCATCTTCATGGATTTGATGAATAGGGTCTTCAGACAATTCTTATATCAATTTGTTATCGTGTTCATCGATGAAATCCTTGTCTACTCAAAAAGTAGAGAGGAAGATGCTCACCATCTAGCCCAGGTTCTGTAGGTTCTTAGAAGAAAGAAGCTGTATGCAAAGTTGAGTAAGTGTGGATTCTAGCTTGAGCGGGCCGCCTTCTTGGGACTCATTATATCAAAGGATGGAGTATCGGTAAATCCTAAAAAAGTTGAAGCGGTGCTCAGTTGGGAGAAATTGACATCAGTTAAAGAAATCCGTAGCTTTCTGGGAATGACTAGCTATTACCGCAGGTTCGTTAAAATATTTTCTAGTCTAGCGGCTCCCCTGACCCGACTCACAAAGAAGAATGCCAAGTTTGAGTGGAATGAGGACTGTGAAAGAAGTTTTTAGAACTAAAGAGCGTCTGACTACTGCACCTGTGCTGGCCTTACCGAATGGATCGGGGGGATATACAGTTTACAGTGATGCCTCCTATCTAGGCCTGAGTGGTGTTCTAATGCAGCATGGAAAAGTCATAGCCTATGGGTCCAGACAGTTAAAGAGTCATAAAAAAAATTATCCTGCCCATGACTTAGAGCTTGCCGCAATCATACACACCTTGAAGACTTGGCGCCATTATCTATATGGAGAGACCTTCCAGATCTATACCGATCACAAGAGTTTGAAACACATATTCTCTCATAAGGATCTCAACATGCATCAGAGAAGGTGGATAAAACTTCTTAAGAACTATGATTGTGATATCTTGTACCATCCGGATAAGGGCAACGTGGTAGCCGATGCACTCAGCAGAAAAAATGCAGGTATCTTAGCCCATCTGATGGTCTCAGAATGCATGTAAATTGGGGCTACACAACATGTTCAACTTCAGGACTTGAGGAGAGTCACATGTTTGGGCCATTTGACCGTCCAGCCTGAGTTAATCCATAGAATAAGGGAAACTCAGTCAGCTGATCCCACCCTAATGGCCCTCAAGAACAATGTAGAACAGGGAGTTAGCTCAGAATTTTGAGTCTTCGCTGATGGGTTGCTCCAATTTTAGGACAGGATGTGTGTTCCAGGTGACAGTAAGTTAAAGAGAGACATCATGACAGAGGCTCATAGCTCAAAGTTTGCCATGCATCCCGGAAGCACCAAAATGTACCAAAGCATGCGACTCCGATTTTGGTGGAATGGGATGAAAAAGGACATAGCTGACTTTGTGTCTAAATGCTTGCTATGTCAGCAGGTCAAGGCAGAGTATCAGCGCCCAAGCGGGTTACTTCAGCCTTTATCGATCCCAAAGTGGAAGTGGGAACATATCACCATGGACTTTGTGACAGGGTTACCTAAGGCACACTCAGGACATAACGCCATCTGGGTGATTGTTGACCGGCTTACCAAGTCTTCCCACTTCTTAGCCATCAGGATGACCAACTCTTTGGACAAGTTGGCAAGAATGTATATCCAGGAAATAGTCAGATTGCATGGAGTCCTAGTAACAGTGGTGTCCGACAGGGACCCCAGGTTAACTTCTCATTTTTGGAGTAGCTTTTAGCAAGCCATGAGAACGAAGTTGTCCCTCAGTACTGCCTTCCACCCTCAGACTGATGGACAATCAGAAAGGACAATCCATACACTTGAGGATATGCTTCGAGCTTGTGTCCTTGACTCTGGGGGCCATTGGGACGACCATCTGCCCCTGATAGAGTTTGCCTACAACAACAGCTACCAAGCGAGCATTGGCGTGGCTCCGTATGAGGCGTTATATGGGCATCCATGCAGATCGCCGATTTGTTGGGAAGAAGTGGGCAATAGAAAATTGTTTGGCCTGGAGCTGGTAGAGGAAACTACATCCAAGATAGTTAAGATCAGGAGGAACATTCAGACGACTCAGAGCAGATAGAAGAGTTATGCGGATACCCGGAAGAGAGATTTAGCGTTTGAAAAAGGCAACCGGGTGTTCCTTAAGGTCACTCCTTTCAACGGAATTAGTAAGTTCGGCAGGAGGGAAAAACTGAACCCCCGATTTATTGGTAATTTCGAAGTCTTAGACAAGATTGGTACCATCACCTACAGACTAGCACTAACTCTAGAGCTTTCCAAGGTCCACTATGTGTTTCATGTGTCCATGCTATGCAAGTACAACCCAGACCCCTCTCATGTCTTGGCCTACGAACCTCTCCCACTCTAGGAGGGCTTATCCTACGAGGAAGTATCAGTCAGCATTACGGATCGAAAGAGTAGATTACTCCGCAACTGAAAAATATCCTTTGTAAAGGTCGTATGGCAGAACTACACACCAAGGGAGGCTATACGGGAGCTAGAAGCAGACTTTAGAGCCCAGTACCCCCAGTTGTTAGATCGAGAGTAAGAGGCAAATTTGAGGGACCAAATTTCTTTTAAAAGAGGGAGAGTTGTAGCAAAAAAAAAAAATTCTTTTTATTTTTATTATTATTATTTTATTTTAGTTTATTTTAATTTAATTTATTCCATATAAATATAAATAAGTATTAATAGAATTTAATTTAATTTAATTTATTTTAATAGAAATAATAATAATAATAATAAAAAGGGGTAAAAAAATTATTTAGGGATTTAATTGTAAACAATTTTGGAAAAAAGGGATGAAAATTTGGGTTCTGAGGGTATTTTTGAAAGAAAAATCAGAAACTGGGGTCAAAATATAATTTAAAAAAGTTGTGCCATGTCAGCTACCCGGTCAGCAGCCCCGGCCAACCAAGACTCGTCAGGTGGCAGAGATGCTGACACAGAAGGCCACGTGGGCGATCCGCGTGCGCGCGATCAAACGACTGAGATCCATTCCTGCGCGCACGGACGACCCAGATCAAAAATGCACATGGACAGCCCAGATTGCATCGCGCACGAATGGCCTAGATTGAATCTCGCACGGACGGCCCAGATTGAATCGCGATGGACGGCCCAGATTCATTTCCTATTTAATCTCGATCGAACGATTCAGATTAAAAGCGATGGACGACTCAAATTAAAAGCAGATGGGTATAAATAACCTCATTTGCAGCCAAACCCTAACCCTAGCCGCCAGAGCCCCTCGCCGGAGAAGACAGCCCAGCCGCCGGGAAGCCGACCACCGCCACCCACCGCCGTACCAGAGCAATTTTCGGCTGCCAAACGAGATAAAAATTCTACTCTTTGCTCAGAATTTGATTCTAAACTCACCTATGGCCAAATCAGAGCGAAAGCACTGGCCAATTGGCCAGAAAATACCGCCAAAGCCCAGTGGCGCTGCCGCAGGGTTCTCAGTTTTTGCCTCCGATGAGGCCCTTCCCGATTCCCGTTTGATGTGATTTTTCCACTGTTGTGGTCACCATTTCCTCCTCTACAGGTTGACTGGAGCAAAACACTCAACCGTGATGTGAGCTGGAGGAGCCACTGCACCGGAGAGCCCCACCGCCGGTAAGTTTTGATTTTTTTTGTTTTTTCGGCCCACCGAGTGTAACGACCCCAAAAATTAAAAGAAAATGTATATATTTATTCTAAGTGCGAAAGTGAAATAAAATAGATTATTATTAAGATCCCTTACATAATAATCAAAACATATTAAAGATGTGAAAGAATAAACTAACTAAAGAAAATACTATGAATGAATACTATAAGGAAAACTAATGAATCTTTAGACTTCTACTCGTCATCTTCCTGCGGAACGGGCTTGGGAACCCAGTCCTCCTGATCTGAAATGGTTAAGTAAGGAATAAGCTACACTATCCCTATAAAGATGTCACACTATCTCACTGTCACAGAAATAAAGGTTGGTAGAAAACAGAAACGACCAATAGAGTATAAATTATAACAAATTCATTTATCAATAATAAAACCCTTTACTGTTCACTTATCTTGGTGAGATTCATGAAAAAAACTTATGAAAACAATAACATTATAAACATCATAAGATCATGCACACTCTGTAACATAACACATATCATACTTTTGTATTTCAATCATCAGGCAACAAATTTTCTCTTTTATCAGCCTACTAGTATCCATGGAGATCCATAGAGGTCCCCGCTACACGTGAACCATTCACCTTAATTCCAGGGCTGTCCCCATACCTCGTCCAGTATGAGCGCCAAAATCATAAACCTCAATACCCCGTTCGGTATGAGGGTGAAGCGGGCCGTCCCCATACCCCGTATGGTATGAGTGCTAAAATATTTAAAGTCTCCATACCCCGTCTGATATGAGAGACCACGTTCCTGGTAGGGTTCCTTATGGACCCGGTCCATCCACCATCTCCCAAGATATCTAGTGAGCTGTCGACTTACCCATTTATCAATTTACATACCTTTTCTATTCTTTTCTTAGTTTTCTGTTTCTCACAAAATCATGAATATTTGAACCAATAACGAGCATCTAATAATGCAGGCATATCATCGAATTCACAAAAATCAAGTCATTATGAAATAAAAAGTGATTCATGCATTCAAAACCATAACATAAATAAATCAGATACCATAATGCATTTAAAACTGTAAAATAACTAACAGATCCGAGCTCCATTAGCAACCTTAATTAATTATACATATCTATTAATTCATAAAATACCGTTTTATCATTTATTAAGCTTTAATGTCGTGATAGGAAATAGGGTTAGGGATCCTTACTTGTTTCGGAGTCTGAAATCGTGTTCTCATTGCGCCTATAGGCAGTCCCTAGATTTTCTGAATTTTTTCTTAGAAACTGAAACACACTTCCGGTACCTGCACATATCCCCAAAAACCCCAAATTAGACCCAGGGCCTATTCGACCAATTTTAAAATTCTGGCACGGCGGCTCCGCCTTGCTCCGATGACGGCGCTGCCGCCCACAGCGGCAATCCGCCTCGGGTTGGCTGTTTCTGGCCGTTTTTGGCCAAATTTGGCCAAACTTGCATTAGTTCCTGTGATAAAACTCAAGGAACCCAGGGACCGCCCGTAGGCGCAGTGGAAATTTAGTTTTCTGCATTAAATCAAGTAAGGACCCCTCACCCTATCTCCTATCATGGAATTGATGTCTGAATAAATGATAATACTGTCTTTTGTACAAATTAAATAGATATGCATAATTAATTACGATTGCTAATGGAGCCCGAACCAGACATATTTCTCTATCAATTCCTGTTTGATTTATTTTACAGTTTAAATGCATTATAGTATCTAGTTTATTTATTCTATGATTTTGAATGCATGTATCACTGCTTACTTCACTGCTGTTTGATTTTGGGAATCTAAGATATACTTGCTTTGTTGGATGCACGTTACTTGTGTATGAATTGATGTTTGAGTTGGTAACGGAGACTAAAGACAAACAGGAATGGGATGGGATTTGATAAATGGATAAGATGACAGCCCACTAGATATCATGGGAGATGGTGGACGGACTGGGTTCATAGGGAACCCTACCGTGAACGTTGTCTCATACCGGACGGGGTATAGAGACTTGGTCATTTGGCGCCCATACCGGACGGGGTATGGGGACAGCTCGCTTTACCCTCATACCGGACGGGGTATTGAGGTTTATTGTTTTGGCACTCATACCAGACGGGGTATGGGACGGCCCTGGAATTAAGTTTATTAAGGAGAATGGTTCACGTGTAGCGGGGACCCCTATGGATCCCCATGGATACTAGTAGGCTAATAAAAAGGGGCAATTGTTGTTTGATGATTTGAATATAAAAGTATTATATGTGCTATGTTACAGATTATATATGAATTCATGATATTTATAATGTTATTCTTTCCGTAGGTTGTTTTTATGAGTCTCACTGCGGTAAGTAGACTGTAAATGGTTTGATTATTGATAAATGAATTTGATTAAAATTTGTGCTCCATTTGTTGTTTTTGGTTTTCTACCAACCTTTGTTTCTGTGACGGTGATATAGTGTGATGTCCTTACTAGGCTAGTGTAACTCATTCCTTATTTAACCATTTCAGATAAGAAGGACCTGGTTCCTGAGCCCGATCTACAAGAAGACAGTATTTCTCGTATTTCCTCTAGAGAACTTATTTCGTGATATTGTTTAGTATTTTTAAGTTATTGTGTAAGGGATGTTAACCTTAATCTTTTATTTAGCTTCCGCACTTAAATTATTATATGTATTTCCTTTTGAATTTATGGGGTCGTTACACCATGTACATACAATTGATTATTTGGAATTTTTATTCTTTTTCCTACCTTCATCATAATTTATCATGAGTAATTCCATCTAGAAAAGTGATCAAGTTTTTATAACTTGTTTTAAAAAATTATTTTTTGTATATCTTAGATTGTTTCCTTATATATATTTTTAATTCTTATTTTCTCAAAATAATAATATAAAATCTTTTTTAGCTCATAATACTATACATGTGGCATTTAACCATCTGAAACTAGATTGGACTAGACTAAAACTAAAAATAGAGGATCGTCTAAGTAAAAAACTAGACTGTTTTCTTTTAAGTTTAGTCAGTTCTCTATTTTATTAAAATATTTCTATTCTAAAAATTAATAAATAACAAATGAGATATATATATATATATATATATGTATATAATATACATATATATTAAATTGGAGTTTTTATATTTTTAATTTTTTTCTGATTTTTATACATATGTATTAAATTAATTTAATTGTTAGTTCGATTTAGTTGGATTAGAATGGATTAGACTCTTTTTTCTCAGATTTTCTCGATGGAGTACGAACCATATTTGGAGTGGTCCATATACTCCAATATAGCATAGATCTTCATAACTAATTAAGTGTAGGATAGGATTCCCAATATGTATAATTACATCTTACATGATATCTTTTCATTTTTTTTAACAATAAATTTCAAGTGAAAAATATTATTTATACATTAAACTTTAAATTATTATTTAAAAAACCTCAGTTATAATTATTAAATAAACATTAATAACTAAAATTTTAACATGTTAAAATTATCGTGCATGCCAACTTTTTTTTTTCTTACCTATTATTACAAAACATCATTTTGGGTCTCCTGCATTTATTATATCATTAATTCATATATTTACCCTCGATCTGAGTAGCATAAATGATCTCTATTATTTGTTGGATCTTTTCAAAGAAGAGACCTTTCAAGTTTGAGAGGAGAATCACTCATCATTATTAGGAAGAAGAAACCTCTGAAATCACGACCCACTAGGTTGCAGTGATGTCAAACGAGCTATGCATCAAAGAAGATGAAGCTAAAACATCAAAGAGCTATTACGAAATATGCGTATAGGGAAAGGAATATAATGAGATGTTAACCGCTGATAGCTGCGGCTATTTTTTTGTCGCAACTGCATAAGTAGACACGTGGCGACGAAGTTAGAGCAGCGAATAACATGATCACTTATCCGACAGTGGACTGCAAGTTAGTGCTGGAGCCAGATACATGTAGGGCTTTGATTCCGAAAGTTGTGATTGATCTGTGGGAAGATATTTTGTGCGAGAAAATGATTAAAGTGTCTGAAAGATTTTATTGTCCATACAAGAATTGCTCAACATTGTTGGTGAAGGACTTGGTTGATGAGAATCCAGGGGAGATTATTAGAGAATCAGAGTGTTTGTTATGCCACAGACTATTTTGTGCTACATGTTTTTTCCATGGCATTCAGGAATTGAGTGCGAGGAGTTTCAGAGGTTGAATGATGGGGAAAAAGCAACTGAAGATCTGCTAAGAGAGTTGGCCAAAGAGAGAAAATGAAGGTGGTGTCCTAACTGTAATTTCTATGTAGAAAAAATCGAGGGCTGCCCACATATTCAATGCAGGTCTATTTTTAACTCCCTAACACTTTTACTATTTACAATGTAAGTTCTAAACTAAACTTTATATTCAATTAGATTTAGGATTTTAATACTCATAAAATATAATTTAGAAAAAAAACTATATTAATATAGAAAATAATATAAGTATATTTTGCATGAACAAAAATTTTAGAAGAATAATAAGGTTTGAACTTATAAAATTGGTGAGTTAATTTAATTGTCTTACACGTGTAATGCTCAATTTTGTTATACATGTGGAGCAGAATGGACGAACACTCACCAGTTTTGTTGTGCAAGAGACTGACAAAAAAATACACTTTTATTATTATTAAGATGTCTATCATCTAGAACTAGAAATGCATCCAAGTAATTATGTTACATTACTTTTTTTTAAATTTTCTAGGATTTATAATTGTTTCTATCAATAATGAATGAAACAAATATCTTAAAATCGTTGCACATAATATGAATATATTTAATTATGATTTAAAATCATATGTTCGTCTACTAAGTTATCTCCCATATGAATTAGTCATATCATCGAAAGATGAAATTGAATGTTCTGAAATATTTGTTTTATTCATGATGTGTTTATATTTAATAGTGGTTCAAGTTCGTCTCATCATGTGTTAAATACTACTTATTAGTCATTCTTCTTAAATTTTTTTAGATATATCTTAACTTACAAAAAATTAAGAATTTACATTAGTATGTATTAAGTATGCTATAATAAAAATCAATTTATATATTCTAACAATTTATTTCATCAATTAATATGACTTTTCATAAGTTATGTTGTACTCATAGATAAATGAGCTTAAAAAAATTTACTTTAGATAGATTCTATAACTATTAATTAATACTAATGATAGTTATTTATATTAGTTGATATTATAATGAATTCTGAATTTATTAACTGTAACTATATTAGTATTTATTGTAATTTTAATCAATTGTCTAATAATAGAACGAGAAGGAGAGGTGCAGTGTGAACGCACAAGGAAACAAATGACGGGGGGGAGGGGGGAGGGAAGGGGGAATCTATGTATTTGCAATGCAGAATGAAACAGGTACGATCATACCAGCACTAATGCACCGGATCCCATCAGAACTATGCATTAAAGTGTGCTTGGGCAAGAGTAGTACTAGGATGGGTGACCTCATCGGAAGTACTCGTGTTGCACCTATTTTTTTGCAGATGGGTCGTTCGACGTTAAGCGCGACTGGAACTATGGTCCGCTGGTTTATTTACAAATGTGAGTCACGGCGTCGGGGCATTTTACTTGATATTAGAAGGAGAATAAGAGGTGCAGTGTGCACGCACAAGGAAATAAATGACGAGAGTGGGAAGGGAATGAGAAGAAGTGTATGTATTTGCAGCGCAGATTGAAACAGGTGCCATTATACCATCAGTAATTCACCGGATCCCATCAGAACTCCACAGTTAAATGTGCTTGGGCAAGTGTAGTACTAGGAGTTGTGACCTCTTAGGAAGTCCTCGTGTTGCACCTATTTTTTTTAATGTGGGGCGTTCGTCACTACGTGCGAGTTGAATTATGTTCCGCTGGTTTATTTGCAAATGTGAGTCACGTCACCGCAGCATTTTACTTGATATTATAACGAGAAGGAGAGGTGCAGTGTGCACGCACAATGAAACAAATGATAGGAGGGGGGAGGGAAGGAGAAGGAGTGTATGTATTTGCAGTGCAGAATGAAATAGGTGCAATCATACTTGCATTAATGCACCGGATCTCATCAGAACTCCGCATTTAAGTGTGCTTGGGCGAGAGTAGTACTAGGATGGTTGACTTCCTGGGAAGTCCTCGTGTTGCTCCTATTTTTTTGCAGATGGGTCATTCGATATTACGCACGACTGGAACTATAGTTCGCTGGTTTATTCACAAATGTGAGTCACGGCGCCGAGGCATTTTACTTGATATTAGAAGGAGAAGGAGAGGTGCAGTGTACACGCACAAGGAAACAAATGACGGGAGGGTGGAGGGAAGGAGAATGTGTGTATGTATTTGCAGTGCGTAATGAAACAGGTGAGATCATACCAGCACTAATGCACCGGATCCCATTAGAACTCCACAATTATATGTGCTTGGGCGAGAGTAGTACTAGGATGGGTGACCTCCTGAGAAGTCCTCGTGTTGCACCTATTTTTTTGCAGATGGGTCGTTCGATGTTACGCACGACTAGAACTATGTTTCACTAGTTTATTCGCAAATGTGAGTTAAGGCACTGAGGTATTTTACTTGATATTAGAACGAGAAGTAGAGATGCAGCGTGCACGAACAAGGAAACAAATAACGGGAGGGGGGACGGAAGCAAAAGGAGTGTATGTATTTGTAGCGCGGAATGAAGCAAGTGCGATCATACCAGCACTAATGCACCGGATCCCTTTAGAACTCTCTAGTTATTTGTGCTTGGGCAAGAGTAGTAGTAGGATGGGTGACCTCCTAGGAAGTACTCTATTGCACCTATTTTTTTGCAGATAAGTTGTTTGACGTTACGCGTGACTAGAGCTATGATCCGCTGGTTTATTCGCAAATGTGAGTCACGGCGTCGGGGTATTTTACTTGATATTAGAACGAGAAGGAGAGGTCAGTGTGCACGCACAAGAAAATAAATGATTAGAGGGTGGAGGGAAGGAGAAGATGTGTATGTATTTGCGGCGCGGAATGAAACAGGTGCGATCATATCAGCACTAATGCACCGGATCCCATTAGAACTCCGCTGTTATGTGTGCTTGGGCGAGATAGTACTAGGATTAGTGACCTCCTAGGAAGTCCTTGTGTTGCAACCATTTTTTTGCAGATGAGTCGTTCGACGTTACGCGAAACTGGAACTATGGTCTGTTGGTTTATTCGCAAATGTGAGTAGAGGCGCCATGGTATTTTACTTAATATTAGAAAGAGAAGCAGAGGTGCAATGTGCACACACAAAGAAACAAATGACGGGAGGGGGGAAGGAAGGAGAAGGAGTGTTTGTATTTGCAGCACAGAATAAAATAGGTCCGATCATACCAGCACTAATTCACCAGATCCCATCAGAACTTCGCAGTTAAGTGTGCTTTGGCGAGAGTAGTATTAGGATGAGTGACCTCTTGAGAAGTACTCGTGTTGCACCCATCTTTTTTGTAGATGGGTCGTTCGACGTTACGCACGACTGGAACTAAGATCCGTTGATTTTTTCGTAAATGTGAGTAACGACGCCGAGATATTTTACTTAATATTAGAATGAGAATGAGAGGTGAAGTGTGCAAGCACAAGGAAATAAATGACGGGAGGTGGGAGGGAATGAGAAGGAGTGTATGTATTTGCAGCGCAGAATGAAACATGTGCAATAATACCAGCACTAATATACCAGATCCCATCAGAACTCCACATTTAAGTTTGCTTGGGCAAGAGTAGTACTAGGATGGATGACCTCCTCGGAATTACTCATGATGCACCCATTTTTTTGCAGATGGGTCGCTCAACGTTACACGCGACTAAAACTATGGTCCGCTGGTTTATTCGTAAATGTCAATCACGGTGCAAAGCCATTTTACTTGATATTAGAACGAGAAGGAGAGGTGCAGTGTGCACGTACAAGGAAACAAATGACGGGAGGGGGGAGGGAAGGAGAAGGAGTGTATGTATTTACAGCACGGAATGAAACAGGTACAATTATACCAGTATTAATGCACTGGATCGCATCAGAACTCAGCAGTTAAGTGTGCTTGGGCGAGAGTAGTACTCTGATGGGTGACCTCCCAAGAAGTACTCATGTTGTACACATTTTTTTATAGATGGGTCGTTCGACGTTACACACGACTGGAACTATGTTCTGCTGGTTTATTCGAAAATGTGAGTCACGGGGCTGAGGCATTTTACTTGATATTAGAACGAAAAGGAGAGATGCAGTGTGCATGCACAAGGAAACAAATGATAGGAGGGGGAGGGAAGGAGAAGGAGTGTATGTATTTGCAGCGCATAATGAAATATGTGCGATTATACTAGAACTTATGCACCTGATCCTATCAGAACTCCGCTAATAAGTGTGTTTGGGCGAGAGTAGTACTAGGATGGGTGACCTTCTAAGATGTCCTCGTATTGCACCCATTTTTTTGCAGATGGGTCATTCGACGTTACGCGCGACTGGATCTATGGTCCGCTAGTTTATTCACAAATGTGAGTCATGGCGCCAGGGTATTTTACTTGATATTAGAACGAGAAGAAGAGGTGCAGTGTGCACGCACAAAGAAACAAATGACGGGAAGGGGGAGGGAAAGAGATGAAGTGTATGTATTTGCAGCACGGAATGAAACATGTGCGATCATACGAGCACTAATGCACCGAATCCCATCAGAATTTCGCAGTTAAGTATGCTTGGGCGAGAGTAGTACTAGGATGGGTGACCTCCTGGGAAGTTCTCGTATTGCACCCATTTTTTTGTAGATGGGTCCTTCGACGTTGCGCGCGACTGGAATTATGGTTTGCTGGTTTATTTGCAAAAGTGAGTCATGGCACCGGGGCATTTTACTTGATATTAGAACGAGAAAGAGAGGTGCAGTGTGCACGCAAAATGAAACAAAAAACAGGAGGGGGGAGGGAAGGAGAATGAGTGTATGTATTTGCAGCGCGGAATGAAACAGGTGTCATTATACTAGCACTAATTCACTGGATTCCATCAGAACTCAGCAGTTAAATGTGCTTGGGTGAGTGTAGTACTAGGAGTGGTGACCTCCTGGGAAGTCTTTTTGTTGCACCCATTTTTTTGCAGATGGGTCGTTCAACGTTACACACGAATGAAACAATGGTTCGCTGGTTTATTCGCAAATGTGAGTCACGGCGCCAGAGCATTTTATTTGATATTTGAACGAGAAGGAGAGGTGCAGTGTGCACGCACAAGGAAACAAATGACGGGAGGGGGGAGAGAAGGAGAAGGAGTGTATGTATTTGTAGCGCAGAATGAAACAGGTGCAATCATACCAGCACTAATGCACTGGATCCCATCAGAACTTCGCAGTTAAGTGTGCTTGGGCGAGAGTAATACTAAGATGGGTGACCCCCTGAGAAGTTCTCGTGTTGCACTCGTCTTTTTCTTAATATTCTTCGTGCATCCATTTATAGTCCTCTACGTGATAAGAGTGTCATTAAGAGAATCGTAAATAATAGAACAAGTAAAACAGAGGTGCGGCAGGTGGTCCGTTTATCTGGACGTGAGTCGAGGCAACGGGGCATTTTTCTTGATATTATAACTAGAAGTAGAGGTGCGGTGTTCACACATAATGAAACAAATCACTAGAGGGGGGAGGAAAGAGAACGGGTATATGTATTTGAAGTGAGGAATTGGACGGATGGGGTCATACTAGCACTAATGCATCAAATCCCATCATAATCTGCAGTTAAGTGTGTTTGGGCGAGAGTAGTACTAGGATGAGTGACCTCCTGCGAAATGCACCGACACCTCGACTCACGTCAGAACAAAGGACCGCCCACTGTACCTCATTTTTCTTTATTCTACTATGTAAGATATCGCAATGACACTCTTATCACGTGGTAGACTATAAATGAATGCACGAAAAAATAGTAAGCAAAATTTTCTGGCGACGCAACTCACACCAGCGGATTGTGGCTCCGATCACATGTCTCGTTTTACGCTCCGTTTATAAAAAGACAGTGCAACACGAGGACTTCTCAGGAGGTTACCAATCCTAGTACTACTCTCGCCCAAGCATGCTTAACTGTATAGTTCGATGGGATCTGGTGCATTAGTGCTGGTATTATCACACCCCTTCCATTCCGTATTGCAAATACATATATTCCTTCTCTTTTCCTACCCGTCATTTTTTTTCGTTGTGCGCACACATTGCATCTCTGTTTCTAGTTCTAATATCAAGAAAAATGCCTCAGCACCTCGACTTATGCGCAGATTAAAGGACCACCCGCCACACCTTTTTTTTTCGTTGTTCTACTATGTAAGATGCTCGTAATGGCTCTCTTATCACGTGGTGGATTATAAATGAGTGCATAAAAAAAAGTAAGCAAAATGCCCCGGCGCGGCGACTCACTTATAAATGAACCAGCAGACTATGGCTCCGGTCGCCTGTAATGTTTGGTGCCCTGTCCGCAAAAAGATGGGTGCAACACAAGCACTTCCCAGGAGGTCACTCATCCTAGTATTACTCTCACCAAAACACGCTTGATTGCAGATTATGATGGGATACGATGCATTAGTGCTAGTATGATCCCACCTGTCCTATTCCTCACTTCAAATACATATACCCCTTCTCTCCCCCTCCCCCCTCCCATCATTTGTTTCGCTCTGTGTGGACACCGCACCTCTACTTCTAGTTGTAATATCAAGCAAAATGCCTCGTTGCCTAGATTCACGCCCAGATGAACGGACTACCCGTCGCACCTCTGTTTTGCTTGTTCTATTATTTACGATGCTCGTAATGACACTCTTATCACGTGGTGGGCTATAAATAGATGCATGAATAATATTAAGAAAAAGACGGGCGTAACACAAGTACTTCCGAGGAGGTCACCCATCCTAGTACCACTCTCGCCCAAGAACACTTAACTACGGAGTTCTGATAGGATCCGGTGCATTAGTGCTGGCATGATCGCACTAATTTCATTCCGCGCTGCAAATACATACACTCCTCCTTCCCTCCCGCTCCCGTCATTTGTGTCCTTGTGCGTGCACACTGTATCTCTCCTACTCGTTCTAATATCAAGTAAAATGTCCCGGCGACATGACTCACATTTGCGAATAAACTAGCAGACCATAGTTTTAGTCGTGCATAAGGTCGAACGACCCATCTACAAATAAATTGGTGCAACACAAGGACTTCATAGGAGGTCACCCATTCTAGTACTACTATCACCCAAGCACACTTAACTGCGGAGTTCTAATGGGATTCAGTGCATTAGTGCTAGTATGATAGCACCTGTTTCATTTTGTGCTGCAAATACATACACTCCTTTTCCTTCCCTCCTTCCTCCTGTCATTTTTTTCCTTGTGCGTGCACACTGCACCTCTTATTCTCGTTCTAATATCAAGTAAAATGTCACGACGCCATGACTCACATTTGCGAGTAAACCAGCGGACCATAGTTCCAGTAGCGCGTAATGTCGAACGACCCATCTGTAAAAAAATAAGTGCAACATGAGAACTTCCCACGAGGTCACCCATCGTGGTACTACTCTGCCCAAACACACTTAACTGCGGACCATAGTTCCAATCGTGCGTAGCGTCGAATGACCCATCTGCAAAACAATAGGTGCAAAACGAGGACTTCCTAGGAGGTCACCCATTATAGTACTACTCTCGCCCAATCACACTTAACTGTGGTCCTCGTGTTGCACCTATTTTTTTTAGATGGATCGTTCGACGTTACGCGCGATAGAAACTATAGTCCGCTGGTTTATTAGCAAATGTGAGTCACGACGTTGGGATATTTTACTTGATATTAGAACGAGAAGCAGAGGTGCAATGTGCACGCACAAGAAAATAAATGACGGGAGCGGGGAAGGAGAAGGTTTGTATGTTTTTGAAGAGCAGAATGAAACAGGTGCGATCATACCAGCACTAATGCACCGGATCCCATCAGAACTCCGCAGTTATGTTTGCTTGGGCGAGAGTAGTAGTAGGATGGGTGACCTCCTGGGAAGTACTCGTGTTGCACCCATTTTTTTGCAGATGATTCTTTCGACGTTATGTGCGACTTGAATTATGGTCTGTTGGTTTATTCGCAAATGTGAGTCATGGCACCATGGCATTTTACTTGATATTAGAACGAGAACGCGAGGTGCAGTGCACACGCACAAGGAAACAAATGACGGGAATGGGAATAAAGGAGAATGAGTGTATGTATTTGCAGTGCAAAATTAAATAGGTGCGATTATACCATCACTAATGCACTGGATCCCATCAGAACTCTGCAGTTAAGTGTGCTTGAGCGAGAGTAGTACTCAGATGGGTGACCTTCTGGGAAGTCCTCATGTTGCACCAATTTTTTTTTCAGATGGGTCGTTCAACGTTACGCGCAACTGGAAATATGGTCCGCTGGTTTATACGCAAATGTGAATCAAGATGCAGAGGCATTTTAATTAATATTTGAATGAGAATGAGAGGTGCAGTGTGAACGCACAAGGAAACAAATGATGGGAGGGTGGAGGGAAGGAGAAGGAGTGTATGTATTTGCAGCACGAAATGAAACAGGTGCGATCATACCAGTACAAATGCACCGGATCCCATCAGAACTCCGCAGTTAAGTTTGCTTTGGGGAAAGTAGTACAAGGATGGGTTACCTCTAGGGAAGTTCTCGTGTTGCACCCATTTTTTTTCAGATGATTGTTTCGACGTTACGCGTGACTAGAACTATGGTCCGTTGGTGTATTCGCAAATGTGAATTGCGGTGTCGTGGCATTTTACTTGATATTAGAACGAGAACGAGAGGTGCAGTGCGCACGCACAAGAAAACAAATGACGAGAGGGGGAAGAAAGGAAAAGGACTGTATGTATTTATAGCGCGAAATTAAACAGGTGCGATCATACCAGCACTAATGCTCCAGATCCCATCAGAACTCCGCAGTTAAGTGTGCTTGGGAAAAAGTAGTACTACGATGGGTGACCTCTTGGGAAGTCCTCGTGTTGCACCAATTTTTTTTTCAGATGGGTCGTTTGACGTTACGCGCGACTGGAACTATAGTCCGCTGGTTTATACGCAAATGTGAGTCATGTCACCGGGGCATTTTACTTGATATTAAAACGAGTAGGAGAGATACAGTGTGCACGCACAAGGAAACAAATGATGGGAGGGGGAGGGATGGAGAAGGAGTGTATGTATTTCTAGCGTGGAATGAAACAGGTGCGATCATACCAGCACTAATGCACCTGATCTCATCAGAACTCCGCAGTTAAGTGTGCTTGGGCGAGAGTAGTACTAGGATGGGTGACCTCCTTGGAAGTCCTCATGTTTTACCTATTTTTTTACAGATGGGTCCTTCGACGTTACGCACGGCTGGAAATATGGTCCGCTGGTTTATTCACAAATATGAGTCACGGTGCTCGGGCATTTTACTTGATATTAGAATGAGAAGCAGAGGTGCATTGTGCACGCACAAGGAAACAAATGACGAGAAGGAGGAAGGAATGAGAATGAGTGTATGTATTTGCAGAACAGAATGAAACAGATGCCATTATACCATCAGTAATTCACTGGATCCCATCAGAACTCCGCAGTTAAATGTGCTTGGGTGAGTGTAGTACTAGGAGTTGTGACCTCCTGGGAAGTCCTCGTGTTGCACCTATTTTTTTACAGATGGGTCCTTCGACGTTACGCACGACTGAAACTATGGTCTGCTAGTTTATTCGCAAGTGTGAGTCATTGTGCCGAAGCATTTTACTTGATATTAGAACGAGAAGGAGAGGTGCAGTATGCATGCACAAAGAAACAAATGATGGGAGGGTGAAGGGAAGGAGAAGGTGTTTATGTATTTGCAGCACGAAATGAAACAAGTGCGATCATACCAGCACTAATGTACCGGATCCCATCAAAACTCTGCATCTCTCCTTCTCGTTCTAATATCAAGTAAAATGCCCCGGCACTGTGACTCACCTTTGTGAATGAACCAGCGGTTCATAATTCTATTTGCGTGTAACGTCGAACGACCCATCCGGAAAAAAATGGGTGCAACACGAGGACTTCTCAGGAGGTCACCCATCCTAGTACTACTCTCGCTGAAGCACACCTAACTGCTAAGTTCTGATGGGAGTCGGTGCATTTGTGCTGGTATGATCGCACCTGTTTCATTTTGCACTGCAAATAAATACACTCCTTCTCCTTTCTTCCCCCTCCCATCATTTGTTTGCTTGTGCGTGCGCACTGCACCTCTCGTTCTCGTTCTTATATCAAGTAAAATGCCACGGCGCCGCGACTCACATTTGCGAATAAACCAGCGGACCATAGTTATAGTCGTATCGTGCGTAACGTCGAATGATTCATCTGAAAAAAAATGGGCGCAACACGAGAACTTCCCAGGAGGTAACCCATCCTTGTACTACTTTCGCCAAAGCAAACTTAACTGTGGAGTTCTGATGGGATCCAGTGCATTTGTGCTGGTATGATCGCACCTGTTTCATTTAGTGCTACAAATACATACACTCCTCATTCCCTCCCCCCTTCCATCATTTGTTTCCTTGTGCGTTCACACTGCACCTCTCATTCTCGTTCTAATATCGATTAAAATGCCCCTGCTTCTTGACTCACATTTGCGTATAAGACAACGGACAATAGTTCCAGTCGCGTGTCACGTCGAACGACCCGTCTGAAAAAAAATTGGTGCAACACGAGGACTTCCCAGGAGGTCACCCATCTGAGTACTACTTTCACCCAAGCATACTTAACTGCAGAGTTCTGATGGGATCCGGTGCATTAGTGCTGGTATGATCGCATCTGTTTAATTTCGCGCTGCAAATACATACACTCATTCTCCTTTCTTCCTCCTTCCATCATTTGTTTCCTTGTGCGTGTGCACCGCACCACTCGTTCTCGTTCTAATATCAAGTAAAATGTCACGGCACCGTGACTCACATTTGCGAATAAACCTGCGAACCATAATTCAAGTCGCGTGTAACGTCGAAAGAATCAACCGCAAAAAAATAGGTGCAACACGGGTACTTCCCAGGAGGTCACCCATCCTACTACTAGTCTCGCCCAAGCAAACATAACTGCAGAGTTCTTATGGGATCCGGTGCATTAGTGCTGGTATGATTGCACCTGTTTTATTTCGCGCTTCAAAAACACACAAACCTTCTCCTTCCATCCCCGCTCCTGTCATTTGTTTTCTTGTGCGTGCACACTGCACCTCTGCTTCTTGTTCTAATATCAAGTAAAATATCCCAACGTCGTGACTCACATTTGCGAATAAACCAGCAGACCATAGTTCCCGTCGCGCGTAACGTCGAATGATCCATGTAAAAAAAATGGGTGGAACACGAGGACTTCCTAAGAAAATGGGTGAAATATAAGGACTTTGCAGGAGGTCACCCATCCTAGTACTACTCTCGCCCAAGCACCCTTAACTGCGAAGTTCTGATAAAATCTGTTGCATTAGTGTGGGTATGATCGCTCATGTTTCATTCTGTGCTGCAAATACATACACTATTTCTCCTTCTATCCCCCCTCCAGTCATTTGTTTCCTTGTGCGTGCACTCTGAATCTCTCTTTCTTGTTCTAATATCAAGTAAAATGTCCCGGCACCGTGACCTACCTTTGCGAATGAACCAGCGGTTCATAATTCTATTCGTGTGTAACGTCGAACGACCCATATGAAGAAAAATGGGTGCAAGACGAGGACTTCCCAGGAGGTAACCCATCTGAGTACTACTCTTGCCCAAGCACACTTAACTGCGGAGTTCTGATGGGATCCGGTGCATTAGTGCTGTTATGATTGCACCTATTTCATTTCGCGCTGCAAGTATATACACTCCTTCTCCTTTCTTCCCCCTCTTCTACTTTCTTCCCCCTCCCGTCATTTATTTCCTTGTGCGTTCACACTTCACCTCTCCTTCTCGTTCTAATATCAATTAAAATGCCCCTGCGTCTTGACTCATATTTGCGTATAAACTAGCGGACCATAGTTCCAGTCCCGCGTAACGTCGAACAACCCATCTGAAAAAAAAAATGGGTGCAACAAGAAAACTTCCCTGAAGGTAACCCATCCTAATACTACTTTCACAAAAGCACACTTAATTGTGGAGTTCTGATGGGATCCGGTGCATTTATGCTGGTATGATCACACCTGTTTCATTTTGTGCTACAAATACATACGCTCCTTCTCCTTCCCTCCCCCCTCCCATCATTTGTTTCCTTGTGCGTTCACACTGTACCTCTCCTTCTCGTTCTAATATCAATTAAAATACCCCTACTTCTTGACTCACATTTGCGTATAAACTAGAGAACCATAGTTCCAGTTGCGCATAACATCGAACGACCCATCTGAAAAAACATTGGTGCAACACGAGGACTTCCCAGGAGGTCACCCATCTGAGTACTACTCTCGCCCAAGCACACTTAGCTGTGGAGTTCTGATGGGATCCGGTGCATTAGTGCTGGTATGATCACACCTACTTAATTTCACGATGCAAATACATACACTACCACTCTCGCCCAGGCAAACATAACTGCGGAGTTCTAATTGGATCCGATGCATTAGTGCTGGTATGATCGTACCTATTTCATTTCGCGCTTCAAAAACATACAAACCTTCTCCTTCCATCCCCACTCCCGTCATTTGTTTTCTTGTGCGTGCACACTGCACTTCTACTTCTCGTTCTAATATTAAGTAAAATGTCCAAACGTCGTGACTCATATTTGCTAATAAACTAGCGGACCATAGTTCCCGTCGTGTGTAACGTCGAACGATCCATATGAAAAAAATGGGTGCAACACGAGGATTTTCCAAGAAAATGGGTGAAATATAAGGACTTCGCAGGAGGTCACCCATCCTAGTACTACTCTCGTCCAAGCACCCTAAACTGCGGAGTTCTAATAGAATCAGTTGCATTAGTGCTGATATGATCGCTCATGTTTCATTCTGTGCTGCAAATACATACACTCTTTCTCCTTCCATTCTCCCTCCGGTCATTTGTTTCCTTGTGTGTGCACTCTGCATCTCTCATTCTCGTTCAAATATCAAGTAAAATGCCCCCACCATAGTGACTCACCTTTGCGAATGAACCAGCGGTTCATAATTCCATTCGCGCGTAATGTCGAACAACCCATCTGAAAAAAAATGGGTGCAACACGAGGACTTCCCAGAAGGTAACCCATCTAAGTACTACTCTCACCCAAGCACACTTAACTGCAGAGTTGTGATGGGATCCGGTGCATTTGTGCTTGTATGATCGCACCTATTTCATTTTGCGCTGCAAATATATACACTTCTTCTCTATTCTTCCCCCTCCCGTCATTTGTTTCCTTGTGCGTTCACATTTCACCTCTCCTTCTCGTTCTAATATCAATTAAAATGCCCCTGCGTCTTAACTCACATTTGCGTATAAACCAGCGGACCATAGTTCCAGTCGCGCGTAACGTCGAACGACCCATCTGAAAAAAAATTGGGTGCAACATAAGAACTTCGCAGGAGGTAACCCATCCTTGTACTACTTTCGCCAAAGCACACTTAACTACAGAGTTCTGATGGGATACGGTGCATTTGTGCTTGTATGATCGCACCTGTTTCATTTCGTGCTGTAAATACATATACTCCTTCTCCTTCCCTCCCCCTTCCCATCATTTGTTTCCTTGTGCGTTCACACTGCACCTCTCCTTGTCGTTGCCCCTGCTTCTTGACTCACATTTGCGTATAAACCAGCAGACCATAGTTTTAGTCACGCGTAACGTCGAACGACCCGTCTGAAAAAAAATTGGTGCAACACGAAGACTTCCCAAGAGGTCACCCATCCAAGTACTACTCTCGCCTAAGCACACTTAACTGCGGAATTCTGATGGGATCCGGTGCATTAGTGCTGGTATGATCGCACCTATAACGGCCCCGGAAATAAAAATAAAAATGTATGTATTAAAAATTCTAAATGTGGAAGTGAAATAAAAATTCTGATTTACATTCCTTACACAATAACCATAAACGTATTCAACGTGAGAAAGAATAAGCTAATTAAAGAAAATATCGAAATGAACACTATAAATAGAACTATAAAATCTTTAGGCGTCTAACTCACCATCTTTCTGCGGAACGGGCTTGGGAACCACGTCCTCCTGATCTGAAATGGTTAAGTAAGGAATGAGCTACATTAGCCCAGTAAAGACATCACACTATCTCACTGCCACAGAAGTAAAGGTTGGTAGAAAACAAAAACGACCAATGGAGCATAACTTATAACAAACTCATTTATTAATAATAAAAATCTTTACTATCCACTTACCTCGGTGAGATTCATGAAAATAACATATGAAAACAATAACATTATAACCATCATAAAATCATATACACTTTGTAACATAACACATGTTATACTTTTGTACTTCAATAATCAGACAACAATTCTCCTCTTTTACCAGCCTACTAGTATCCATGGGGATCCATAGGGGGTCCCCGCTACACGTGAACCATCAACATTAATATCCTTATTCCAGGGCCATCCCCATACCCTGTCTGGTATGGGCGTCAAAACCATAAACCTCAATACCTCGTCCGGTATGAGGGTGAAACGGGCCGTCCCCATACCCCGTCCGGTATGAGCGCCAAAACACATAAAGTCTCAATACCCAGTCCGATATGAGAGACCACGTTCCAGGTAGGGTTCCCTATGGACCCGGTTCGTCTACCATCTCCTAGGATATCTAGTGAGGCTATCGACATTATCCATTTATCAATCCACATACCTTTTTCCATTTTTCTTGGTCTCAATTATCTAATCAAACATAAACACGTAAACCAATAATGAACATCAAGTAAGACGACACAACATCGGGTTCACCATAATTCAAACCATAATAAATGAAACCAAAATTCATGCATACGAAACCATAAAATAACCACATCAAGTACCACATTGCATTTAAAACTGTAAAATAGATCAAACAATAACTGACCGACAAATACACCAGATTCGGGCTCCATTAGCAACCTTAAGCAATTATACACATCCATTAATTTCACGAATACCGTTTTATCATTTATTGAACTTTAATACCGTGATAGAAAATAGGGTGAGAGATCCTTACTTGTTTCGGGGTCTGAAATCGACTTTACACTGCGCCTACGGGCAGTCCCTAGATTCTCTGAATTTTCTCCCGAAAACTGAAACATGCTTCCGGTACCTGCACGTGTCCCAAAAAAAACCCTAAATCAGACCCAGGGCCCTTTCGGCCAATATCAAAATTCTGGCACGGCGGCTCCGCCGTGCTCCGACGACAGCACCGCCGTCCGTGGCGGCGATCCACCTCGGGTTGGCCATTTTCGGCCGAATTCGGCCAAACTTGCATTGGTTCTTATGATAAAACAACTCTAGGGCCCTCGGTGGGCCAAAAATCACAAAAAAACTGAGACTTACCGGCGGCGGAGTTCTCGAGTGCGGCGGCTTCTTCAGCGCGAGTCGCGATTTGATGTTTTGCTCCAGTCAACCTGTAGAAAAAAGAACGATGATCACAGTGGTGTAAAAATTACATCGAACGGGAACCGGGAAGGACCTCATCGGAGAAAAAAATCGAGGGAAACCTCAGCGGCGCTGCTGGACTTCGGTGGTATTTTTCGACCGATTGACAGGTGGTTTGGCTCTGATTTGGCCATAAGCAGATTCAACATCGAAAACGAGCCAAGGGGAGAAAATTTACCTCGTTTGGCAGTCAAAAAATGCTCCGGTGCGGCGACGGGTGGCGACGGCCGGCTCCTCTGGTGACTGGTTCTTCTTCTCCGGCGAGGGTACTAGCGACTAAGGTTTGGGGTTGGGTGTGGGTGAGGTTATTTATAACCGTTCTCTTTTAATCTCAGCCGTCCATCACAATTTAATCTAGACCATCCGATCGCGATTAAAATAGGAATAAATATGGGCCGTCCGCACGCGTGAGATCTGGGCCGTCCGTGCGCGTGAGATCTGAGCCGTCCGCACGTGTGAGATCTGGACCGTTCGATCGCGTGCATGCAGATCGCCCACGTGGCTCCGTCCCGCGTGGCCTTCTACCTCAGTGTCCTTGCCACGCGGTGTGTTCTGGTAGGCTGGGGCTGCTGACGTGGCACAACTTTTTTAAATTGCGCTTTGACCCCCCGATTTTCGATTTTCTTTTAAAAAACACCCCCAGAATCCAAATTTTCACCCCTTTTTTCCAAAATCAATTTCAATTAAATCCCAAAAATAATTTTACCCTAATTTATTATTATTTTTATTTTTATTTCTATTAAATTAAATATTAAAATAGAATAAAATTAAACAAAAATTCTAATAAAAATTAAAATAAATTAAATAATAAAAAAATACAAATTTTGGGTATTATAATTCTCCCCCCCCCCTTAAAGAAATTTGGTCCCCCAAATTTGCCTATTATTCTTAGTCGAACAAATGAGGATACTGGGTTCTAAAATCTGATTCTATCTCCTAGGTAGCCTCCCTTGGCGAGTGGTTTTGCCACACTACCTTTACAAATGATATTTTCCGGTTGTAGAGTATTCTGCTCTTTCGGTCCGTGATACCGACTGGGACTTCCTCATAAGATAAGTCCCCTTGGAGTGGGAGTGGTTCATGAGCCAAGACATGAGAGGGGTCCGGGTTGTACTTACGTAGCATGAATACATGGAACACATTGTGGACCTTGGAGAGCTCTGGAGGCAGTGCTAGTCCGTAGGCAGCAGTACCAATCCTGTCTAAGATTTTAAAAGGTCCAATAAATCGGGGATTTAGTTTTTTCCTCCTACCGAACCTACTAATTTTCTTGAAAGGAGTGACCTTAAGGAACACCCGGTCGCCTTTCTCAAACGCTAGATCTCTCCTCCGGGTGTCCGCATAACTCTTCTGCCTACTCTGAGTTGTCTGAATGTTCTTTCTGATTTTAACTATTTTAGACGTGGTCTCCTCTACCAACTCTGGGCCGAACAATCTTCTATCACCCACTTCTTCCCAACAAATCAGTGATCTACATGGGCGCCCATATAACGCCTCATATGGAGCCATGCCGATGCTCGCTTGGTAGCTGTTGTTGTAGGCAAACTCTATCAGGGGTAGATGGTCGTCCCAATGGTCCCCAAAGTGAAGGACACAAGCTCGGAGCATATCCTCAAGTGTACAAATTGTCCTTTCTGATTGTCCATCAATCTTAAGATGGAAGGCAGTACTGAGATACAGCTTTGTTCCCATGGCTTGCTGAAAGCTACTCCAAAATTGAGAAGTGAACCTGGGGTCCCTGTTGGATACCATTGTCACTGAAACTCCATGCAATCTAACTATTTCCTAGATATACATTATTGCCAACTTGTCCAAGGGGTCGGTCATCCTGATGGCCAAGAAGTGGGAAGACTTGGTAAGCTGGTCAATAATTACCCAGATGGCTTCATGTCTTGAACGTGCCTTGGGTAATCCCATTACGAAGTCTATGGTGATGTGTTCCCACTTCCACTCCTGGATTGGTAAAGGCTGAAGTAGCCCACCTGGGCGCTAATGCTCTACCTTGACCTGCTGACATATCAAACATTTGGATACAAAGTCACAATGTCTCTCTTCATCTCATTCCACCAAAACCGGGGTCGCATGCTTTGGTACATTTTAGTACTTTCGGGATGCATGGCAAACTTTGAGTTGTGGGACTCTGTTATGATGTCTCTCTTTAACTCACTGTTGTCTGGGACACACACCCTGTCTTGGAACCGGAGTAACCCATCGGCAGATACTCAGAATTCCGAGCTTGCTCCCCTGTTCTGTATCAATCTTGCGTATTACTAGGGCGGGGTCGATTGTCTGGGCTTCTCTTATTCTCTGGATTAACTCGGGCTGGACTGTCACGCGGCCAAAACATGTGACTCTCTTCAGGTCCTGAAGTCGAACATGTTGAGAGCATCTGTCACCATATTGCCCTTACCTGGATGGTACAAGATATCACAATCATAGTCTTTAAGGAGTTCCATCCACCTTCTCTGACGCATTTTGAGATCCTTCTGAGTGAATATATGTTTCAAACTCTTATGATCGGTATAGATCTGAAAGGTCTCCCCGTATAAATAATGGCACCAGGTTTTCAAGGTGTGTATGATTGCGGCAAGCTCTAAGTCATGGATGGGGTAATTTTTCTCATGATTCTTTAACTGTCTGGACCCATAAGCTATGACCTTCCCATACTGCATTAGGACACAACCTAGGCCTAGATAGGAGGCATCACTATAAACTGTTTATCCCCCCGATCCACTCGGTAAAGCCAACACGGGTGCAGTAGTCAACCGCTTCTTTAATTCTGAAAAACTTCTTTTGCAGTCTTCGTTCCATTCGAACTTGGAATTTTTTTTTATGAGTCGGGTTACGGGAGCTGCTAGACTAGAGAATCCTTTGACGAACCTGCGGTAATAACCTGTCATTCCCAAGAAGCTACGGATTTCTTTAACTGATGTCAACTTCTCCCAGCCAAGTACTGCTTCAACCTTTTTGGGATTAACTGATACTTCTTCCATGATATGATGTGTCCTAAGAAGGCGGTCTGCTCAAGCCAGAATCCACACTTACTCAACTTTGCATATAGCTTCTTTTTTCTGAGGACCTGCAAAACTTGGGCAAGATGGTGAGCATGCTCTTCTCTGTTTTTTTAGTAGATTAAGATGTCATTGATGAACACGATAACAAATTGATCCAAGAACTCTCTAAAGACTCTGTTCATTAGATCCATAAAGATGGTCGGGGCGTTGGTTAGCCCGAATGGTATGACCAGGAACTCATAGTGTCCGTACCTGGTTCGAAAGGCCGTCTTGGGGATGTCTTCTGTTCTTATTTTCACCTGATGATAACCTGATCGCAGGTCTATTTTGGAGAAGACTTGTGCACCCTGCAGCTGATCGAAGAGGTCATCAATCCTGGGAATGGGATATTTGTTCTTGACTGTGACTAATACACAGTCTCAATGTTCCATCTTCCTTCCTGGCAATAGTGACTCCGACACCCCAAGGGGACACACTATGTCTAATAAAACCACTGTCTTGCAATTCAGTGATCTGTTTTCTCAGCTCTTCCATCTCAATGCGGCTCATGCGGTAAGGAGCAACCAAAATGGGCTGGGTGCCTTGCTGTAGGTCTATAGTGAACTCAACTTCCCTGTCCACTAGCAGTCTGGGTAGTTCGTCCAAAAACACATCTGGAAAGTCTCGGACTACCGGAATCTCTTGGATACAAATTTCCTTATTGGACTTGCCCTGTACCATGTCCGGGTCAGCGTCGGCATCCTGCTGGGTGAGGTTGTAAACCCTGCCCTGAAAAGGAGGTCTTCCTTGGTTCTAGTTCCTCGGGCTCTCTCTCGCATAGTGCTAGGCACTACCACATATGCGACAGGTGTTGTTGAGATGGTAGCATGGTCAGTCCCTGTGATCCCTGCCATAGTGCTGGCAGATCTTTCCACGTGTTGCCCCTGGAGCCTGAGGAGGGGCTTGGATCACTGGTCTGGGCCTCTTATTTGGTTGGACCGGCGCAGTAGGTGCTGGTCTGTGGGGTGGAGCTGAGGGTCGGTAACTCCCTACTGACTGAGGACGGGTGTTGAAACTCCTCTCCACGATCTGTGCCTTTGCTAGAACTACTGAGTATGTCTTGAGCTCCAGTACCAATAAGTGTTGCTTGATCTCTGGGCGGAGGCCCCACTAGAATCTCCTGGCCTTCCTACCCTCATCCATCAATGTCTCCGGGGAGTATCGGCCCAGCTCTAGAAACTTACTAGCATATTTCGATACCGTCATGTTTTCCCGGACCAGCTGAACAAACTCCATCTCCTTCAAGTGTCGGATGTGCTCAGGGAGATACTCCGCATGGAAGGCTGCTAAGAACTGCTCCCAAGTGGCTGGTGTAGGCAGGGTGGTATGCTTGAGCTCCCACCAACGACCTGCTTTCCCTACCAGCATGTAGGAAGCAAGGGCAGCTCTCTGCTCGGGAACCACTCTCAAGGTCTTGAAAGCTCTCTCAGTCTCCACCAACCAGTACTGGGCACCTTTGAAAGAGGATCCCCCTGTAAAAGTGGAAGGGTTCAGTCTCCTGTACCTCTCTATGTAGCCTGGGTCGATTAAGGAAGGAGTTGGGTCCCGTGGAAGAGGGACTGGGCCTGGCTGGGGGTAGACTGGGGTGCCCTGTGGTGGCACCTGATGATATAATGGGGGCACCGGATTGTACTGTGGTGGTGCCGGGCAGTACGGTGGCTGGGGCATCGGTTCACACTGCGGCGGTGGTGCGGGGTGGTACTGTGGTGGAGCAGGATCGTGCCGGGGTGGTTGGGGATCCGCTTGCTGTAGCGATGGATCAACCAGTGGTAGTGGGGGAGGTTCGGGTAACTCTCTTCTCTCCTCTCGACCTTGCTGGGCTGCCATGATCCTTTCCAGCATCTCAAATATTCTGTCCACATCTTTCCGAAGTGAATCATCCCAGGCTGCTCGGTTTAGTGGGGGTCTTCCTCTCCTCATTTCTCTGCACTTGTTTTTCACAAGGAAGAGTTGAGTAACGATTTATCGGTGGGTATTTCTCTAAGCATTATTGTATAAGGGATGAGTCCGAGGAACGCGGCTCTAATACCAACTGTAACAGCCCCAGAAATAAAAATGAAAATGTATGTATTAAAAATTCTAAGTGGAGAAGCGAAATAAAAATTCTGATTTACATCCCTTACACAATAACCATAAATGTATTCAACGTGAGAAAGAATAAGCTAATTAAAGAAAATATTCGAAATGAACACTATAAATAGAACTATAATATCTTTAGGCATCTAACTCACCATCTTCCTGCAGAACGGGCTCGGGAACAACGTCCTCGTAATCTGAAATGGTTAAGTAAGGAATGAGCTACACTAGCCCAGTAAAGACATCACACTATCTCACTGGCACAGAAGTAAAGGTTGGTAGAAAACAAAAATGACTAATGGAGCATAACTTATAACAAATTCATTTATTAATAAAAAACCTTTACTGTCCACTTACTTCGGTGAGATTCATGAAAATAACATATGAAAACAATAACATTATAACCATCATAAAATCATATACACTTTGTAACATAACACATGTTATACTTTTGTACTTCAATAATCAGACAACAATTTTTCTCTTTTACCAGCCTACTAGTATCCATGGGGATCCATAAGGGGTCCCCGCTATACGTGAACCATCAACATTAATATCCTGATTCCAGGGCTATCCCCATACCCCGTCCGGTATGGGCGCTAAAACCATAAACCTCAATACCCCGTCCGGTATGAGGGTGAAACGGGTCGTCCCCATACCCTGTTCGGTATGGGCGCCAAAACACATAAAGTCTCCATACCTAGTCCGATATGAGAGACCACATTCCAGGTAGGGTTCCCTATGGACCCGGTCCGTCCACCATCTCCTAGGATATCTAGTGAGGCTGTCGACATTATCCATTTATCAATCCACATACCTTTTTCATTTTTCTTGGTCTCAATTATCCCATCAAACATAAACACGTAAACTAATAATGAATACCAAGTAAGACGACACAACATCGGGTTCACCATAATTCAAACTATAATAAATGAAACCAGAATTCATGCATACAAAACCATAAAATAACCACATCAAGTACCACACTGCATTTAAAACTGTAAAATAGATCAAACAACAACTGACCGACAAATACACCAGATTCGGGCTCCAATAGCAACCTTAAGAAATTATACACATCCATTAATTTCACGAATACTGTTTTATCATTTATTGAACTTTAATACCGTGATAGAAAATAGGGTGAGAGAACCTTACTTGTTTCGGGGTCTGAAATCGACTTTACACTGCGCCTACGGGCAGTCCCTAGATTCCTTGAATTTTCTCCTGAGAACTGAAACACGCTTTAGGTACCTGCACGTGTCCCAAAAAAAATCCCAAATCAGACCCAGGGCCCTTTCGACCAATATCGAAATTCTGGCACGGCGGCTCCATCGTGCTCCAGCGACGGCACCGTTGCCCGCGACGGCGATCCACCTCGGGTTGGCCGTTTTTGATTGAATTCGGCCAAACTTGCATTGGTTCCTACGATAAAAGAACCCTAGGGCCCTTGGTGGGCTAAAAAATCACGAAAAACTAAGACTTACCGGCGGCGGAGCTCTCGGGTGCGGCGACTTCTCCGGCGTGAGTCGTGATTTGATGTTTTACTCCGGTCAACATGTAGAAAAAGGGACGGTGATCACAATGGTGTAAAAATTGCATCGAACGGGAATCGGGAAGGACCTCATCGGAGGCAAAAATTGAGGGAAGTCGCGGCGGCGCCGCTTGACTTCGGCGGTGTCTTTCGGCCGATTGACCAGTGGTTTGGCTCCGATTCGGCCATAGGCGGATTCAGCATCGAAAAACGAGCCAAGGGAAGAAAATTTACCTCGTTTTGGTAGTCGAAAAATCCTCCGATGCGGCGGCGGGTGGCGACGGTCGGCTCCTCCAGTGACTGGTTATCCTTCTCCGGCGAGGGTACTGGCAGCTAGGGTTATGGGTTGGGTGTGGGTGAGGTTATTAGCCAACCATCACGATTTAATCTGGGCCGTCCGATCGCGATTAAAATGGGAATAAATCTGGGTTGTCCATCGTGATGCGATCTGGGTCGTCATGATGTGATTCAATTTGGGCCGTTCGCACACGTGAGATCTGGGCCATCCGTGCGCGTGAGAACTGGGTCGTCCGCACGTGTGAGATCTGGACCGTTCGATCACGTGCACGCAGATTGCCCACGCGGCTCCGTCCCGCGTGGCCTCCTGCGTCAGCGTCCTTACCACACGGCGTGTTCTGGTTGGCCGAGGCTGCTGACTGGGTTGCTGACGTAGCACAACTTTTCTAAATTGCATTTTGACCTCCGGTTTTCGATTTTTTTAAAAAAAATACCCCCAGAATCCAAATTTTCACCCATTTTTCCCAAAATCAATTTCAAATAAATCCCAAAAATAAATTTACCATAATTTATTATTATTATTATTATTATTTATATTAAATTAAATTAAATTAAATTAAAACCTTATAAATAAAATATTAAAATAGATTAAAATTAAACAAAAATTCTAATAAAAATTAAAATAAATTAAATAGTAAAAAATACAAATTTTGGGTGTTACAGCACCTGTTTAATTTTGCGCTGCAAATACATACACTCCTTCTCTTTTCTTCCCCCTACCGTCATTTGTTTCCTTGTGCGTGCGCACTGCACCTCTCGTTCTCGTTCTAATATCATGTAAAATTCCACGGCGCCGTGACTCACATTTGCAAATAAACCTACGGACCATAATTCAAGTCGCGCGTAACGTCGAAAGAATCATCTGAAAAAAAATGGGTGCAACACGAGGACTTCCCAGGAGGTCACCCATCCTATTACTACTCTCGCCCAAGCAAACATAACTGCAGAGTTCTGATGGGATCCGGTGCATTAGTGTTGGTATGATCGCACCTGTTTCATTTCGCGCTTCAAAAACACACAAACCTTCTCCTTCCATCCCCGCTCCTGTCATTTGTTTTCTTGTGCGTGAACACTGCACCTCTGTTTCTCGTTCTAATATCAAGTAAAATGTCCCAACGTCGTGACTCACATTTGCGAATAAACCAGCGGACCATATTTTCCTTCGCGAGTAACGTCGAACGATCCATCTGAAAAAAATGGGTGCAACACAAGGACTTCCCAAGAAAATGGGTGAAATATAAGGACTTCAAAGGAGGTCACCCATCCTAGTACTACTCTCGCCCAAGCACCATTAACTGTGGAGTTCTGATAGAATCCGTTGCATTAGTGCTGGTATGATCCGTCACAAATTTCGAATAAACCTGCGGACCATAATTTAAGTCGCGCATAATGTGGAACGACCCATCTGAAAAAAATGGGTGCAACACGAGAACTTCCCAGGAGGTCAACATCCTACTACTACTCTCGCCCAAACAAACATAACTGCGGAGTTTTGATGGGATCCGGTGCATTAGTGCTGGTATGATCGCACCTGTTTCATTTCGCGCTTCAAAAACATACAAACCTTCTCCTTCCATCCCCGCCTCCGTCATTTGTTTTCTTGTGCGTGTACACTGCACCTCTGCTTCTCGTTCTAATATCAAGTAAAATGTCCCAAGGTTGTGACTCACATTTGCAAATAAACCAGCGGACCATAGTTCCCGTCATGCGTAACGTCGAACGATCCATCTGAAAAAAATGGGTGCAACACGAGGACTTCCCAAGAAAATGGGTGAAATATAAGGACTTCGCAGGAGGTCACCTATCCTAGTACTACTCTCGCCCAAGTACCCTTAACTGCGGAGTTCTGATAGAATCCGTTGCATTAGTGCTAGTATGATCCGTCATGTTTCATTCTGCGCTGCAAATACATACACTCTTTCTCCTACCATCCCCCTCTTGTCATTTGTTTCCTTGTGTGTGCACTCTGCATCTCTCCTTCTTGTTCTAATATTAAGTAAAATACCTCGGCACCGTGACTCACCTTTGCGAATGAACCAGCGGTTCATAATTCCATTCGCGCGTAACGTCGAACGACCCATCTGAAAAAAATGGGTGCAATATGAGGACTTCCCAAGAGGTCACCCATCCGAGTACTACTCGCGCCTAAGCACACTTAACTGCGGAGTTTTGATGAGATCCGGTGCATTAGTGCTAGTATGATCGCACCTATTCCATTTTGCACTGCAAATATATATACTTTTTCTCTTTTCTTCCCCCTCCCGTCATTTGTTCCCTGGTGCGTTCACACTTCACCTCTCCTTCTCGTTCTAATATCAATTAAAATGGCCATGCGTCTTGACTCACATTTGCGTATAAACCAGCAGACTATAGTTTCAGTCGCGGGTAACGTCGAACGACCCATCTGAAAAAAAATGGGTGCAACATGAGAACTTCCCAGGAAATAACACATCTTTGTACTACTTTCGCTAAAGCACAATTAACTGCGGAGTTCTAATTGGATCCGGTGCATTTGTGCTGGTATGGTAGCACTTGTTTCATTTCGTGCTCCAAATACATACACTCCTTCTCCTTCCCTCCCCCCTCCCATCCTTTGTTTCCTTGCGCGTTCATACTGCACCTCTCCTTCTCGTTCTAATATCAATTAAAATGCCCCTACTTCTTGACTCACATTTGCGTATAAACCAAGACCATAGTTCAAGTCGCGCGTAACGTCGAACAACCCGTCTAAAAAAAAATTGGTACAACACTAGGACTTCCCAGGAGGTCACTCATCCGAGTACTACTCTCGCCCAAGCACACTTAACTGTGGAGTTCAAATTGGATCCGGTGCATTAGTGCTGGTATGATCGCACCTATTTAATTTTGCGCTTCAAATATATACACTCCTTCTCCTTTCTTCCCCCTCCCGTCATTTGTTTCCTTGTGCGTGCGCACTGCTTCTCTCGTTCTCGTTCTAATATCAAATAAAATGCCACAGCGCAGTGACTCACATTTGCGAATAAACTTGCTGACCGTAATTCAAGTCGCGCGTAACGTCGAAAGAATCATCTGCAAAAAATTATATGCAACACGAGTACTTCTTAGGAGGTCACCCATCCTACTACTACTCTCGCCCAAGCAAACATAACTACGGAGTTCTGATGGGATCTGGTGCATTAGTGCTGGTATGATCGCACCTGTTTCATTTCGCGCTTCAAAAACATATAAACCTTCTCCTTCCATCCCCGCTCCCGTCATTTGTTTTCTTGTGCGTGCACACTGTACCTCTGCTTCTCGTTCTAATATCAAGTAAAATGTCCCAACGTCGTGACTCACATTTGCGAATAAACCAGCGGACCATAGTTCCCGTCGCGCGTAACGTCGAACGATCCATCTGAAAAAAATGGGTACAACACGAGGACTTCCCAAGAAAATTGGTGAAATATAAGGATTTCGAAGGAGGTCACCCATCCTAGTACAACTCTTGCCCAAATACATTGTATTAGTGTTGGTATGATCGCTCATTTTTCTTTTTGCACTGCAAATACATACACTCTTTATCCTTCCATCCCTCCTCCCGTCATTTGTTTCCTTGTGCGTGGACTCTGCATCTCTCATTCTCATTCTAATATCAAGTAAAATACTCTGGCACCGTGACTCAACTTTGCGAATGAACCAGCGGTTCATAATTCCATTCGCACGTAAAGTCGAACGACCCATCTGAAAAAAAATTGGTGCAACACGGGGACTTCCCAGGAGGTCACCCATCCGAGTACTACTCTCGCCCAAACACACTTAACTGTGGAGTTCTAATGGGATCCAGTGCATTAGTGCTAGTATGATCGCACCTGTTCCATTTCGTGCTGCAAATATATACACTCATTCTCCTTTCTTCCTCCTCCCGTCATTTGTTTCCTGGTGCATTCACACTTTAGCTCTCCTTCTCGTTCTAATATCAATTAAAATGCTCCTGCGTCATGACTCACATTTGCGTATATACCAACGGACCATTGTTCCAGTTGCGCGTAACGTCGAATGACCCATCTAACAAAAATGGGTGCAACACGAGAACTTCCCAAGAGGTAACCCATCCTTGTACTACTTTCGCCAAAGCACACTTAACTGCGGAGTTTTGATGGGATCCGGTGCATTTGTGCTGGTATAATCGCACCTGTTTCATTTCGTGCTGCAAATACATACTCCTTCTCCTTCACACCCCCCTCCCATCATTTGTTTCCTTGTGCGTTCACACTGCACCTCTTCTCTCGTTCTAATATCGATTAAAATGCCCCTGCTTCTTGACTCACATTTGCATATAAACCAGCGGACCATAGTTTCAGTCGTGCGTAACGTCGAATGTCCCGTCTGAAAAAAAATTGGTGCAACACGAAGACTTCCCAGGAGGTCACCCATCCGAGTACTACTCTCGCCCAAGCACACTTAACTGCGGAGCTCTGATGGGATCCGGTGCATTAGTGCTGGTATGATCACACCTGTTTAATTTTGTGCTGCAAATACATACACTCATTCTCCTTTCTTCCTCCTCCCGTCATTTGTTTCCTTGTGCGTGCACACTGCTTCTCTCATTCTCATTCTAATATCAAGTAAAATGCCACAACGCCGTGACTCACATTTGCGAATAATCCTGCGGACCATAATTCAAATCGTGCGTAACGTCGAAAGAATCATCTGCAAAAAAATGGGTGCAACACGAGTACTTCCTAGGAGGTCACCCATCCTACTACTACTCTTGCCCAAGCAAACATAACTGTGGAGTTCTAATGGGATCCAGTGCATTAGTATTTGTATGATCGCATGTTTCATTTCGCACTTCAAAAACACACAAACTTTCTCCTTCCATCCCCGCTCCCATCATTTGTTTTCTTGTGTGTGCACACTGCACCTTTATTTCTCGTTCTAATATCAAGTAAAATGTCCCAACATCATGACTCACATTTACGAATAAACCAGCGGACCATAGTTCCCGTCGCGCATAATGTCAAACGATCCATCTGAAAAAAATGGGTGCAACACGAGGACTTCCCAAGAAAATGGGTGAAATATTTGGACTTCGAAGGAGGTTACCCATCCTAGTACTACTCTCGCCCAAGCCTTTAACTGCAGAGTTCTGATAGAATCTGTTGCATTAGTGCTAGTATGATCGCTCATGTTTCATTCTGTGCTGCAAATACATACACTCTTTCTCCTTCCATCCCCCTTCCGGTCATTTGTTTCCTTATGCGTGCATTCTGCAAGTAAAATGCCCCGGCACTGTGACTCACCTTTGCGAATGAACCAGCGGTTCATAATTCCATTCGCGCGTAACGTCGAACGACCCATCTGATAAAAAATGGGTACAACACAAGGACTTCTCAGGTGGTCACCGATCCGAGTACTACTCTCACCCAAGCACACTTAAGTGCGGACTTCTGATGGGATCCGGTACATTACTGCTTGTATGATCGCACCTATTTCATTTTGCGCTACAAATATATACACTCCTTCTCCTTTCTTCCCCCTCCTATCATTTGTTTCCTTGTGCGTTCACACTTCACATCTCCTTCTCGTTCTAATATCAATTAAAATGCCCCTGCGTCTTGACTCACATTTGAGTATAAACCAGTGGACCATAGTTCCAGTCGCGCGTAACGTCGAACGACCCATCTGAAAAAAATGGGTGCAACACGAGAACTTCCCAGGAGGTAACCCATCCTTGTACTACTTTCGCCAAAGCAAATTTAACTGCTTAGGTCAGATGGGATCCGGTGCATTTGTGCTGGTATGATCGCACCTGTTTCATTTTGTGCTACAAATACATACACTCCTTCTCCTTCCCTCCCACCTCCCATCATTTGTTTCCTTGTGCGTTCACACTGCACCTCTCCATCTCGTTCTAATATCGATTAAAATGCCCCTACTTCTTGACTCACATTTGCGTATAAGACAACGGACCATAGTTCCAGTCGTGCATAACGTCGAACGATCCGTCTGAAAAAAAATTGGTGCAACACAAGAACTTCCAAAGAGGTCACCCATCCGAGTACTACTTTCGCCCAAGAACTCTTAACTGCGGAGTTCTGATGAGATCCGGTGCATTAGTGCTGGTATGATCGCACCTCTTTAATTTCGCGTTGCAAATACATATACTCCTTCTCCTTTCTTCCCCTTCCCGTCATTTGTTTCCTTGTGCGTGCACACTGCTTCTCTTGTTCTCGTTCTAATATTAAGTAAAATGCTATGTCGCAGTGACTCACATTTGCGAATAAACCTGCTGACCGTAATTCAAGTTACGCGTAACGTCGAAAGAATCATCTGCAAAAAAATGGGTGCAACACGAGTACTTCTCAAGAGGTCACCCATCCTACTACTACTCTCGCCCAAACAAACATAACTGCGGAGTTCTGATGGGATCCGGTGCATTAGTGCTGGTATGATCGCACCTGTTTCATTTCGCGCTTCAAAAACATACAAACCTTCTCCTTCCATCCCCGCTCCCGTCATTTGTTTTCTTATGCGTGCACACTGCACCTCTGCTTCTCGTTCTAATATCAAGTAAAATGTCCCAACGTCGTGACTCACATTTACGAATAAACCAGCGGACCATAGTTCTCGTTGCACGTAACGTCGAACGATCCATCTGAAAAAAATGGGTGCAACACGAGGACTTCCCAAGAAAATGGGTGAAATATAAGGACTTCGCAAGAGGTCACCCATCCTAGTACTACTCTCGTCCAAGCTCCCTCAACTGCGGAATTCTGATAAAATCCGTTGCATTAGTGTGGGTATGATTGCTCATGTTTCATTCTGCGCTGCAAATACATACACTCTTTGTCCTTCCATCCCCCCTCCCGTCATTTGTTTCCTTGTGCATGCACTCTGCATCTCTCCTTCTCGTTCTAATATCAAGTAAAATGCCCCGGCACCATGACTCACATTTGCGAATGAACTAGCGGTTCAAAAATCCATTCGCGCGTAACGTCGAAAGACCCATCTGAAAAAAAAATGGGTGCAACACGAGGACTTCCCAGGAGGTCACCCATCCGAGTACTACTCTCGCCCAAGCGCACTTAAGTACGGAGTTCTGATGGGATCCGGTGCATTAGTGCTGGTATGATCGCACCCATTCTTTTTTGCGCTGTAAATATATACACTTTTTCTCCTCTCTTCCCCCTCCCGTCATTTTTTTCCTGGTGCGTTCACACTTCACCTCTCCTTCTCGTTCTAATATCAATTAAAATGCCGCTACGACTTGACTCACATTTGCGTATAAACCAGCGGACCATAGTTCCAGTCGCGCGTAACGTCGAACGACCCATCTGAAAAAAATTGGTGCAGCACGAGAACTTCTTAGGAGGTAACCCATCCTTGTACTACTTTCGCCAAAGTACACTTAACTGCTTAGTTCAGATGGGATCCGGTGCATTTGTGCTGGTATGATAGCACTTGTTTCATTTCGTGCTGCAAATACATACACTCCTTCTCCTTCTCATTCTAATATCGATTAAAATGTCCCTGCTTCTTGACTCGTATTTGCGTATAAGACAACGGACCATAGTTCCAGTCGCGCATAACGTCGAACGACCAGTCTGAAAAAAAATTGGTGTAACACGAGGACTTCCCCGGAGGTCACCCATTCGAGTATTACTCTCGCACAAGCACTCTTAACTGCGGAGTTCTGATGAGATCCGGTGCATTAGTGCTGGTATGATCGCACCTCTTTAATTTCGCGCTGCAAATACATACACTCATTCTCCTTTCTTCCCCATCCCGTCATTTGTTTCCTTTTGCGTGCGCACTGCTTCTCTCGTTCTCGTTCTAATATCAAGTAAAATGTCACGGTGCAGTGACTCACATTTGCGAATAAACCTGCTGACCGTAATTCAAGTCACGCGTAACGTCGAAAGAATCATCTGCAAAAAAAAGGGTGCAACACGAGTACTTCTCAGGAGGTCACCCATCCTATTACTACTCTCGCCCAAACAAACATAACTGCAGAGTTCTGATGGGATCCGGTGTATTAGTGCCGGTATGATCGCACCTGTTTCATTTCGCGCTTCAAAAACATACAAACCTTCTCCTTCTATCCCCGCTCCCGTCATTTGTTTTCTTGTGCGTGCACACTGCACCTCTGCTTCTCGTTCTAATATCAAGTAAAATGTCCCCACGTCGTGACTCACATTTACGAATAAACCAGCGGGCCATAGTTCCCATCGCGCCTAATGTCGAACGATTCATTTGAAAAAAATTGGTGCAACACGAGGACTTTCCAAGAAAATGGGTGAAATATAAGGATTTCGCAGGAGGTCACCCATCCTAGTACAACTCTCGCCCAAGCACCTTAACTGCGGAGTTCTGATAGAATCCGTTACATTAGTGCTGGTATGATCGCTCATGTTTCATTCTGCGCTGCAAATACATATACTCTTTCTCCTTCCATCCCCCCTCCCATCATTTGTTTCCTTGTGCGTGCACTCTGCATCTCTCATTCTCCTTCCAATATCAAGTAAAATGCCCCGGCACCTTGACCCACCTTTGCGAGTGAACCAGCAGTTCATAATTCCATTCGCGCGTAAAGTCGAACGACTCATCTGAAAAAAAATGGGTGCAACACGAGGACTTCCCAGGAGGTCACCCATCCGAGAACTACTCTTGCCCAAACACACTTAACTGCGGAGTTCTGATGGGATCCGGTGCATTAGTGCTAGTATGATCAGACCTGTTCCATTTTCGCTGTAAATATATACACTCCTCCTTTCTTCCCCCTCCCGTCATTTGTTTCTTGGTGCGTTCACACTTCACCTCTCATTCTCGTTCTAATATCAATTAAAATGCCGCTGCGTCTTGACTCACATTTGCGTATAAAGCAGTGGACTATAGTTCCAGTCGCGTGTAACGTCGAACAACCCATCTGAAAAAAAATGGGTGCAACACGAGAACTTCCCAAGAGGTAACCCATCCTTGTACTACTTTCGCCAAAGCACACTTAACTGCGGAGTTCTGATGGGATCTGGTGCATTTGTGCTGGTATGATCGCACCTGTTTCATTTCATACTGCAAATACATACACTACTTCTCCTTCCCTCCCCCCTCCCATCAATTGTTTCCTTATGCGTTCACACTACACCTCTCCTTCTCGTTCTAATATCGATTAAAATGCCCCTGCTTCTTGACTCACATTTGCGTATAAGACAACGGACCATAGTTCCAGTCGCGCGTAATGTCGAAAGACCCGTTTGAAAAAAAATTGATGCAACATGAGGACTTCCCAGGAGGTCACCCATCCGAGTACTACTCTCGCCCTATTTAACTGCCGAGTTATGATGGGATCCGGTGCATTGTGCATTAGTGGTGGTATGATCGCACCTATTTAATTTCCCGCTGCAAATACATACACTCCTTCTCCTTTCTTCCCCCTCCCGTCATTTGTTTCCTTGTGCGTGCGCACTGCACCTCTCGTTCTCGTTCTAATATCAAGTAAAATACCACGGCGCAGTGACTCACATTTGCGAATAAACCTGCGGACCATAATTCAAGTTGCGCGTAACGTCGAAAGAATCATCTGCAAAAAAATGGGTGCAACACGAGTACTTCCTAGGAGGTCACCCATCTTACTACTACTCTCGCCCAAACAAACATAACTGCGTAGTTCTGATGGGATCCGGTGCATTAGTGCTGGTATGATTGCACCTGTTTCATTTCGTGCTTCAAAAACACACAAACCTTCTCTTTCCATCCCCGTTCCTGTCATTTATTTTCTTGTGCGTGCACATTGCACCTCTGTTTCTCGTTCTAATATCAAGTAAACTGTCCCAACGTCGTGACTCACATTTGCGAATAAACTAGTGGACCATAGTTCCAATTGCGCGTAACGTCAAACGACCCATCTGTAAAAAAATTGGTGCAATACGAGGATTCCCAGAAGGATACCCATCCTAGTACTACTCTCGCCCAAGCACACATATTTGCGGAGTTCTGACGGGATCCAGTGAATTAGTGATGGTATAATTGCACCTATTTCATTTCGCGCTGCAAATACATACACTCCATCTCCTTCTCTCCCCCCTTTTGTAATTGTTTTCTTGTGTGTGCACACTGCACCTCTCCTTCTCGTTCTAATATACAGTAAAATACTCCGTCGTCGTGACTCACATTTACGAATAAACCAGTGGACCATAGTTCCAGTCACACGTAAGGTCGAACGGCCCATCTGAAAAAAAATGAGTGCAACACTAGGACTTCCCAGGAGGCCACCACTGCTAGTACTACACTCACCCAAACACAGTTAACTGCAGAATTCTGATGGGATCCAATGCATTAGTGATGGTATAATGTCACATGTTTCATTATGCGATGTAAATACCTACACTCCTTTTCCTTCTCTCCCCCCTCCCGTAATTTGTTTCTTGTGGGTGCACATTGCACCTCTTCTTCTCGTTCTAATATCAAGTAAAATATCCCGGCGCCATGACACACATTTACGAATAAACAAGCAGAGCATAGTTCCACTCCTAGTACTACACTCACCCAAGCACATTTAACTGCAGAGTTCTGATGGGATCCGGTGAATTAGTGATGGTATAATGGAACCTGTTTCATTCTGCACTGCAATTACCAGTTTCATTCTGCGTGCACGCTGCACCTCTGCTTCTCATTCTAATATCAAGTGAAATGCCCCGGAGCCGTGACTCACATTTACGAATAAACCAGCGGACCACAGTTCTAGTCGCACATAACGTCGAACAACCCATCTGCAAAAAAATGGGTGTAACACGAGTACTTCCGAGGAGGTCACCCATCCTAGAACTACTCTCGCCCAAGCAAACTTAAATGCGGAGTTCTGGTTGGATCCGGTGCATTAGTGATGCTATGATCACACCTGTTTTATTCCGCTCCTTCTCATTCCCTCCCCCCTCCCGTCATTTGTTTCCTTGTGTGTGCACACTGCACCTCTCCTTCTCGTTCTAATATCGATTAAAATGCCCCCACGTCGTGACTCGCATTTGCGTATAAACCAGCAGACCATAGCTCCAGTCGCGCGTAACATCAAACGACCCATCTGAAAAAAATGGGTGCAACACGAGTACTTCCCACGAGGTCACCCATCCTAGTACTACTCTCGCCCAAGCACACTTAACAGCAGAGATCTGAAGGGATCCGGTGCATTAGTACTGGTATGATCGCACCTTTTTTATTCTGTGCTGCAAATACATACACTCCTTCTCCTTCTCTCCCCCCTCCCGTCATTTGTTTCCTGGTGAGTGCACACTGCACCACTCTTTCTCGTTTTAATATCAAGTAAAATGCCCTGGTGCCGTGACTCACATTTGCGAATAAACCAGTGGACCATAGTTCAGGTTGCGTGTAATGTCGAACGACCAATCTGCAAAAAAATGGCTGAAACACGACTTCCCAAGAGGTCACCCATCCTAGTACTACTCTCGCCCAAGCACACTTAACTGTGGAGTTCTAATGGGATCCGGTGAATTATTGATGGTATAATGGCATCTGTTTCATTCAGCACTGCAAATACACACACTCCTTCTCTTTCCCTCCCCCTTCCGTCATTTGTTTCCTTGTGCGTGCACACTGCACCTGTGCTTTTCGTTCTACTATCAAGTAAAATGTCTTGGTGCCCTTACTCACATTTACGAATAAACCAGCGGACCATAATTTCAGTCGCGTGTAACGTCGAACGACCCATCTGTAAAAAAATAGGTGCAACACGAGAACTTCCTAGGAGCTCACCCATTCTAGTACAACTCTCGCCCAGGAACACTTAACTACGAAGTTCTAACGGGATCCAGTGCATTAGTGCTGGTATAATGGCACTTGTGTCATTCTGCGATGCAAATACATACACTCTTTCTCCTTCCCTCCTCCCTCAAGTCATTTGTTTCATTGTGCGTGGACACTGCACCTCTCCTTCTTGTTCTAATATCAAGTAAAATGCTCCGGCACTGTGACTCACATTTGCGAATAAACTAGCGGACCATAGTTTCAGTTGCGCGTAATGTCGAAGGACCCATCTGTAAAAAAATGGGTGAAACACGAGGACTTCCTAGGAGGTCACCCATCCTAGTACTACTCTCGCCCAAACACACTTAACTCCGAAGTTCTGATTTGATCTGGTGAATTAGTGATGTTATGATCACAAATGTTTCATTCTTCATTGCAAATACATACACTCCTTCTCCTTCCATCCCTCATCCCGTCATTTGTTTCCTTGTGCATGCACACTGCAACTCTCATTCTCGTTATAATATCAAGTAAAATGACCCTGCGCCATGACTCATATTTGCGAATAAACCAGTGGAACATAGTTCGAGTCGCACTTAAAATCGAGCGACCCATCTGTAAAAAAATGGATGCAACATGAGTACTTCCGAGGAGGTCACACACCCTAGTACTACTCTCGCCCAAGCAGATTTAAATGCGGAGTTTTAATGGGATCCAGTGAATTAATGCTGGTATGATCGCACATGTTTCATTTCGCGCTGCAAATACATACACTCCTTCTCATTTCCTCCCACCTCCCATTATTTTTTTCTTTGTGCGTGTACACTGCACCTCTCCTTCTTGTTCTAATATTAAGTAAAATGCATCGGCGACGTGACTCACATTTACGAATAAACCAGTGGATCAAAGTTCCAGTCGTGCGTAACATCGAATGACCCATCTGCAAAAAAATTGGTGTAACACAAGTACTTCCCAGGAGATCGCCCATCCTAATACTACTCTTGCCCAAGTACACTTAACTGCGGAGTTTTGATGGGATCCGTTGAATTAGTGCTGGTATGATCGCACCTGTTTCATTTTGCGCTGCAAATACATTCACTCTTTTTCCTTCCCTCCCCCCTCCTGCCACTTGTTTCCTTGTGCGTGCACACTGAACCTCTGTTTCTTTCTATTATATCAAGTATATACACCGGTGCCTTGACTCACATTTACGAATAAACCAGCGAACCATAGTTCCACTCGCGCGTAACGTCAAACAACCCATCTGTAAAATAATGGGTGCAACACAAGTACTTCCCAGGAGGTCACCCATCCTAATACTACTCTCGCCCAAGCACGCTTAACTGAGGAGGTCTGATGGGATCCGATGAATTAGTGATGGTATAATGACACCTATTTCATTCGGCGCTTCAAATACATACACTCCTTCTCCTTCCCTCCCCCCTCCCGTCATTTGTTTCCTTATGCGTGCACACTCCAACTCTTCTTCTCATTTTAATATCAAGTAAAATGTCTCGGCACCGTGACTCACATTTGCGAATAAACCAGCGGACCATAGTTCTAATCGTGCGTAACATCGAACAACCCATCTGGAAAAAAATGGGTGCAACAAGAGTACCTCCTAGGAGGTCACCCATCCTAGTACTACTCTCGCCCAAGCACACATAACTGTGGAGTTCTGATGTGATTCGGTGCATTAGTGTTGGTATGATCACACCTATTTCATTCCGCGCTGCAAATACATACACACCTTCTCCTTCCCTCCACCCTCCCGTCATTTGTTTCCTTGTGCGTGCATATTGCATCTCTTCTTCTCGTTCTAATATCAAATAAAATGCCTCGGCATCGTGTCTCACATTTGCGAATAAACTAGCGGACCATAGTTTCAGTGGCACTTAACGTCGAACACCCCATCTGAAAAGAATAGATGAAACACAAGGACTTCCCAGGAGGTCACCACTCCTAATACAACACTCGCCCAAACACATTTAACTGCGGAGTTATGATGGGATCAGGTGAATTAGTGATGGTATGATGGCACTTATTTCATTCCGTGCCGCAAATACATACACATCTTCTCTTTCCATCCACCCTCCCGTCATTCGTTTCATTGTGCATGCAAAATGCACATCTCCTTCTCGTTCTAATATCATGTAAAATGCATTGGCGCCATGTTGCGAATAAATCAGCGGATCATAGTTACAGTCGCGCGTAACGTCAAACAATCTGCAAAAAAATGGGTGCAACATGAATACTTCCCAAGAGGTCAACCATCCTAATACTACTCTCGCCCAAGCACACTTAACTGTAGAGTTTTGATGGGATCCGGTGAATTAGTGCTGGTATGATCGGACTTGTTTCATTTCGCGCTGCAAATACATACACTTATTCTCCTTCCCTCCCCCCTCCCGTCATTTGTTTCCTTGTGCGTGCCCACTGCACCTCTACTTATCTTTCTAATATCAAGTAAAATACTCCGGCACCTTAACTCACATTTGCGAATAAACCAGCGGACCATAGTTCCAATAGCGTGTAACGTCGAACGACCCATTTGCAAAAAAATGAGTGCAACACGAGGACTTCCCAGGAGGTCACCACTCCTAGTACTACACTCGCGCAAACACATTTAACTACGGAGTTCTGATGGGATCCGGTGAATTAGTGATGGTATAATGGCACCTGTTTCATTCCGCGCTGTAAATACATACACTCCTTCTCCTTCCCTCCACCCTCCTGTCATTTGTTTCCTTGTGCGTGCACACTGCACGTCTTCTTCTCCTTCTAATATCAAGTAAAATGCGCCGGTGTTGTGACTCACATTTGCGAATAAACCAGTGGACCATAGTTCCAGTCGCACATAAGGTCGAGCGACCCATCTTTAAAAAAATGGGTGTAACACGAGTACTTCCGAGGAGGTCACCCATCCTAGTACTACTCTTGCCCAAACACACTTTAATGCGTAGTTCTGATGGGATCTGGTGTATTAGTCCTTGTATGATCGCACCTATTTCATTCCGCGCTGCAAATACATACACTCCTTCTTTTTTCCTCCCCCTTCCTGTCATTTGTTTCTTTGTGCGTGCACACTGCACCTCTCATAATATCAAGTAAAATGCCTCTGCACCGTGACTCACATTTGTGAATACCTAGCGGACCATAGTTTTAGTCGCGCCTAACGTCGAACGTCCCATCTGCAAAACAATGGGTGCAACACAAGTACTTCCGAGGAGGTCACCCATCCTAGTACTACTATGGCCCAAGCACACATAACTGCGGAGTTCTGATGGGATCTGGCATCATGACTCACATTTGCGAATAAACCAGCGGATCATATTTCCAATCGCACTTAACGTCGAATGCCCCATTTGAAAAAAATAAGTGAAACACAAGGACTTCCCAGGAGGTCACCACTCCTAGTACTACATTCGACCAAGCACATTTAACTGCGCAGTTTTGATGGGATCCAGTGAATTAATGATGGTATGATGGATGGCACTTGTTCCATTCTGCACTGGAAATACATACACTCCTTCTCCTTCCCTCCCCTCTCTCGTCATTAGTTTCCTTATGCGTGCACACTGCACCTCTCCTTCTTGTTCTAATATCAAGTAAAATGTCCCGGCACCGTGACTCACATTTGCGAATAAACCAGCAGACCATAGTTCTAGTCGCGCGTAATGTCGAAGGACACATATGCAAAAAAATGAGTGCAACACGAGGAGATCACCCATCATAATGCTACTCTCGCCCAAGCATAACTGTGGAGTTCTGATGGGATCCAGTGCATTAGTGCTGGTATGATCGCACCTTTTTTATTCTGCACTGTAAATACATACACTCCTTCTCCTTCCCTCCCTCCTTCCCTCATTTGTTTCCTTGTGCGTGCACACTGCACCTCTCCTTCTCGTTCTAATATCAAGTAAAATGTCCCGGCACCGTGACTCACATTTGCGAATAAACCAGCGAACCATTGTTCTAGTCGCGCGTAACGTCGAAGGACCCATCTGCAAAAAAATGGGTGCAACACGAGGACTTCCTAAGAGGTCACCTATCCTAGTACTACTCTTTCCCAAGCACACTTAACTATGGAGTTGTGATGGTATCTGGTGCATTAGTGCTGGTATGATTGCACCTGTTTTATTCCGCACTGCAAATACATACACTCCTTCTCCTCCCCTCCCCCCTCCTGTCATTTGTTTCCTTGTGTGTGTACACTGCACCTTTCCTTCTCGTTCTAATATCAAGTAAAATGCCTCAGCGTCATGACTCACATTTGCGAATAAACCAGCGGACCATAGTTCCAACCGCGCATAATGTCAAACTCCCCATATGAAAAAAATAGGTGCAACACAAGGACTTCCTAGGAGGTTACCACTGTTTCTTGTTTTTTGTTGTTCTACTATGTAATATACTCGCAGACACTCTTATCATGTCATGGGCTTTAATTGAATGCGCAAAAAGTATTAAACAAAATACCTCGGCGCCGTTACTCACATTTGCGAATGAACCAGTGGACCGTCACTCCGGTCCCGCGTAATGTTTAGCGCCCAGTCTACTAAAAGAAGGATGCAACACGAGAGCTGAGAGCTTCCCAGGAGGTAACCCATCCTAGTACTATTCTCGCCCAAGCACGCATAACTGCAGAGTTCTGATGGGATCCAGTGAACTAATGCTGGTATGATCGCACCCTTTCTTGTTTGCGCCGCAAATACATATGCCCCTTCTACTTTCCTCTCCCCTCCTATCATTTGATTCACTGTGCGCGCACCTCACCTCTTCTTCTAGTTCTAATATTAAGCAAAATGCCCCAGCGCCTCGACTCATGCCCATATGAATGGATCACCCACCGCACCTCATTTTGTTTTGTTATATTATGTAAGGTACTCGTAATGACACTCTTATCACGTGATTGGTTTTAATTGAATGTGCAAAAAATATTAAGCAAAATGCCCAGGCGGACCGTCGCTCCAATCCTGCATAACATTTAACATCCTATCTGTAGAAAGAAGGGTGCAACACGAGCACTTCCCAAAAGGTCACCCATCCTAGTACTACTCTCGCCCAAGCACGCTTGACTGCGGAGTTCTGATGGGATCTGTTGAACTAGTGCTGGTATGATCGCACCCCTTCTAATTTGCGCCGCAAAGACATATACCACTTCTCCTTCCCTCTCCCTTCCCGTCATTCATTTCGTTGTGCGCGCAACTCATCTCTGCTTCTAGTTCTAATATCGAGTGAAATGCCCTAGCACCTCGACTCATGCCCATATGAACAGATCGCCCGCCGCACCTCAATTTTCGTTGTTCTACTATTTAAGATGCTCGTAATGACACTCTCATCGCGTGATGGGCTTTACTTGAATGCACGAAAAGTAATAAGCAAAATGCCTCGGCACCGTCACTCACGTTTACGAATGAATAGGCGGACCGTCGTTTCCAGTCCCGCGTAACATTTAATGCCCCGTTTGTAAAAAAAAGGGTGCAACACGAGTGCTTTCTAAGAGGTAACCCATCGTAGAACTACTCTCACCCAAGCACGCTTAACTGCAGAGTTCTGATGGATCTCGTGAACTAGTGCTGGTATGATCGCACCCCTTCTAATTTGTGCCGCAAAGACATATATCCCTTCTCCTTCCCTCTCCCTTCCCGTCATTTGTTTCTCTATGCGCGCAACGCACCTCTACTTCTAGTTCTAATATCGAGCAAAATGTTCCGGTGCCTTGACTCATGTCTATATGAACGGAACACCCGCCGCACCTCCTTTTTTGTTGTTCTACTATGTAAGATGCTCGTAATAATAATCTTATCACGTAGTGGGTTATAATTGAATGCACGAATAGTATTAAGCAAAATGCTCCAGCGCCGTGACTCATGTTTGCAAATTAACTGGCGACTGTCGCTCTAGTCCCGCGTAACGCCCCATCTGCAAAAAGAAGGGTGCAACATGCGAACTTCCTAGGAGATCACCCATCCTAGTACTACTATTGCCCAAGCACGATTAACTACGAAGTTCGATGGGATCTGATGCATTAGTGCTGGTATGATCGAACCCCTTCCATTCCGCGCTGCAAATACATATACCACTTCTCATTCCCTCTCCCATCTCATCATTTATTTTATTGTGCGCGCATACCGCACCTCTATTTCTAGTTCTAATATCAAGCAAAATACCAAGGCATCTCGACTCATGCACAGATGAACAGACCGCCTGCCACAACTCTATTTTCATTGTTCTACTATGTAAGATAATCGTAATGACATTTTTATCTCATGATGGATTATAAATGAATACACGAAAAATCTGGCGCCACGACTCATGCCGGCAGACTATGGCTCCTATTGCGCATAACGTTTAACACCCCATCCGTAAAAAGACGAGCGCAACACGAAAACTACCGAAAAGATCACCCATCCTAGTACTACTCTCGCCAAAGCACGCTTAACTACGGAGTTCGATGGGATCTGGTGCATTAGTGCTAATATGATCGCACATCTTCTATTTTGCGCTACAAATACATATACCCCTTCTCCCTCCCTCCCCCCTGTTATTTGTTTCGCTATGCACAAACACCACACCTCTGCTTATAGTTCTAATATAGAGCAAAATGCTCCGGCACCTCGACTCACGCCCAGATGAACGGACTACCCCCTGCACCTCGCTTTTCGTTATTCTATTATGTAAGATGCTCGTAATGACACTCTTATCACGTGGCGAACTATAAATGAATGCACAAAAAATATTAAGAAAAATATCTTGGCGTTGTGACTCACTCCGAGGGACAATGGCTTTGATCGCGCATAATGTTTAACGTCCCGTCAGCAAAAAAATGAGTGGAACATGAGAACTTTCCAGGAGGTCACCCATCATAGTACTACTTCCGCCCAAGCACACTTAACTACGAAATTCGATGGGATCCAGTGCATTAGTGCAGGTATGGTTGCACCCCTTCCATTCCACGCTGCAAGTACATATACCCCTTCTCCTTCCCTCACCCCTCCCGTCATTTGTTTCGTTGTGCGCACACACCACACATCTGTTTCTAGTTTTAATATAAAGCGAAATGCCCCTGCACCTCGACTCACGCCCAGATGAATGGATCGCCCGCCATACCTTACTTTTCATTGTTATACTATGTAAGATACTCGTAATGACACTCTTATCACGTGGTGGACTATAAATAAATGCACGAAAAATATTAAGCAAAAGTTTCAAGCCCTGTGACTCACACCGGCAGACTGTGGCTCCGATCGCACTTAACATTTAACACCCCGTCTAAAAAAAATAGGTTCAACATGAGGACTTTCCAGGAGGTCACCCATCCTAAAACTAATCTTGCCCAAGCACGCTTGACTATAGAGTTCTGATGGGATCCTGTGCATTAGTGTTTGTATGATCGCAACTGTCCCATTCCCAACTGCAAATACATATAGCCCTTCTCCTTCCCTCCCCCTTCCCATCATTTATTTCGCTGTGTGGGCATACCGCATCTTTGCTTCTAGTTCTAATATAGAGCGAAATGCCGTGTCACTTCAACTCACGCCCAGAAGAACGGAGGCCCCTTGCACCTCTTTTTTCGTTGTTTTACTATATAAGACTCTCGTAATGAGACTCTTATCATGTGGTGGACTACAAATAAGTGCACATAAAATATTAAACAAAATGTTTTAACGTCACTACTCATGCCGGCAGACTGTGGCTCCGATCGTGCGTAACGTTTGACACCCCATCTGTAAAAAGACGGGTGCAACAAGAGAACTTCTCAAGAGGTCACCCATCCTAGTACTACTCTCGCCCAAGCACGCTTAACTACAGAATTCGATGGGATCCGGTGTATTAAAGCTAGTATGATTGCACCCCTTCCATTCCGCGCTTCAAATGCATATACCCCCTTTCCTTCCCTCCCCCTACCTGTCATTTTTTTCGCTGTGCGCGCACACCGTACCTCTGTTTATAGTTCTAATATCAAACGAAATGTCCCGACACCTCGACTTACGCCAGAAGAAAAGACCACCTGTCGTACCTCATTTTTCTTTATTCTACTATGTAAGATGCTCGTAATGACACTCTTATCACGTGGTAGACTATAAATGAATGCACGAAAAAATAGTAAGCAAAATTTTCTAGCGACACGACTCATGCCAGCGGATTGTGCCTCCAATCACATGTATCGTTTTTTGCCCCGTTTGCAAAAAGACAGTTCAACACGAGGACTTCTCAGGAGGTTATCGATCCTAGTACTACTCTCGCCCAAGCATGCTTTACTACATAGTTCGATGGGATTCGGTGCATTAGTGCTGGTATGACCGCACCTCTTCCATTCCGCATTGTAAATACATATACACCTTCGCCTTTCCTCCCCTCTCCTGTCATTTTTTTGGCTGTGCGCTCACACTGCATCTCTATTTCTAGTTCTAATATCAAGCAAAATGTCCAAGCGCCTCGACTTATGCCCAGATTAAAAGACCACCTGCCACACCTTTTTTTTTCGTTTTTCTACTATGTAAGATGCTCGTAAGGACTCTCTTATCACATGGTGGACTATAAATGAGTGCACACAAAAAAGTAAGCAAAATGCCCCGGCGTGACGACTCATGCCAGTAAATGAACTAGCAGACTATGGCTTCAATCGCTCGTAATGTTTGATGCCCTGTCCGCAAAAAGACGTATGTAACACAAGCACTTCCCAGAAGGTCACTCATCCTAGTACTACTCTCGCCCAAACATGCTTAACTGCAGATTATGATGGGATTTGATGTATTAGTGCTAGTATGATCCCACCCGTCCTATTTCTCACTTCAAATACATATACCCTTTCTCTTTCCCTCCCCCCTCCCATCATTTGTTTCATTCTGTGTGGACACCGCACCTCTACTTCTAGTTGTAATATCAAACAAAATGCCCCATTGTCTCGACTCACGCCCAGATAAACGGACCACCCACCGCACCTCTGTTTTGCTTATTCTATTATTTACGATGCTCGTAATGACACTCTTGTCACGTGGTGGACTTTAAATGGATGCACGAAAAATATTAAGAAAAAGACGGGTGCAACACGAGAACTTCCCAAAGGTCACCCATCCTAGTAGTACTCTCGCCCAAACACACCTAACTGCAGAGTTCTAATGAGATCCGGTGCATTAATGCTAGTATGATCGCATATGTTTCATTCTGCGCTGCAAATACATACACTCATTCTCCTTCTTTCCTCCCTCCCGTCAATTATTTCCTTGTGCGTGCACATTGTACCTCTCCTTCTCGTTCTAATATCAAGTAAAATTCCTCGGCGCCGTGACTCACATTTGCAAAAAAACATGTGGACCATAGTTCCACTCGTGCGTAATGTCAAACGAACCATCTACAAAAAAATGGGTGCAACACGACCAGGAAGTTACAACTTCTAGTACTACACTCACCCAAGCATATTTAACTCTAGAGTTCTTATGGGATCCGGTGCATTAGTGCTGGTATGATCGCACTTGTTTGCTTCTACACTGCAAATACATACACTCCTCCTCCTTCCCTCTCCCCTCCCGTAATTTGTTTCCTTGTACGTGCACACTGCACCTCTCCTTCTCGTTCTAATATCAAGTAAAATGCCCCGGTGCCGTGACTCATATTTGCGAATAAACCAACGAACTATAGTTCCAGTCGCACACAACGTCGAACGACCTATCTGCAAAAACATAGGTGCAACATGAGTACTTCCCAGGAGGTCACCCATCCTAATACTACTCTCGCCCAAGCACACTTAAATGTGGAGTTCTGATGGGATCCGGTGCATTAGTGCTGGTATGATCGCACCTGTTTCATTCCACGCTGCAAATACATACACTCCTTCTCCTTTTCTCCCCTCTTTTCTCATTTATTTCCTTGTGCGTGCATACTACACCTCTTATTCTCGTTCTAATATCAAGTAAAATGCTCCAGCGTCGTGACTCACATTTATGAATAAAACAGCGGACTATAGTTCTACTTGCGTGTAACATCAAACAACCTTTCTGCAAAAAAATGGGTGCAACACGAGGACTTCCCAGGAGGTCAGCCATCCTAGTACTACTCTCTCCCAAGCACACTTAACTACAGAGTTCTGATGGGATCCTGTGCATTAGTGCTAGTATGATCGCACTTTTTTCATTCTGCGCTGCAAATACATACACTCCTCCTTCCCTCTCCTCCCCCCCCCCGTCATTTGTTTCTTTGTGCGTGCACACTGTACCTCTCTTTTTCGTTCTAATATCAAGTAAAATGCCCCAATGCCGTGACTCACATTTGCGAATAAACCAGTGGACCATAATTCCAGTTGCTAGTAACGTCGAACGACCCATCTCGACTCATGCCCATATGAACGGATCGCCCGCCGCCTCTCATTTTTTGTTGTTCTACTATTTAAGATGCTAGTAATGACACTCTCATAACGTGATGGGCTTTAATTGAATGCTGAAAAAATATTAAGAAAAATGCTCAGGTGCCGTGACTCACATTTGTAAATGAACCGGCGGACCATCGCACTGGTCTAGTTGAATGTTAAACGCTCCATCTGCAAAAAGAATGGTGCAACACGAGAACTTCCTAGGAGATCACCTATCCTAGTACTAGTCTCGCCCAAACACGCTAAACTACGGAGTTCATATGCGATCCGGTGAACTAGTATTGGTATGATCGCACCCGTTCTAGTTTGTGCCAAAAGTACATATACCCCTTCTTCTTCCCTGTCCCCTCCCGTTGTTAGTTTCACTAGGCGCGCACCTTAACTCTGCATCTAATTCTAATATCAAGCAAAATACTCCGGCGCCTCCACTTATGCCCATATGAACGGATAGCGCTGTACCTCATTTTTTGTTGTTCTACTATGTAATATGCTCGCAGACACTCTTATCACGTGATGGGCTTTAATTGAATGCGCGAAAAATATTAAAAAAAATGCCCTCGCGCCGTGACTCACGTTTGGGAATGAACCGGTGGACCGTCACTCCGATCCCGCGTAACGTTTAACGCCCAGTCTGAAAAAAAAAATGCAACACGAGAGCCGAGAGCTTCCCAGGAGGTAACCCATCCTAGTATTACTCTCGCCCAAGCATGCATAACTGTAGAGTTCTGATGGGATCTGGTGAACTAGTGATGATATGATCGCACCCTTTTTTGTTTGCGCCGCAAATACATATGCCTCTTCTCTGTCCCTCTACCTTCATGTCATTTGATTCGCTGTGCTCGTACCTCACCTCTTCTTCTAGTTCTAATATTAAACGAAATGCCTCGGCGCCTCGACTCATGCCCATATGAACGGATCGCCCACCGCACCTCGTTTTTTGTTGATATATTATGTAAGGTGCTCGCAATGACACTCTTATCACGTGATTAGTTTTAATTGAATGTGCAAAAAATATTAAACAAAATGCCCGGATGGACCGTCGCTCTGGTCCCCCGTAACATTTAATGCCCCATCTGTAGAAAGAAGGGTGCAACACGAGCACTTCCCAGAAGGTCACGCATCCTAGTACTACTCTCGCCCAAGAACACTTGATTGCAGAGTTCTGATGGGATCCAGTGAACTAGTGCTGGTATGATCGCAATCGTTTTGGTTTGTGCCGCAAATACATATACCGCTTCCCTTTCCCTCTCCCTTCCCATCATTTATTTTTGTGGGTGCAACTCACCTCTGCTTCTAGTTCTAATATCGAGCGAAATGCCCCGACGCCTCGACTCATATCTATATGAAACACCCGTCGCACCTCCTTTTTCATTGTTCTACTATGTAAGATGCTCGCAATGACACTCTCAACACGTGATAGGCTTTAATTGAATGCAAGCAAAATATTAAGCAAAATGTCCCGGCGCTGTGACTCACGTTTGTAAATGAACCATCGGACCGTCGCGCTGGTCCCGCATAACATTTAATACCCCATCTACAAAAAGAATGGTGCAATACGAATACTTCCCAAGAGGTCACCCATCCTACTACTACTCTTGCTCAAGCATGCTTGATTGTGGAGTTCTTATAGGATCCGGTGAACTAGTGCTGCTATGATCGCACCCCTTCTAATTTGGCCGCAAAGACATATACCACTTCTCCTTCCCTCTCCCTTCCTGTCATTTATTTCGCTGTGCGCGCAACTCACCTCTGTTTCTAGTTCTAATATCGAGCGAAATGCCCCGGTGCCTCGACTCATGTCTATATGAATGAAACACTTATCGCACCTCCTTTTCTGTTGTTCTACTATGTATGATGCTCGTAATAATAATCTTATCACATGGTGGGCTATAATTGAATGCACGAATAATATTAAGCAAAATGCTCCGGCGTCGTGGCTCACATTTGCAAATTAACCGGCGACTATCGCTCTAGTACCGCATAACATTTAACGCCCCATCTAAAAAAAGAAGGGTGCAACATGAGAACTTCCTAGGAGATCACCCATCCTAGTACCACTCTCGCCCAAGCACGATTAACTACGAAGTTTGATGGGATCCGATGCATTACTGCTAGTATGATCGCACCCCTTTCATTCCGCGCTGCAAATACATATACCACTTCTCCTTCCCTCTCCCCTCTCATCATTTATTTTGTTGTGCGCACACACCGCACCTCTATTTCTAGTTCTAATATCAAGCAAAATGCCAAAGCATCTCGACTCATGCTCAGATGAATAGACCGCCCCCCACAACTCTGTTTTCATTGTTCTACTATGTAAGATAATCGTAATGACATTCTTATCTCGTGATGGACTATAAATGAATGCATGAAAAATATTAAGCAAAATGTCCCAATGCTGCGACTCACACTGGCAGACTGTCGCTCTAGTCATGCGTAATATTTAACGCCCCGTCCATAAAAAGACGGGTGGAACACGAGGACTTCGCAAGAGGTCACCTATCCTAATACGGCTTTCACCAGAGCACGCTTAACTGCAGAGTTCGACAGGATCCGATGTATTAGTGTTGGTATGATTGCACCCCTTCTATTTCGTGCTGTAAATACATATATCCCTTCTCCTTCCCTCCCCCCTCTTGTAATTTATTTCGCTGTGCATGCACACTACACCTCTGTTTCTAGTTCTAATATCAAGAGAAATGTCCGGGCACCTCGACTCACGCCTAGATAAACGGACTACCTGTCGTACCTCGTTTTTCATTGTTCTACTATGTAAAATGCTCGTAATGACACTCTTATAATGTGGTGGACTATAAATGAATGCACGAAAAATATTAAGTAAAATATTATGGCGCCACGACTCATGCCGGCAGACTATGGCTCCTATTGCGCATAACGTTTAACACCCTATCTGTAAAAAGATGGGCGCAACACGAGGATTTCCCAAAAGATCACCCATCCTAGTACTACTCTCGCTAAAGCACGCTCAACAACGGAGTTCGATGGGATCCGTTGCATTAGTGATAGTATGATTGTACCTCTTCTATTTTGCACTACAAATACATATACCCCTTCTCCCTCCCTCCCCCCTGTAATTTGTTTCGCTATGCACGAACACCACACCTCTACCTATAGTTCTAATATAGAGCAAAATGCTCTGGCGCCTCGACTCATGCCCAGATGAATGGACTACCCTCTGCACCTCATTTTTCGTTATTTTACTATGTAAGATGCTCGCAATGACACTCTTATTACGTGGCGAACTATAAATGAATGCACGAAATATATTAAGAAAAATGTCTTGGCGTTGCGACTCACTCCGAGGGATAATGGCTTTGATCACGCATAATGTTTAACGTCCCGTCAGCAAAAAAACGAGTGGAACATGAGAACTTTCTTGGAGGTCACCCATCCTAGTACTACTTCCGCCCAAACACACTTAACTACCAAATTCGATGGGATCCAGTGCATTAGTGCAGGTATGATCGCACCCCTTCAATTCAACGCTACAAATACATATACCCCTTCTCCTTCCCTCCCCCCTCTCGTCATTTATTTCGTTGTGCGAACACACTACACATTTGTTTCTAGCTCTAATATCAAGCGAAATACCCCGGCACCTCGACTCACGTCCAGATGAATGAATCGCCCGTCGTACCTCGTTTTTCATTGTTATATTATGTAAGATACTTGTAATGACACTCTTATCATGTGGTGAACTATAAATGAATGCACGAAAAATATTAAGCAAAATTTTCAGGCCCTGTGACTCACACCGACAGATTATGGCTCCGATCACACTTAATGTTTAACACCCCGTCTACAAAATGACGGGTTCAACACGAGGACTTTTCAGGAGGTCACCCATCCTAGAACTAATCTCGCCCAAGCACGCTTGACTACAGAGTTCTAATGGGATCATGTGCATTAGTGTTTGTATGATCGCAACTGTCTCATTTCCCACTGCAAATACATATAGCCCTTCTCCTTCCCTCCCCCTTCCCATCATTTATTTCGCTGTGCGGGCATACCACATCTCTGCTTCTAGTTCTAATATAGAGTGAAATGTCATGTTGCTTCGATTCACACCCAGAAGAACGGAGGCCCGCTGTGCCTCTTTTTTCGTTGTTCTACTATGTAAGACTCTCGTAATGAGACTCTTATCACGTGGTGGACTACAAATAAGTGCATATAAAATATTAAGCAAAATGTTTCAACGTCGCTACTCATGCTGGCGGACTATGGCTCCGATCGCACGTAACATTTGACGCCCCATTTGCAAAAAGACGGGTGCAACAAGAGAACTTCCCAGGAGGTCACCCATCCTAGTACTACTCTTGCCCAAGCATGCTTAAAAACGAAGTTCGATAGGATCTGGTGCATTAATGCTAGTATGATTGCACCCCTTCCATTCCGTGCTGCAAATACATATACCCCTTCTCCTTCCCTCCCCCAACCTGTCATTTTTTTCACTGTGCGCGAACACCGCACCTCTATTTATAGTTCTAATATCATGCAAAATACCCCGACACCTCGACTCACGCCAGAAGAAAGGACCGCCCGCCGTACCTTATTTTTCTTTATTCTACTATGTAAGATGATCGTAATAACACTCTTATCACGTAATAGACTATAAATGAATGCACAAAAAAATAGTAAGCAAAATTTTCTAGCGACGCGACTCACACCAGCGGATTGTGGCTTCGATCACATGTATCGTTTTACGCCAGTTTGCAAAAAGACAGTGCAACATGAGGACTTCTCATGAGGTTACCGATCCTAGTACTACTTTCGCCCAAGCATGCTTAACTGCATAGTTTGATGGGATCCAGTGCATTAGTGCTGGTATGATCGCACCCATTCCATTCCACATTGCAAATACATATAACCCTTCTCCTTTCCTCCCCTCTCTTGTCATTTTTTTCGCTGTGCGCACATACTGCATCTTTATTTCTAGTTCTAATATCAAGCAAAATGCCCCAGTGCCTCAAATTATGCCCAGATTAAAAGACCACCTGCCACACCTTTTTTTTCCTTTGTTCTACTGTGTAAGATGTGTGTAATGACTCTGTTATCACGTGGTGGACTATAAATGAGTGCACAAAAGAAAGTAAGCAAAATGCCCCGGCATGACGAATTACGTCGACAAATGAACCAGCGAACTATGGCTCCAATCGCGTGTAACATTTGATGCCCTGTCTGCAAAAAGACGGGTGCAACACAAGTACTTCCTAGGAGGTCACTCATCATAGTACTACTCTTGCCAAGACACAGTTAACTCCGGAGTTCTAATTTGATCAGGTGAATTAGTGATGGTATGATAGCAAATTTTTCATTCCGCGCTGCAAATATATACACTTCTTCTCCTTCCCTCCCCTCTCCCGTCATTTCTTTCATTGTGTGTGCAAACTGCACCTCTCCATCTCGTTCTAATATCAAGTAAAATGCTCCGGCGTTGTCACTCACATTTGCAAATAAATCACAGGACCATAGTTTCAGTCGCGCGTAACGTCGAAAGACCCATCTGTAAAAAAAATAGAGAAAACACGAGGACTTCCCAGGAGGTCACCCATCCTAGTACTACTCTCGCCCAAGCACACTTAACTCCGGAGTTCTGATTTGATCCGGTGAATTAGTGATGGTATGATCGCAAATATTTCATTTTGTGCTGCAAATACATACACTCATTCTCCTTCCCTCCCCCCTCCCCTCATTTGTTTCCTTGTGCGTGTAAACTGCACCTCTCCTTCTCGTTATAATATCAAGTAAAATGTTCCGGTGCCAACACTCACATTTGCGAATAAACCAATGGACCATAGTTTCAGTTGAGCGCAACGTCGAAGGACCCATCTGTAAAAAGTGAAACACGAGAACTTCCCAGGAGGTCACCCGTCCTAGTACTACTCTCGCCCAAGCACACTTGACAGCAGAGTTCTGATGGTACCCAGTGCATTAATGCTTGTTTGATCGCACCTGTTTCATTCCGCGCTGCAAATACATACACTCCATCTCCTTCCCTCCCCCCTCCCATAATTTGTTTCCTTGTGCGTGCACACTTTACCTCTGCTTCTTATTTTAATAAAATGCCCCGGCGTCGTGGCTCTTATTTGTGAATAAACCAGCGGGCCATAGTTCCAATCATGCGTAACAAGTAAAATGCCCTGGCGCCCTGACTCACATTTGCGAATAAACCAAGAGACCATAGTTCTAGTCGCACGTAACGTCGAATGACCCATCTGTAAAAAAATAAGTGGAACACGAGAACTTCCCAGGAGGTCACCCATTGTAGTACTACTCTGCCCAAACACACTTAACTGCAGACCATATTTCCAATCATGTGTAACGTCGAACGACCCATCTGTAAAAAAATAGGTGCAACACGAGGACTTCCCAGGAGATCACCCATTCTAGTACTACTCTGGCCCAAACACACTTAAATGCGGACTTCTGATGGGATCCGGTGCATTATTGCTGGTATGATCGCACTTGTTTTATTACGCGCTGCAAATACATACACTCCTTCTCCTTCCCTCCCTCTTACCGTCATTTGTTTTCTTGTGCGTTCACACTGCACCTCTTCTTTTTATTCTAATATTAAGTAAAATGCCCCGGTGTCATGACTCACATTTGCAAATAAACCAGTGGACTAAAGTTTCAGTCGCACGCAACGTCGAACGACCCATCTGTAAAAAAATAAGTGCAACACGAGGACTTCCCAGGAGGTCACCCGTTCTAGTACTACTTTCACCCAAGCACACTTAATTGCGGAGTTCTGTTGGGATCTGGTGCATTAGTGCTTATATAATGACACCTGTTTCTTTATGCGATGCAAATATATGGACTATTTCTCCTTCTCTCTTCCCTCCCGTCATTTATTTTCTTGTGCGTGCACACTGCACCTCTCCTTCTCATTCTCATATCTAGTAAAATGCCCCGGTGCCGTGACTCTTATTTGTGAATAAATAAGTGGACCATAGTTCAAGTCGCGCATAAGGTCGAACGACCAATCTGCAAAAAAATGGGTGCAACACGAGTACTTCCTAGGATTCTAATACTACTCTCGCCCAGAGACACTTAACTGTAGAGTTCTGATGGGATCCGATGCATTAGTGCTGGTATGATCGCACTTGTTTCATTCCGTACTGCAAATACATATACTCCTTCTCCTTACCTCCCCTCTCCTATCATTTGTTTCCTTGTGCGTGTACACTGCACCTCTCCTTCTTGTTCTAATATTAAGTAAAATTTTTCGGTGCCATGACTCACATTTGCGAATAAACCAGCAGACCATAGTTCCAGTCGCGCATAATGTTGAACGCCCCATCTGAAAAAAATAGGTACAACACAAGGACTTCCCAGGAGGTCATAACTTCTAGTACTACACTTACCTAAGCCCATTTAACTGGGGAGTTCTGATGGGATCTGGTGAATTAGTGATGCTATAATGGCACCTGTTTCATTCTGCACTGTAAATACATACACTCCTTCTCATTCCCTCCCCCCTCCCGTCATTTGTTTCCTTGTGCGTGCACACTGCACCTCTTCTTCTCGTTCTAATATCAAGTAAAATACCCCGACGTCATAACTTACATTTGCAAATAAAAAATCATGCGTAACGTCGAACAACCCATCTTAACTCATGCCCATATGAACGGATTGCCCGCCGCCGCTCGTTTTTTGTTGTTCTACTATTTAAGATGCTCGCAATTACAGTCTCATCATGTGATGGGCTTTAATTGAATCCTGAAAAAATATTAAGAAAAATGCTCCGGTGCCGTGACTCACGTTTGCAAATGAACCGGCGGACCATCGCTCTGGTCCAGTTGAATGTTTAACGCCCTGTCTGCAAAAAAAAGGGTGCAACACGAGAACTTCCCAAGAGATCACCCATCCCAGTACTACTCTCGCCCAAGCACGTTTAACTACGGAGTTCATATGGGATCCGGTGAACTAGTGCTGGTATGATCGCACTCGTTCTAGTTTGCACCATAAGTACATATATCCCTTCTCCTTCCCTCTCCCCTTCTGTCATTTGGTTCGCTATGCGTGCACCCCACCTCTGCATCTAATTCTAATATCAAGCGAAATACCCTGGCGCCTCGACCTGTGCCCATATGAACGGATAGCGCCGCACCTCCTTTTTTATTGTTCTACTATGTAATATGCTCGCAGACACTCTTATCACGTGATGGGCTTTAATTGAATGTGCGAAAAATATTAAACAAAATGGTCCAACGCCATGACTCACGTTTGCGAATGAACCGGTGGACCGTCGCTCCAGTCCCGCATAACGTTTAACGCCCAGTCTGAAAAAAAAAGGATGCAACACGAGAGCTGAGAGTTTCCCAAGAGGTAACCCATCCTAGTACTACTCTCGCCCAAGCACGCTTGACTGCGGAGTTCTGATGGGATCCGGTGAACTAGTACTCGTATGATCGCACCCCTTTTAATTTGCACCGTAAAGACATATACCACTTCTCCTTCCCTCTCCCTTCTCGTCATTTGTTTTGCTGTGCGCGCAACTCACCTCTGCTTTTAGTTCTAATATCGAGCCAAATGCCCTGGCACCTCGACTCATGCCCATATGAATGGATCGCCCGCCGCACCTCATTTTTCGTTGTTCTACTATTTAAGATGCTCGCAATGACACTCTCATCACGTGATGGGCTTTAATTAAATGCATGAAAAGTATTAAAAAAAATGCTCCGGCACTGTGACTAACATTTACGAATGAACAGGCGGACTGTCACTCCAGTCCCCTTTAACATTTAACGCCCCATCTGCAAAAAAAAGGGTGCAACACGAGTGCTTCCCAAGAGGTCACCCATCGTAGAAATACTCTCGCCCAAGCACGCTTAACTGCAGAGTTCTGATAGATCCCGTGAACTAGTGCTGGTATAATCGCACCCCTTCTAATTTGTGCCGCAAAGACATATGTCCTTTCTCCTTCCCTCTCCCTTCCCGTCATTTATTTCGTTGTGCGCGCAACGTACCTCTACTTCTAGTTCTAATATCGAGCGAAATGCCCAGGTACCTCGACTCGTGTCTATATGAACAAAACACCCGCCGCACCTCATTTTTTGTTGTTCTACTAAATAAGATGCTCTAATAATAATCTTATCACGTGGTGGGCTATAATTGAATGCACGAATAATATTAAGCAAAATGCTCCGGCGCTGTGACTCACGTTTGCGAATTAAGCAGCGACTGTCGCTCTAGTCCCGCGTAACATTTAACGCCCCATCTGCAAAAAGAATGGTGTAACATAAGAACTTCCTAGGAGATCACCCATCCTAGTACTACTCTCGCCCAAGCACGATTAACTACGAAGTTCGATGGGATCTGATGCATTAGTGTTGGTATGATCGCACACCTTTCATTCCGCGCTGTAAATACATATACCACTTCTCCTTCCCTCTCCCCTCTCATCATTTATTTTGTTGTGCGCGCACACCGCACCTCTGTTTCTAGTTCTAATATCAAGTAAAATGCCAAGACATCTCAACTCATGCCTAGATGAACAGACCGCCGGTCACAACTCTATTTTTATTGTTCTACTATGTAAGATAATCATAATGACATTCTTATCTCGTGATGGACTATAAATGAATGCATAAAAAATATTAAGCAAAATGTCCCAATGCTGCGACTCACACTGGCGGACTGTCCCTCCGGTCACGAAAAATATTTAACTCCCCGTCCATAAAAAGACGGGTGGAACACGAGGACTTCACAGGAGGTCACCCATCCTAATACTGCTTTCACCAGAGCATGCTTAGCTGCGAAGTTCGACAGGATCCGATGCATTAGTGTTGGTATTATCGCACCCCTTCCATTTCGTGCTGCAAATACATATACCCCTTCTCCTTCCCTCCCCCCTCCCGTCATTTGTTTCGCTGTGCATGCACACTACACCTCTGTTTCTAGTTCTAATATCAAACGAAATGTCCGAGCATCTCGACTCACGCCTAGATATACGGACCGCCTGTCGTACCTCATTTTTCATTGTTCTACTATGTAAGATGCTTATACTGACACTCTTATCATGTGGTGGACTATAAATGAATGCACGAAAAATATTGAGCAAAATATTCTGGCACCATGACTCATACCGGCGGAATACGGCTCCTATTGCGCATAATGTTTAACACCCCATCCGTAAAAAGACGGGCGCAACACGAGGACTTCCCAAAAGATCACCCATCCTAGTACTACTCTCGCCAAAACACGCTCAACTACGGAGTTCGTTGGGATTCGATGCATTAGTGCTAGTATGATCGCACCTCTTCTATTTTGCGCTACAAATACATATACCCCTTCTCCCTCCCTCCCCCCTATTATTTGTTTCGCTATGCGCGAACATTGCACCTCTGCTTATTATTCTAATATAGAGCAAATTGCTCCGGCGCCTCGACTCACGCCCAGATAAACGGACTACCCCCTGCACCTCGTTTTTCATTATTCTACTATGTAAGATGCTCGTAATGACACTCTTATCACGTGGTGAACTATTAATGAATGCACGAAAAATATTAAGAAAAATGACTTGGCGTTGCGACTCACTCCGCGGGACAATGGCTTTGATCGCGCATAATGTTTAACGTCCTGTCAGTAAAAAACGAGTGGAACATGAGAACTTTCTAGGAGGTCACCCATCAAAGTATTACTTCCGCCCAAGCACACTTAACAACGAAATTCGATGGGATCCAGTGCATTAGTGCAGGTATGATTGCAGCACTTCCATTCCACGCTGCAAGTACATATACCCCTTCTCCTTCCCTCCCCCCTTCCATCATTTGTTTCGTTGTGCACACACACCACACCTCTATTTCTAGTTCTAATATCAAGCGAAATACCCCGGTACCTCGACTCACGCCCAGATGAATGGATCGCCTGCCGTACCTCATTTTTCATTGTTATACTATGTAAGATACTTGTAATGACACTCTTATCACGTTGTGGACTATAAATGAATGCACGAAAAATATTAAGCAAAATTTTCAGGCCCCGCGACTCACATCGGCAGACTGTGGCTCCGATCGCACTTAACGTTTAACACCCCGTCTATAAAAAATGGGTTCAACATGAGGACTTTTCAGGAGGTCACCCATCCTAGAACTAATCTCGCCTAAGCATGCTTGACTACAGAGTTCTGATGGGATCCTGTGCATTAGTGTTTGTATGATTGCAATTGTCTCATTCCCAACTGCAAATACATATAGCCCTTCTCCTTCCCTCCCCCCTCCCATCATTTATTTCGTTGTGCAGGCATACTGCATCTCTACTTCTAGTTCTAATATAGAGCGAAATGCAATGTCACTTCGACTCACGCCCAGAAGAACGTAGGCCCGCTGCGCCTCTTTTTTCGTTGTTATACTATGTAAGACTCTCGTAATGAGACTCTTATTATGTGGTGGACTACAAATAAGTGCACGTAAAATATTAAGCAAAATGTTTCAATGTCGCTACTCATGCCGACGAACTGTGGCTCCGATCGCTCGTAACGTTTGACACCCCGTTTGCAAAAAGACGGGTGCAACAAGAGAACTTCCCAAGAGATCACCCATCCTAGTACTACTCTCGCCCAAGCACGTTTAACTACGGAGTTCGATGGGATCTGGTTTATTAATGCTAGTATGATTGTACCCCTTCTATTTTGCGTTGCAAATACATATACCCATTCTCCTTCCCTCCCCCCACCTGTCATTTTTGTTTGCTGTGCGCGCACACCACACCTATGTTTATAGTTCTAATATTAAACGAAATGCCCCGACACCTCGACTCATGTCAGAAGAAAGGACCGCCCGCTGTACCTCATTTTTCTTTATTCTACTATGTAAGATATCGCAATGACACTCTTATCACGTGGTAGACTATAAATGAATGCACGAAAAAATAGTAAGCAAAATTTTCTGGCAACGTAACTCACACCAGCGGATTGTGGCTCCGATCACATGTATCGTTTTACGCTCCGTTTGCAAAAAGACAGTGCAACACGAGGACTTCTCAGGAGGTTACTGATCCTAGTACTACTCTCGCCCAAGCATGCTTAACTGTATAGTTCGCTGGGATCTGGTGCATTAGTGCTGGTTTGATCACACCCCTTCCATTCCACATTGCAAATACATATACCCCTTCTCTTTTCCTTCCCTCTCCCGTCATTTTTTTTCGCTGTGCGCGAACATTGCATCTCTGTTTCTAGTTCTAATATCAAGAAAAATGCCCCAGCACCTCGACTTATGCCTAGATTAAAGGACCACCCGCCACACTTTTTTTTCGTTGTTTTACTGTGTAAGATGCTCGTAATGGCTCTCTTATCACGTGGTGGATTATAAATGAGTGCACAAAAAAAGTAAGCAAAATGCCCCGACGCGGTGATTCACGCTTACAAATGAACCAGCAGACTATGGCTCCGGTCGCCTGTAATGTTTGGTGCCTTGTCCTCAAAAAGACGGGTGCAACACAAGCACTTCCCAAGAGGTCACTCATCCTAGTATTACTCTCGCCCAAACACGCTTAACTGCAGATTATGATGGGATACGATGCATTAGTGCTAGTATGATCTCACCCGTTCTATTCCTCACTTCAAATACATATACCCCTTCTCTCTCCCTTCCCCCTCCCATCATTTGTTTTGCTCTGTGTGGACACCGCACATCTACTTCTAGTTGTAATATCAAGCAAAATGCCCCGTTGCCTCGATTCACGCCCAGATGAACGGACCACCCGCCGCACCTCTGTTTTGCTTGTTCTATTATTTACGATGCTCGTAATGACACTCTTATCACGTGGTGGACTATAAATGGATGCACGAATAATATTAAGAAAAAGACGGGTGCAACACGAGTACTTCCAAGGAGGTAACCCATCCTAGTACTACTCTCGCCAAAGAACACTTAACTACGGAATTTTGATAGGATCTGGTGCATTAGTGCTGGTATGATCGCACCAGTTTCATTCCACGCTGCAAATACATACATTCCTTCTCCTTCCCTCCCCCTCCCGCCATTTGTGTCCTTGTGCGTGCACATTGTATCTCTCCTACTCGTTCTAATATCAAGTAAAATGCCCACGCGACATGACTCACATTTGCGAATAAACCAGCAGACCATAGTTCTAGTCGCGCGTAAAGTCGAACGACCCATCTACAAATAAATTGGTGCAACACGAGGCTTCATAGGAGGTCACCCATTCTAGTACTACTATCGCCCAAGCACACTTAACTACGGAGTTCTAATGGAATTCAGTGCATTAGTGCTAGTATGATAGCACCTGTTTCATTCTGCGTTGCAAATACATACACTCATTTTCCTTCCCTCCCCCCTCCTGTCATTTGTTTCCTTGTGCGTGCACACTGCACCTCTCATTCTCGTTCTAATATTAAGTAAAATGCCACAGCGCCGTGACTCACAGTTGCAAATAAGCCAGCGAACCATAGTTCCAGTATCGCGTAACGTCGAAGGACCCATTTGTAAAAAAATAAGTGCAACACGAGAACTTCCCACAAGGTCAACCATCGTAGTACTACTCTGCCTAAACACACAACTGCGGACCATAGTTCCAGTCGTGCATAACATCGAACGACCCATCTGCAAAAAAATAGGTACAACACGAGGACTTCCTAGGAGGTCACCAATTCTAGTACTACTCTCACCCAAGCACACATAACTGTGGTCCTCGTGTTGTACCTATTTTTTTCATATGGATCGTTCGATGTTACGCACGACGAAAACTATGGTCCGCTGATTTATTCGCAAATGTGAGTCACGACGTTGGGACATTTTACTTGATATTAGAACGAGAAGCAGAGGTGCAGTGTGCACGCACAAGAAAATAAATGACGGGAGCGAGGAAGGAAGGAGAAGGTTTGTATGTTTTTGAAGAGTAGAATGAAACAGGTGCGATCATACCAGCACTAATACACCGGATCCCATCAGAACTCCGCAGTTATGTTTACTTGGGCGAGAATAGTAGTAGGATGGGTGACCTCTTAGGAAGTACTCAGTGCATTAGTGCTAGTATGATAGCACCTGTTTCATTTTGCGCTGCAAATACATACCCTACTTCTTCTTTCTTCCCCCTCCCGTCATTTGTTTCCTTGTGCGTGCGCACTGCACCTTTCATTCTCACTCTAATATCAAGTAAAATGCCACTGTGCCATGACTCACATTTGCGAATAAACCTGCGTACCATAATTCAAGTCGCGCGTAATGTCGAAAGAATCATCTGAAAAAAAATGGGTGCAACACGAGTACTTCCCAAGAGGTCACCCATCCTACTACTACTCTCGCCCAAGCAAACATAACTACGGAGTTCTGATGTGATCCAAGGCATTAGTATTGGTATGATCGCACCTGTTTTATTTTGCGCTTCAAATATATACACTCCTTCTCCTTTCTTCCCCCTCCCAATTTTGTTTCCTTGTGTGTTCACACTTCACCTGTCTTTTTTGTTCTAATATCAATTAAAATGCCCCTGCGTCATGACTCACATTTGCGTATAAACCAGCAGACCATAGTTCAAGTCGCGCGTAACGTCGAATAACCCATCTGCAAAAAAATGGGTGCAACAGGAGGACTTCGAAGGAGGTCACCCATCCTAGTACTACTCTCGCCCAAGCACACTTAACTGCGAAGTTTTGATGGGATTCGGTGCATTAGTGCTGGTATGATCGCACCTGTGTGCTTCCGTGCTGCAAATACATACACTCATTCTCCTTCCCTCTCCCCTCCCGTCATTTGTTTCCTTGCGCGTGCACACTGCACCTCTTGTTCTCATTCTAATATCAATTAAAATGCCCTGACGGCGTGACTACATTTGCGAATAAACCAGCGGACCATAGTTCTAGTCGCGCGTAACGCTGAACAACCCATTTGCCAAAAAATGGGTGCAACACAAGGACTTCCAAAGAGGTCACCCATCCTAGTACTACTCTCATCCAAGCACACTTAACTGCGGAGTTCTGATGGGATCCAGTGAATTAGTGCTGGTATGATCGCACCTGTTTGCTTCCGCGCTGCAAATACATACATTTCTTGTCCTTCCCTTCCCCCTTCCGTCATTTGTTTCCTAATGCATGCACACTGCACCTCTCCTTGTCGTTCTAATATCAATTAAAATGTCCCTGCGCCGTTACTAACATTTGCATATAAACCAGCGGACCATAGTTCTAGTCGCGCGTAACGTCGAACGACCCATTTGAAAATAATGGGTGTAACATGAGGACTTCCCAGGAGGTCACACATCCAAGTACTACTCTCGCCTAAGCACACTTAACTACGGAGCTCAGATGGAATCCGGTGCATTATGGCTGATATGATCGCACCTATTTTATTCCGCGCTCTAAATACATACATTCCTTCTCCTTCCCTCCCCCCTCCTGTCTTTGTTTCCATGTACGTTCACACTGCACCTCTCCTTCTCGTTCTAATATCAAGTAAAATGCCCCAGTGTCGTGACTCACATTTGCGAATAAACCAGCAGGCAATAGTTCTAGTCGCGCATAACGTCAAACGACCCATCTGCAAAAAAAATTGGTACAACACAAGGACTTCCAAGGAGGTCACCCATCCAAGTACTACTCTCGCCCAAGCAAACTTAACTGCGGAGTTCTTATTGGATCCGATGCATTAGTGCTGCTATGATCGCACATCTTTCATTCCGCGCTGCAAATACATACACTCTTTCTCATTGCCTCCCCCCTTCCGTTATTTGTTTCTTTGTGCGTGCACACTGTACCTCTCCTTCTTGTTCTAATATCAAGTAAATTACCCAGGCGCCGTGACTCATATTTGCAAATAAACCAGTGGATAATAGATCAAGTTGCGCGTAATGTCAAACGACCCATCTGCAAAAAAATTGGTGCAACAGGAGGACTTCCTAGGACATCACCCATCCTAATAATACTCTCACCCAAGCAAACTTAACTACAGAGTTCTGGTGGGATCCAGTGCATTAATGCATGTATGATCGCACCTGTTTCATTCCACGCTGTAAATACATACACTCCTTCTCCTTCCCTGCCCCCTCCCGTGATTTGTCTCCTTGTGCGTGCACACTGCACCTCTCCTTCTCGTTCTAATAACAAGTAAAATGCCCCTACGCCGTGACACACATTTGTGAATAAACCAACAGACCATAGTTTAAGTCGCGCGTAACGTCGAGCGATCCATCTGCAAAAAAATGGATGCAACACCAGTACTTCCGAGGAGGTCACCCATCCTAGTATTACTCTCGCCCAAGCAAACTTAAATGCGGAGTTATGATTGGATCCGGTGCATTAGTTCTGGTATGATCGCACATGTTTCATTCTGCGCTTCAAATACATACACTCCTTCTCATTCCCTCCCCCCTTCCATTATTTGTTTCCTTGTGTGTGCATAATGCATCCCTCCATCTTGTTCTAATATCAAGTAAAATGCCCCAGCGCCATGACTCACATTTGCGAATAAACCAGCGGACCATAGTTCCAGTCGCACGTAACGTCGAACGACCCATCTGCAAAAAAATGGGTGCAACACGAAAACTTCGAAGGAGATCACCCATCTTAGTACTACTATTGCCCATGCACCCTTAACTGTGGAGTTCTGATGGGATCCAGTGCATTAGTGCTGGTATAATCGCATCTTTTTTATTCTGCGTTGCAAATACATACAATCCTTCTCCTTCCCTCCCCCCTCCCCTCATTTGTTTCCTTGGGAACCTTTGATTCTCCTTCTAATATCAAGTAAAATACCCAGTGCCGTGACTCATATTTACAAATAAACCAGCGGACCATAATTCCAGTCGCGCGTAACGTCGAACGACCCACCTACAAAAGAATAGGTGAAACACGAGCACTTTCGAAGAGGTCACCCATCCTAGTACTACTCTCGCCCAAGCACACTTAACAGTGGAGTTCGGATGGGATCCGGTGCATTAATGTTGGTATGATTGCACCTGTTTGCTTCTGCCCTGTAAATACATACACTCCTTCTCCTTCCCTCCCCCCTCCCATAATTTGTTTCCTTGTGCGTGCACACTGCACCTCTCCTTCTCGTTCTAATATAAATTAAAATGCCATGGCGGCATGACTCACATTTATGAATAAACCAACATACCATAGTTCCAGTCGCGCGTAACGTCGAACAACCCATCTCCCAAAAAATGAGTGCAACACGAGAACTTCAAGGAGTTCACCCATCCTAGTACTACTCTCGCCCAAGCACACTTAACAGCGGAGTTCTGATGGGATCCGATGCATTAGTGCTGGTATGATCGCACATGTTTACTTTTGCGTAGTAAATACATACACTCCTTCTCCCTCCCTCTCCTCCCCCCTCCCGTCATTTGTTTCCTTATGCGTGCACACTGCACCTCTCCTTCTCATTCTAATATCAATTAAAATGCCCTGGCACCATGACTAACATTTGCGTATAAACCACCGGACCATAGTTCCAGTCGTGCGTAACGTCGAACAACCCATCTGAAAAAAAATGGGTGCAACACGAGGACTTCCCAGGAGGTCACCCATTCTAGTACTACTCTCGCCCAAGCAAACTTAACTACGGAGTTCTGATGGGATCCGGTGCATTAGTGCTTCTATAATCGCACATCTTTCATTATGCGTTGCAAATACATACACTCATTCTCCTTCCCTCCCTCGTCCCATCATTTGTTTCATTGTGCGTGCACACTGGACCTCTCATTTTCATTCTAATATCAAGTAAAATGCCCCGGCGCCGTGACTCACATTTGCGAATAAACTAGTGGACCACAGTTCCAGTCGTGCGTAAAGTTGAACGACCCATCTGCAAAAAAATGGGTGCAACACGAGGACTTTCTAGGAGCTCACCCATCCTAGTACTACTCTCGCCCAAACACACTTAACTACGGAGTTCTGATGGGATCTAGTGCATTAACGCTGGTATGATCGCACCTGTTTTATTCCGCGCTACAAATACATACGCTCCTTGTCGTTCCCTCCCCCTCCTGTCATTTGTTTCCCTGTGCGTGTACACTGCACCTCTTCTTCTCGTTTTAATATCAAGTAAAATTCCTCGGCGCCGTGACTCACATTTACAAATAAATCAGCGGGCAGTAGTTCTAGTCGCGCGTAACATCGAATGACCTATCTGCAAAAAAATTGGTGCAACACAAACACTTCCCAGGAGGTCACCCATCCTAGTAGTACTCTCGCCCATGGAAACTTAACTACGGAGTTCTGATTGGATCCGGTGCATTAGTGCTGCTATGATCGCACATCTTTCATTCCGCGGTGTAAATACATGCACTCCTTTTCCTTTCCTCCCCCCTCCCATCATTTGTTTCCTTGTGCGTGCACACTGCACCTCTCCTTCTCGTTCTAATATCAATTAAAATGCCCCAGCGCCGTGACTCACATTTGTGAATAAAGTAGCGGACCATAGTTCCAATCGCGCGTAACATCGAACGACCCATCTGCAAAAAAATGGGTGCAACACGAGGACTTCCCAATAGGTCACCCATCCTAGTACTATTGTCGCTCAAGCATATTTAACAGCGGAGTTCTGATAGGATCCGGTGCATTAGTCCTGGTATGATCACACCTATTTGCTTTCGCACTTCGAATACATACACTCCTTCTCCTTCCCTCCCTCCTCCCGTCATTTGTTTCCTTGTGCGTGCACTCTGCACCTCTCATTCTCCTTCTAATATCAAGTAAAATGGTCTTACGCCGTGACACACATTTATGAATAAACCAACGGACCATAGTTTAAGTTGTGCGTAACGTCGAACGACCCATCTGTAAAAAAATGGGTGCAACACGAGTACTTACGAGGAGGTCACCCATCTAGTACTACTCTCGCCCAAGCAAATTTAAATGCGGAGTTCTGATAGGATCCGGTGCATTAGTGCTGGTATGATCGCACCTGTTTCATTCCGCGCTGCAAATACATACACTAATTCTCCTTCCCTCCCCCCTCCCATCATTTGTTTCGTTGTGTGTGCACACTACACTTCTCCTTCTCGTCCTAATATCAAAAAAATGTCCCGGCATCGTGAATCATATTTGCGAATAAACCAGCGAACAACAGTTCCAGTTGCGTGTAACGTCGAACGATCCATTTGAAAAAAAATAGGTGCAACACGAGAACTTGCCAGGAGGTCACCCATCCTAGTACTACTCTCGCCCAAGCACACTTAACTGCGAAGTTTTGATGGGATTCGGTGCATTAGTGCTGGTATAATCACACCTGTGTGCTTCCGTGCTGCAAACACATACACTCCTTCTCCTTCCCTCCCCCCTCCCGTCATTTGTTTCCTTGCACATGCACACTGCACCTCTACTTCTCGTTCTAATATTAAGTAAAATGCTCTGGCGCCGTGACTCACATTTGTGAATAAACAAGCAAATCATAGTTCCAGTCGCACGTAATGACGAACGACCCATCTGTAAAATAATAGGTGCAATACGAGGACTTCTAAGGAGGTCACCCATCCTAGTACGACTCTCGCCCAAGCACACTTAAATGCGGAGTTCAGAAGGGATCCGGTGCATTAGTGTTGGTATGATCGCACCTGTTTTATTCTGCACTGCAAATACATGCACTCCTTCTCCTTCCCTCGCCCTTCCCGTTATTTGTTTCCTTGTGCGTGCACACTATACCCCTTCTTCTCGTTCCAATATCAACTAAAATTCTCCAACGCCGTAACTCACATTTGCGAATAAACAAGCGGACCATAATTCCAGTCGCGCGTAACATCGAACGAACCATCTGCAAAAAAATTGTTGCAACACGAGTACTTCCCAAGAGGTCTCCCATCCGAGTTTTAATCTCGCTCAAACACACTTGACTGTGGAGTTCTTATGGGATCTGGTGCATTTGTGCTGGTATGACCATACCTGTCGCATTTCGTGCTGCAAATACATACACTCCTTCTCCTTTCCTCCCCCGTTCCCTCATTTGTTTTCTTATGCGTGCACAATGCACCTCTACTTCTCGTTCTATTATCAAGTAAAATTCTCCGGCGTCGTGACTCATATTTGTGAATAAACCAGCGGACTATAATTCCAGTCGTGCATAACATCGAACGACCTATCTGCAAAAAAATGGGTGCAACACGAGGACTTCCTAGGAGGTTAACCATCCTAGTACTACTCTCGCCCAAGCAAACCTAACTGCGGAGTTCTGATGGGATCCGGTGCAATTGTGCTGGTATGATCGCACCTGTTTCATTCCGCGCTGCAAATACATACACTCCTTCTCCTTCCCTCCCCTTTCCCTTCATTTGTTTCCTTGTACGTGCACACTACACCTCTCCTTCTCGTTCTAATATTAAGTAAAATACCTCGGTGCCGTGACTTACATTTGCGAATAAACCAGCGGCCATAGTTTCAGTCGCGCGTAACGTCGAATGCTCCATATGAAAAAAATAGGTGCATCAAGTAAAATACCCCGGTGCCTTGACTCACATTTGCAAATAAACCAGCAGACCATAGTTCCAGTCGCGCGTAATGTCGAACGCCCTATTTGAAAAAAATAAGTGCAACGCAAGGACTTCCCAGGAGGTCACCACTCCTAGTACTACACTCGCCCGAGCACATTTAATTGCAGAGTTCTGATGGGATCCGGTGAATTAGTCATGGTATGATGGTACCTGTTTTGTTCCGCGCTGTAAATACATACACTCCTTCTCCTTGCCTCCCCCCTCCCGTCATTTATTTCCTTGTGCGTGCACACTGCACCTCTCCATCTCGTTCTAATATCAAGTAAAATACTCTGGCACCGTGACTCACATTTGTGAATAAACCAGCGTACCATAGTTCTAGTTGCGCATAACGTCGAAGGACCCATTAACAAAAAATTTGTTGCAACACGAGAACTTCCCAAGAGGTCACCACTCCTAGTACTACACTCGCCCAAGCACATTTAACTGCGGAGTTCTGATGGGATTCGGTGAATTAGGGATGGTATAATGACACATGTTTCATTCTACGCTGCAAATACATACACTCCTTCTCCTTCCCTCCCATTTCCCGTCATTTTTTTCCTTATGCGTGCACACTACACCTCTGCTTCTCGTTCTAATATCAAGTAAAAGGCCCTAGCGCCATGACTCACATTTGTGGATAAACCAGCGGACCATAGTTCCAGTCGCGCATAACGTCGAACGATAAATTTGCAAAAAAGTTGGTGCCACAGGAGTACTTCCCAAGAGGTCACCTATCCGAGTACAACTCTCGCCGAAGCACACTTAACTACGGAGTTCTGATGGAATCTAGTGCATTAGTGCGGGTATGATCGCACTTGTTTTATTCCGCGCTGCAAATACATACACTCCTTCTCCTTCCCTCCCCCGTCTCGTCATTTGTTTTCTTGTGTGTGCACACTGCACCTCTCCTTTCCGTTCTAATATCAAGTAAAATGCTCCAGCGCCGTGACTCACATTTGCGAATAAACTAGCGGACCATAGTTCGAGTCGCGCGTAACATCGAGCGACCCATCTGCAAAAAAATGAGTGCAACACAAGTACTCCCCAGGAGGTCACCCATTCTAGTACAACTCTCGCCCAAGTACACTTAACTGTGGAGTTAAGAAGGGATCTGGTGCATTAGTGCTGACATGATCGTACCTGTTTTATTATGCGCTGCAAGTACATCCACTCCTTCTCCTTCCCTCTCCCCTCCTATCATTTGTTTCCTTGTGCGTGCACACTGCACCCCTCCTTCTCGTTTTAATATCAACTAAAATTCTCTGGTGTCGTGACTCACATTTGTGAATAAACTAGTGGACCATAGTTCTAGTCGCACGTAACGTCGAACGACTCATTTGTAAAATAATGGGTGCAACACGAGGACTTCCTAGGAGGTTACCCATCTTAGTACTACTCTCGTCCAAGAATACTTAACTACGGAGTTCTAATGGGATTTGGTGCATTAGTGCTGGTATGATCGCACTGTTTGCTTCTGCACTGTGAATACATACACTCCTTCTCATTCCCTCCCCCCTCCCGTTATTTGTTTCCTTGTGCGTGCACACTGCACCTCTTTTTCTCGTTCTAATATCAAGTAATATGCCCAAGGGTCGTGACTCATATTTGTGAATAAACCAGCAGACCATAGTTTCAGTCGCGCATAACGTCGAACGACCCATCTGCAAAAAAATGGGTGCAACACGAGGACTTCCCAGGAGGTCACCCATTCTAGTACTACTCTTGCCTAAATACACTTAACTGCGGAGTTCTAATGGTACTCGGTGCATTAGTGCTGGTATGATCGCACCTGTTTCATTCTGCGCTGCAAATACATCCACTCCTTCTCCTTCCCTCCCCCTTCCCGTTATTTGATTACTTGTGCTTGCAAACTGCACCTCTCTTTCTCTTTGCCTCGACTCATGCCGAGATGAACGGATTGTCTGCCGCACCTCTGATTTGCTTGTTCTATTATTTATGATGCTCGTTATGACACTCTTAGCACTTGGTGGGATATAAATGGATGCACGAAAAAGATTAAGAAAAAGATGAGTGCAACACTAGGACCTTCAAGGAGGTCACCCATACTAGTATTACTCTCGCCCAAACACACTTAACTCTGGAGTTCTGATGGGATCTGGTGCATTAGTGCTGGTATGATCGCACCTGTTTCATTCCGTGCTGCAAATACATATACTCCTTCTCCTTCCCTCCCCCCTCCCGTAATTTGTTTCCTTATGCAAGCACATTGCACCTCTCATTCTCTTTCGAATATCAAGTAAATGTCCGGGCGCCATGATTCACACTTGCGAATAAACCAGCGCTCCTAGTGGTGCACTCGCCCAAACACATTTAACTGCGGAGTTCTGATGGGATCAGGTGAATTAGTGATGGTATTATGGCACCTGTTTCATTCTGTGCTGCAAATACATACACTCCTTCTCATTCCCTCCCCCCTCCCGTCATTTGTTTCCTTATGCGTGAACACTGCACCTCTCCTTCTCGTTCTAATATCAAGTAAAATGCCCCAGCACCATGACTCATATTTATAAATAAACCAGCAGATTATTGTTCCAGTCGCGCGTAACGTCGAACGACCCATCTGTAAAAAAATGGGTGAAACACGAAGACTTCCCAAGAGGTCACCCATCCTAGTACTACTCTCGCCTAAGCACACTTAACTGTAGAGTTCTGATGGTATCTGGTGCATTAGTGCTAGTACGATCGAACCTATTTCATTATGCGCGACAAATACATATACTCCTTCTCCTTCCCTCCCCCCTCTCGTCATTTGTTTCCTTGCGCGTGCACACTGCACATCTCCTTCTCGTTTTAATATCAAGTAAAATGCATCGGCGTCGTGACTCACATCGAACGCCCCATCTGAAAAAAATTAGTGCAACACGAGGACTTCATAGGAAGTCACCACTCCTAGTACTACACTCGCCCAAGCACATTTAACTGCGGAGTTCGGATGGGATCCGGTGAATTAGTGATGGTATAGTGGCACCTGTTTCATTCTGCACTGCAAATACGTACACTCCTTCTCCTTCCCTCCGCCCTCCCATCATTTGTTTCCTTGTGCGTGCACACTGCACCTCTCCTTCTCGTTCTAATATCAAGTAAAATGCTCCGGCACCGTGACTCACATTTGCGAATAAACCAGCGGACCAAAGTTCCACTCCCGCGTAACGTCGAACGGCCCATCTCGACTCATGCCCATATGAAATGATCGCCCGCCGCCTCTCGTTTTTTATTATTCTACTATTTAAGATGCTCGCAATTACACTCTCATCAAGTGATGGGTTTTAATTGAATGATGAAAAAATATTAAAAAAAATGCTCCGGTGCCGTGACTCACATTTGCAAATGAACCGGCGGACCATCATTTCGATCCAATTGAATGTTTAACACCCCGTCTGCAAAAAGAAGGGTGCAACACAAGAACTTCCCAGTAGATCACCCATCCTAGTACTACTCTCGTCCAAGCATGCTTAACTACGGAATTCAGATGGGATCCGGTGAACTAGTGTTGGTATGATCACACGCATTCTAGTTTGCGCCGAAAGTATATATACCCCTTCTCCTTCCTTCTCCCCTCCCGTCATTTGTTTCGTTGTGCGCGCACCTCACCTCTGCATCTAATTTTAATATCAAGCGAAATACTTTGGCACCTCCATTCATGCCCATATGAATGGATAGTGCTGCACCTCGTTTTTTGTTGTTCTACTATGTAATATGCTTGCAGACACTCTTATCACGTGATGAGCTTTAATTGATTGCGCAAAAAATATTAAACAAAATGCCCCGGCACCGTTACTCACGTTTGCGAATGAACTGGTGGACCGTCGCTTCAGTCCCACGTAACGTTTAACGCCCAGTCTGAAAAAAGAAGGATGCAACACGAGAGCCGAGAGCTTCCCAGGAGGTAACCCATCCTAGTACTACTCTCGCCCAAGCACGCATAACTGCAAAGTTCTGATGGGATCCGGTGAACTAGTGCAGGTATGATCGCACGCTTTCTTGTTTGCACCGTAATTACATATGCACCTTCTCCTTCCCTCTCTCTTCCTGTCATTTGATTCGCTGTGCGCGCACCTCACCTCTTCTTCTAGTTCTAATATTAAGCGAATGCCCCGGCGCCTCAACTCATGCCCATATGAACGAATCGCCCACCGCACCTTGTTTTTTGTTGTTATATTATGTAAGGTGCTCGCAATGACACTCTTATCACGTAATTGGTTTTAATTGAATGTACAAAAAATATTAAGCAAAATGCCCCGGCAGACCGTCACTCCAGTCCCACGAAACATTTAACGCCTCATCTCTAGAAAGAAGGGTGCAACACGAGCACTTCCCAGAAGGTCACACATCCTAGTACTACTCTCGCCTAAGAACGCTTGACTGCGGAGTTCTGATGGGATCCGGTGAACTAGTGCTTGTATGATCGCAATCGTTTTGGTCTCTGCCGCAAATACATATACCCCTTCCCCTTCCCTCTCGCTGGAAACAAATGAGGGAATGGGGGAGGGATGGAGAAAGAGTGTATGTATTTAGAGCGCAGAATGAAATATGTGCCATTATACCACAACTAATGCATCGGATCGCATCAGAACTTCGCACTCAAGTGTGCTTGGGCGAGAGTAGTACTGGAATGGGTGACCTCCTAGGAAATCATTGTGTTGCACCTATTTTTTTTAGATGGGGCATTCGACGTTACGGACAGCTGGAATTATGGTCCGCTGGTTTATTCGCAAATGTGAGTCACGGCGCCGAGGCATTTTACTTGATATTAGAATGAAAAGTAAAGGTGCAGTGCACACACACAAGGAAACAAATGACGGGAAGGGGGAGGGAAGGAGAAGGAGTGTATGTATTTGCAATGCCGAATGAAACAGGTGCCATTATACCATCACTAATTCACCGAATCCCATCAAAACTCCACAGTTAAATGTGCTTGGGCGAGTGTAGTACTCGGAGTGGTGACCTCCTGGGAAGTCCTTTGTGTTGCACCTATTTTTTTCAGATGGGGCGTTCGACGTTACGCGCGACTAAAACTTTGGTCTGCTGGTTTATTACCAAATGTGAGTCACGGTGCGGGGGTATTTTACTTGATATTAGAACGAGAATAAGAGGTGCAGTGTGCACGCATAAGGAAACAAATGACGGGAGAGGGGAGGGAATGAGAAGGAGTGTATGTATTTGCAGCGCAGAATGAAACAAGTGCGATAATACCAGCACTAATACACCGGATCCCATCAAAACTCTGCAGTTAAGTTTGCTTGGGCGAGAGTAGTACTAGGATTGTTGACCTCTTGAGAAGTCTTCGTGTTGCCCCCATTTTTTTGCAGATGGGTCGTTTGACGTTAAGCGCGACTAAAATTATGGTATGCTGGTTTATTCATAAATGAGAGTCACGGCACCGGGGCATTTTACTTGATATTAGAACGAGAAACAGAGGTGCAATGTGCTCGCACAAGTAAACAAATGAGGGAAGGGGGGAAAAAAGGAGAATGATTGTATGTATTTGCAACGTGAAATGAAAGAGGTGCGATCATACTAGTACTAATGCACCGCATCCCGTCAGAACTCTGCAGTTAAGTGTGCTTGGGCGAGAGTAAAACTCGGATGGGTGACCTCTTGGGAAGTACTCGTGTTGCACCTATTTTTTTGCAGATGGGTCGTTCGACGTTAGGTGCGACTGGAACTATGGTCCGCTGGTTTATTCCTAAATTTGAGTCACTGCACCGGAGAATTTTAGTTGATATTAGAACGAGAAGGAGGGGTACAGTGTACACGCATAAGGAAATAAATGACGGGAGGGAGGAGGGAAGGTGAAGGAGTTTATGTATTTGCAGCACAGATTAAAATAGGTGAGATCATACCAGCACTAATGCACCGGATCCCTTATGAACTCCGCATTTAAGTTTGCTTGGGTGAGAGTTGTACTAGGATGGGTGACCTCCTGGGAAGTACTCGTGTTGCACTCATTTTTTACAGATGGGTCGTTTGACGTTACGCGTGACTGGAACTATAGTCCGCTAGTTTATTCGCAGATGTGAGTCACGGCGCCGATGCATTTTACTTGATATTGAAATGGGAATAAGAGGTGCAGTGTGCACGCACAAGAAAACAAATGACAGAAGGGGGGAGGGAATGAGAATAAGTGTATTTATTTGCAGTGCGTAATGAAACAGGTGTGATCATACCAGTACTAATGCATCGGATCCCATCAGAACTTCGCATTGAAGTTTTCTTGGGCGAGAGTAGTACTAGGATGGGTGACCTCCTCAGAAGTACTCGTAAATCACCCATTTTTTTGCAGATGGGTCGCTCGACTTTACCCACAACTGGAACTGTAGTCCGCTAGATTATTCACAAATGTGAGTCACGGCACCGGGGGCATTTTAATTGATATTAGAACGAGAATGAGAGGTGTAGTATGCATGCACAAGGAAACAAATTATAGAAGGGGGAGGGAAGGAGGAGGAGTGTATGTATTTGCAGAGCGAAAGCAAACAGGTGCTATCATACCAGCACTAATGCACCGGATCCCTTCAGAACTCCGCAGTTAAGTGTGCCTTGGCGAGAGTAGTACTAGGATGGGTGGCCTCTTTGAAAGTTCTCGTGCTGCACCTATTTTTTTTCAAATGGGTCGTTTGACGTTTTGCGCGACTGGAACTATGGTCCGTTGGTTTATTCGCAAAAGTGAGTCATGGAGCTGAGGTATTTTACTTGATATTAGAACGAGAAGCAGAAGTGCAGTGTGCACGCACAAGGAAACAAATGACAGGAGTAGGGAGGGAAGGAGAAGGAGTGTATCTATTTGCAGCAAAGAATGAAACAGGTGTGATCATACCCGGACTAATGCATAGAATCCTATCTAAACTCCGCAGTTAAGTATGTCTGGGTGAGAGTAGTACTAGAATGGGTGACCTCTTGGGAAGTCCTCGTGTTGCACCTATTTTTTTACAGATTGGTCATTCAACGTTACACGCGACTTGAACAATTACCCATTGGTTTATTTGCAAAAGTGAGTCACGTCGCTGGGGCATTTTACTTGATATTAGAATGAGAAGTAGAAGTACAGTGTGAACGCACAAGGAAACAAATGACGGGAGGGGGGAGGGAAGGAGAAGGACTGTATGTATTTGTAGCGCGGAATGAAACAAGTGCCATTATACCATCACTAATTCACTGGATCTCATCAGAACTCTGCAGTTAAATGTGCTTAGGTGAGTGTAGTATTAGGAGTTGTGACCTCCTGGGAAGTACTCGTGTTGCAACTATTTTTTTGCAAATGGGTCGTTTGACGTTACGCGTGACTGGAACTATGGTCCGCTGGTTTATTCGTAAATGTGAGTCATGGCTCCGGGGCATTTTCTCGATATTAGAACGAGAAGGAGAGGTGCAGTGTGCACGCACAAGGAAACAAATGACGGGAGGGGGGAGGGAATGAGAAAGAGTATATGTATTTACAGAACGGAATGAAATAGGTGCAATTATACCATCACTAATTCACTGGATCCCATCAGAACACCGCAGTTAAATGTGCTTGGGCGAGTGTAGTACAAGGAGTGGTGACCTTCTAGGAAGTTCTCGTATTGTACCCATTTTTTTACAAATTGGTCGTTCGACGTTACGTGCGACTGAAACAATGGCTCGCTATTTTATTCACAAATGTGAGTCACGGCAATGGGGCATTTTACTTGATATTAGAACAAGAAACAGAGGTGCAGTGTGCACGCACAAGGAAACAAATGACGGGAGGGGGGAGGGAAGGAGAAGGAGTGTATGTATTTGCAGCGCGGAATGAAACAGGTTCGATCCTACCAGAACTACTGCACCAGATCCCATCAGAACTCTGCAGTTAAGTATTCTTGGGCGAGAGTAGTACTAGGATGGGTGACCTCTTGGGAAGTCTTCGTGTTGCACCCATTTTTTTATAGATAGGTCATTCGACGTTACGCACGACTAGAACTATGGTCCGATGAAATGAAAGATGTGCGTTCATAGCAGCACTAATGCACCAGATCCCATCAGAACTCCACAGTTAAGTATACTTAGGCGAGAGTAGTACAAGGATGGGTGACCTCCTACGATGTCCTCGTGTTGCAAATTTTTTTTTGCAGATAGGTCATTCGACATTACGCGTGACTGGAACTATGGTCCGCTGGTTTATTCGCAAATGTGAGTCACGGCACGACAATATTTTACTTGATATTAGAACGAGACGTAGAGGTGCAGTGTTGATGCACAAGGAAACAAATAACGGGACGGGAGATGGAAGGAGAAGGAGTGTACGTATTTGCAGCGCAAAATAAAACAGGTGGGATCATACCAGGACTAATGCACCGAATCCTATAAGAACTCCCCAGTTAAGTATGCTTGGACGAGTGTAATACTAGGATGGGTGTCGTCGTATTGCACAAATTTTTTTCAGATAGGTCGTTGGACGTTACGTGCGATTGGAACTATGTTCCGCTGGTTTATTCGCAAATGTGAGTCATGGCACCGACGCATTTTACTTGATATTAGAATGAGAAGCAGAGGTGCAGTGTTCGCGCACAAGGAAACAAATGACGGGAGGGCGAGGGAAGGAGAAGGAGTGTATGTATTTACAGTGCGGAATGAAACAAGTCCCATTATACCATCACTAATTTACCAGAATAAGAACTCCGCAGTTAAATGTGTTTGGGCGAGTGTAGTACTAGAAGAAGTGACCTCCTGGGAAGTCCACGTGTTACAACCATTTTTTTGCAGATGGGTCGTTTGACGTTACGCGTGACTGGAACTATGGTCTGCTGGTTTAGTCGCAAATGTGAGTGACAGCGCCGTGACATTTTACTTGATATTAGAATGAGAAGGAGATTTGCAGTGTGCACGCACAAGGAAACAAATGACGGGAGGGGGGAGGGAAGGATAAGGAGTGTATGTATTTTCAGCGTGGAATGAAATAGGTGCTATTATACCAACACTAATTCACCTGATCCCATCAGAACTCTGCAGTTAAATGTGTTTGGGCGAGTGTAGTACTAGGAGTGGTGACCTTCTGGGAAGTCCTCGTGTTGCACCCATTTTTTTAAAGGTTGGTCGTTCTAGGTTACGCGAGACTGAAACAATGGCCTGCTGGTTTATTCACAAATGAGAGTCACGGTGTCGGGGCATTTTACTTGATATTCGAACAAGAAACACAGGTGCAGTGTGCACGCACAAGGAAACAAATGACGGGAGGGGGGAAGGAAGGAGAAGAAGTGTATGTATTTGCAACGCGGAATGAAACAGGTGCAATCATACCAAAACTAATGTACCATATCCCATAAGAACTCCGTAGTTAAGTATTCTTGGGCGAGAGTAGTACTAGGACGGGTGACCTCCTGGGAAGTCCTCGTATTGCACCCATTTTTTTTCAAATGGATCGTTCGACGTTACGCGTGACTAGAACTATTGTCCACTGGTTTATTCGTAAATGTGAGTCACGGCGCCGGGGTATTTTACTTAATATTAGAACGAGAAGTAGAGGTACAATGTGCACGCACAAGGAAACAATCTGACAGGAGGGGGGAGGGAAGGAGAAGGAGTGTATGTATTTGCAGAGCGGAAGCAAACAGGTGCGATCGTACCAGCACTAATGCACCAGATCCCATCAGAACTACGTAGTTAAGTAGTACTAGGACGGGTGACCTCCTGGGTGGTCCTCGTGTTGCACCCGTCTTTTTCTTAATATTTTTCGTACATCTATTTATAGTCCACCACGTGATAAGAGTGTCATTGCGAGTATCGTAAATAATAGAACAACCAAAACAGATGTGTGGTGGGCAGTCTCTTCATCTGGCATGAGTCGAGGCAACAGGGCATTTTGTTTGATATTACAACTAGAAGTAGAGGTGCGGTGTCCACACAAAGCTAAACAAATGATGGGAGGGGGAGGGAGAAAGAAGGGGTATATGTATTTTAAGTGAGGAATAGGACGGGTGGGATCATACTAGCACTAATGCATCGTATCCCATCATAATCTGCAGTTAAGCGTGTTTGGGCGAGAGTAGTACTAGGATGAGTAACCTCCTGGGAAGTGCTTGTGTTGCACCCGTCTTTTTGCGGACAGGGCATCAGACATTATGCGCGACCGAAGCCATGGTCTGCTGGTTCATTTGCCGGTGCCTGTTGCTGCGCCGGGGCATTTTGCTTACTTTTTTTTGTACACTCATTAATGGTCTGCCACGTGATAAGAGAGTCATTACGAGCATCTTACATAGTAGAATAATGAAAAAAAAGGTATGGCGGGTGGTCCTTTAATCTTTATGCCGAGGCGCTGGGGTATTTTGCTTGATATTAGAACTAGAAATAGAGATGCAGTATGCGCACACAGTGAAAAAAATGATGGAAGAGGGGAGGAAAGGAGAAGGGGTATATGTATTTGCAATGCAGAATGGAAGGGGTGCGATCATAGCAGCACTAATGCACCGGATCCCATTAAACTATGCAGTTAAGCATGCTTGGGCGAGAGTAGTACTAGGATCGGTAACCTCCTAAGAAGTCCTCGTGTTGCACTGTCTTTTTGCAGACGGGGCATAAAATGATACATGTGATCGGAGCCACAATCCACTAGCGTGAGTCGCGTCGCCAGAAAATTTTGTTTACTATTTTGTCTACCACGTGATAAGAGTGTCATTACGAGCATCTTACATAGTAGAATCAAGAAAAATGAGGTACGGCAGGCGATCCTTTTTCTGGCATGAGTCGAGGTGTCGGGGCATTTCGCTTGATATTAGAACTATAAACAGAGGTGCGGTGTGCGCGCACAGCGAAAAAAATGACAAGTGGGGTAAGGAGAAGGAGTAAATGTATTTGCAGCCGGAATGGAAGGGGTGCAATCATACTAGCATTAACAAACCAGATCCCATCGAACTCCGTAGTTAAGCATGCTTGGAGGAGAGTAGTACTAGGATTGGTGACCTCTTGGGAAGTTCTCTTGTTGCACCTGTCTTTTTGCAGACAAGGCATCAAACGATTGAAACATTTTGCCAGCATGAGTAGCAACATTGAAACATTTTGCTTAATATTTTACATACACTTATTTATAGTCCACCACGTGATAAGAGTCTCAATACCAGAATATTACATAGTAGCACAACGAAGAAAGAGGCGCAAGGGGCCTCCGTTCTTCTGGGCGTGAGTCGAAGTGACATGCAATTTCGCTCTATATTAAAACTAGAAGCAGAGATGCGGTATGCCCGCACAGCGAAATAAATGATGGGAGGGGGGAGGGAAGGAGAAGGGCTATATGTATTTACAGTGGGGAATGGGACAGTTGCAATCATACAAACACTAATGCACAGGATCCCATCAGAACTCTGTAGTCAAGCGTGCTTGGGTGAGATTAGTTCTAGGATGGGTGACCTCCTGGAAAGTCCTCATGTTGAACCCGTCTTTTTTTAGACGGGGTGTTAAACGTTAAGTGCGATCGGAGCCACAGTCTGCCAGTATGAGTCGTAGGGCCTAAAAATTTTGCTTAATATTTTTCGTGCACTCATTTATAGTTCACCACGTGATAAGAGTGTCATTACGAGTATCTTACATTGTATAACAATGAAAAATGAGGTACGGCGGGCGATCCATTCATCTGGGCGTGAGTCGAGGAGCCGGGGTATTTCGCTTGATATTAGAACTAGAAACAAAGGTGTGGTGTGTGCGCACAACAAAACAAATGACGAGAGGAGGGAGGGAAGAAGAGGGGTATATGTACTTGCAGCGTGGAATTGAAGGGGTGCGATCACACCTCCACTAATGCACTGGATCCCATTGAATTTCGTAGTTAAGTGTGTTTGGGCGGAAGTAGTACTAGGATGGGTGACCTCCTGGAAAGTTCTCATGTTCCACTCGTTTTTTTACTGACGGGATGTTAAACATTATGCGCGATCAAAGCCATTGTCCCTTGGCATGAGTCACAATGCCAAGACATTTTTCTTAGTATTTTTCATGCATTCATTTATAGTTTGCCACGTGATAAGAGTGTCATTACGAGCATTTTACATAGTAGAATAACGAAAAATGAGGTGCAGGGGGTAGTCTGTTAATCTGGGCGTGAGTCGAGGCGCCCTCCTGGGAAGTCCTCGTGTTGCACCCATTTTTTTCAGGTGGATCATTCGACGTTACGCGCGACTAAAACTATTATCCACTGGTTTATTCGCAAATGTGAGTTACGGCGCAGGGGCATTTTACTTGATATTAGAACGAGAATGAGAGATGCAGTATGCACGCACAAGGAAACAAATGACGGGAGGGGGGAAGGAAGGAGAAGGAGTCTATGTATTTGAAGCACGGAATGAAATAAGTGCGATCATACCAGCACTAATGTACCAGATCTCATCAGAACTCCCCAGTTAACTGTGCTTGGTGCGAGAGTAGTACTCTGATGGGTGACCTCCTGGGAAGTCCTTGGGTTGCACCCATTCTTTTTCAGATGGGTCGTTCGATGTTACGCGCGACTGGAACTATGGTCCGCTGGTTGATACGTAAATATGAGTCACGGCGCCGGGGCATTTTAATTAATATTAGAACGAGAAAGAGAGATACAGTGTGCACGCACAAGGAAATAAATGACGGGAGGGGGAAGGGAAGGAAAAGGAGTGTATGTATGTACAGCACAGAAGCAAAAAGGTTCGATCATACCAGCACTAATACACTGGATCCCATCAGAACTCCGCAGTTAAGTGTGCTTGGGCGAGAGTAGTGCTAGGACGGGTGACCACCTGGGAATTCCTCGTGTTGCAACCATTTTTTTTCAAATGGATCGTTCGATGTTACGCGTGACTAGAACTATCGTTCGTTGGTTTATTGCAAATGTGAATCACAGAGCCAGGGCATTTTACTTGATATTTGAAAGAGAATGAGAGGTACAGTGTATATGTATAAAGAAAAAAATGACGGGAGGGGGGAGGGAAAGAAAATGAGTGTATGTATTTGCAGCGCGGAAGCAAACAGGTGCGATCATACCAGCACAAATGCACCGGATCCCATCAGAACTCGCAGTTAAGTGTGCTTGGGCGAGAGTAGTACTAGGACGAGTGACCTCTTGGGAAGTCCTTGTGTTGCACCCTTTTTTTCAAATGGATCATTCGACGTTACGCACGACTAGAACTATTGTTCGCTGGTTTATTCGCAAATGTGAGTCACAGCACCGAGAAATTTTCCTTGATATTAGAACGAGAAGGAGAGGTGCAGTGTGAACGCACAAGGAAACAAATGACGGGAGGGGGAAGGGAAGGAGAAAGAGTGTATGTATTTGAAGTGCATAATGAAGCAGTTGCGATCATACCAGCACTAATGCACCGGATCCAATCAAACTCTGCAGTTAAGTGTGCTTGGGCGAGAGTAGTACTCTGATGGGTGACCTCCTGGGAAGTCCTTGTGTTGTACACATTTTTTTTCGGATGGGTCGTTCGATGTTACGCGTGACTGGAACTATGGTCCGCTGGTTGATACGTAAGTGTGAGTTACGGTGCTAGGGCATTTTAATTGATATTATAACAATATGGACAGGTACAGTGTGCACGCACAAGGAAACAAATGACGGGAGGGGGAATGGAAGGAAAAGGAGTGTATGTATGTACAGTGTGGAAGCAAAGAGGTTCGATCATACCAGTGCTAATGCACCGGATTCCATCAGAACTCCGCAGTTAAGTGTGCTTGGGCGAGAGTAGTACTAGGACGGGTGAGCTCCTGGGAATTCCTCGTGTTGCACCCATTTTTTTTCAAATGGATCGTTCGATGTTATGCATGACTAGAACTATTGTACGCTAGTTGATTGCAAATGTGAGTCGCGGCGCCAGGGCATTTTACTTGATATTAGAACGAGAAATTGAGGTTCAGTGTGCATACAAAGGGAAAACAAATGACGGGATGAGGGGAGGGAGAAGGAGTTTATGTATTTGCAGCGCGGAAGCAAACAGGTGCGATCATACCAGCACTAATGCACCGGATCCCATCAGATCAGAACTTTGCAGTTAAGTGTGCTTGGGCGAGAGTAGTACAAGGGCAGGTGACCTCCTGGGAGATCCTCGTGCTGCACCCATTTTTGTTAGATGGGTCGCTCAACGTTACGCGCGGCTAGAACTATGATTTGCTAGTTTATATGCAAATGTGAGTCATGGCGCCGTGGCATTTTAATTGATATTAGAACGAAAAGGAGAGATGCAGTGTGCACGCACAAGGAAACAAATGACGGGAGGGGGGATGGAAGGAGAAGGAGTGTATGTATTTGCAGTGCGGAATGAAACAAGTCCCATTATACCATCACTAATTTACCAGAATAAGAACTCCGCAGTTAAATGTGTTTGGGCGAGTGTAGTACTAGAAGAAGTGACCTCCTGGGAAGTCCACGTGTTACAACCATTTTTTTGCAGATGGGTCGTTTGACGTTACGCGTGACTGGAACTATGGTCTGCTGGTTTAGTCGCAAATGTGAGTGACAGCGCCGTGACATTTTACTTGATATTAGAATGAGAAGGAGATTTGCAGTGTGCACGCACAAGGAAACAAATGACGGGAGGGGGGAGGGAAGGATAAGGAGTGTATGTATTTTCAGCGTGGAATGAAATAGGTGCTATTATACCAACACTAATTCACCTGATCCCATCAGAACTCTGCAGTTAAATGTGTTTGGGCGAGTGTAGTACTAGGAGTGGTGACCTTCTGGGAAGTCCTCGTGTTGCACCCATTTTTTTAAAGGTTGGTCGTTCTAGGTTACGCGAGACTGAAACAATGGCCTGCTGGTTTATTCACAAATGAGAGTCACGGTGTCGGGGCATTTTACTTGATATTCGAACAAGAAACACAGGTGCAGTGTGCACGCACAAGGAAACAAATGACGGGAGGGGGGAAGGAAGGAGAAGAAGTGTATGTATTTGCAACGCGGAATGAAACAGGTGCAATCATACCAAAACTAATGTACCATATCCCATAAGAACTCCGTAGTTAAGTATTCTTGGGCGAGAGTAGTACTAGGACGGGTGACCTCCTGGGAAGTCCTCGTATTGCACCCATTTTTTTTCAAATGGATCGTTCGACGTTACGCGTGACTAGAACTATTGTCCACTGGTTTATTCGTAAATGTGAGTCACGGCGCCGGGGTATTTTACTTAATATTAGAACGAGAAGTAGAGGTACAATGTGCACGCACAAGGAAACAATCTGACAGGAGGGGGGAGGGAAGGAGAAGGAGTGTATGTATTTGCAGAGCGGAAGCAAACAGGTGCGATCGTACCAGCACTAATGCACCAGATCCCATCAGAACTACGTAGTTAAGTAGTACTAGGACGGGTGACCTCCTGGGTGGTCCTCGTGTTGCACCCGTCTTTTTCTTAATATTTTTCGTACATCTATTTATAGTCCACCACGTGATAAGAGTGTCATTGCGAGTATCGTAAATAATAGAACAACCAAAACAGATGTGTGGTGGGCAGTCTCTTCATCTGGCATGAGTCGAGGCAACAGGGCATTTTGTTTGATATTACAACTAGAAGTAGAGGTGCGGTGTCCACACAAAGCTAAACAAATGATGGGAGGGGGAGGGAGAAAGAAGGGGTATATGTATTTTAAGTGAGGAATAGGACGGGTGGGATCATACTAGCACTAATGCATCGTATCCCATCATAATCTGCAGTTAAGCGTGTTTGGGCGAGAGTAGTACTAGGATGAGTAACCTCCTGGGAAGTGCTTGTGTTGCACCCGTCTTTTTGCGGACAGGGCATCAGACATTATGCGCGACCGAAGCCATGGTCTGCTGGTTCATTTGCCGGTGCCTGTTGCTGCGCCGGGGCATTTTGCTTACTTTTTTTTGTACACTCATTAATGGTCTGCCACGTGATAAGAGAGTCATTACGAGCATCTTACATAGTAGAATAATGAAAAAAAAGGTATGGCGGGTGGTCCTTTAATCTTTATGCCGAGGCGCTGGGGTATTTTGCTTGATATTAGAACTAGAAATAGAGATGCAGTATGCGCACACAGTGAAAAAAATGATGGAAGAGGGGAGGAAAGGAGAAGGGGTATATGTATTTGCAATGCAGAATGGAAGGGGTGCGATCATAGCAGCACTAATGCACCGGATCCCATTAAACTATGCAGTTAAGCATGCTTGGGCGAGAGTAGTACTAGGATCGGTAACCTCCTAAGAAGTCCTCGTGTTGCACTGTCTTTTTGCAGACGGGGCATAAAATGATACATGTGATCGGAGCCACAATCCACTAGCGTGAGTCGCGTCGCCAGAAAATTTTGTTTACTATTTTGTCTACCACGTGATAAGAGTGTCATTACGAGCATCTTACATAGTAGAATCAAGAAAAATGAGGTACGGCAGGCGATCCTTTTTCTGGCATGAGTCGAGGTGTCGGGGCATTTCGCTTGATATTAGAACTATAAACAGAGGTGCGGTGTGCGCGCACAGCGAAAAAAATGACAAGTGGGGTAAGGAGAAGGAGTAAATGTATTTGCAGCCGGAATGGAAGGGGTGCAATCATACTAGCATTAACAAACCAGATCCCATCGAACTCCGTAGTTAAGCATGCTTGGAGGAGAGTAGTACTAGGATTGGTGACCTCTTGGGAAGTTCTCTTGTTGCACCTGTCTTTTTGCAGACAAGGCATCAAACGATTGAAACATTTTGCCAGCATGAGTAGCAACATTGAAACATTTTGCTTAATATTTTACATACACTTATTTATAGTCCACCACGTGATAAGAGTCTCAATACCAGAATATTACATAGTAGCACAACGAAGAAAGAGGCGCAAGGGGCCTCCGTTCTTCTGGGCGTGAGTCGAAGTGACATGCAATTTCGCTCTATATTAAAACTAGAAGCAGAGATGCGGTATGCCCGCACAGCGAAATAAATGATGGGAGGGGGGAGGGAAGGAGAAGGGCTATATGTATTTACAGTGGGGAATGGGACAGTTGCAATCATACAAACACTAATGCACAGGATCCCATCAGAACTCTGTAGTCAAGCGTGCTTGGGTGAGATTAGTTCTAGGATGGGTGACCTCCTGGAAAGTCCTCATGTTGAACCCGTCTTTTTTTAGACGGGGTGTTAAACGTTAAGTGCGATCGGAGCCACAGTCTGCCAGTATGAGTCGTAGGGCCTAAAAATTTTGCTTAATATTTTTCGTGCACTCATTTATAGTTCACCACGTGATAAGAGTGTCATTACGAGTATCTTACATTGTATAACAATGAAAAATGAGGTACGGCGGGCGATCCATTCATCTGGGCGTGAGTCGAGGAGCCGGGGTATTTCGCTTGATATTAGAACTAGAAACAAAGGTGTGGTGTGTGCGCACAACAAAACAAATGACGAGAGGAGGGAGGGAAGAAGAGGGGTATATGTACTTGCAGCGTGGAATTGAAGGGGTGCGATCACACCTCCACTAATGCACTGGATCCCATTGAATTTCGTAGTTAAGTGTGTTTGGGCGGAAGTAGTACTAGGATGGGTGACCTCCTGGAAAGTTCTCATGTTCCACTCGTTTTTTTACTGACGGGATGTTAAACATTATGCGCGATCAAAGCCATTGTCCCTTGGCATGAGTCACAATGCCAAGACATTTTTCTTAGTATTTTTCGTGCATTCATTTATAGTTTGCCACGTGATAAGAGTGTCATTACGAGCATTTTACATAGTAGAATAACGAAAAATGAGGTGCAGGGGGTAGTCTGTTAATCTGGGCGTGAGTCGAGGCGCCCTCCTGGGAAGTCCTCGTGTTGCACCCATTTTTTTCAGGTGGATCATTCGACGTTACGCGCGACTAAAACTATTATCCACTGGTTTATTCGCAAATGTGAGTTACGGCGCAGGGGCATTTTACTTGATATTAGAACGAGAATGAGAGATGCAGTATGCACGCACAAGGAAACAAATGACGGGAGGGGGGAAGGAAGGAGAAGGAGTCTATGTATTTGAAGCACGGAATGAAATAAGTGCGATCATACCAGCACTAATGTACCAGATCTCATCAGAACTCCCCAGTTAACTGTGCTTGGTGCGAGAGTAGTACTCTGATGGGTGACCTCCTGGGAAGTCCTTGGGTTGCACCCATTCTTTTTCAGATGGGTCGTTCGATGTTACGCGCGACTGGAACTATGGTCCGCTGGTTGATACGTAAATATGAGTCACGGCGCCGGGGCATTTTAATTAATATTAGAACGAGAAAGAGAGATACAGTGTGCACGCACAAGGAAATAAATGACGGGAGGGGGAAGGGAAGGAAAAGGAGTGTATGTATGTACAGCACAGAAGCAAAAAGGTTCGATCATACCAGCACTAATACACTGGATCCCATCAGAACTCCGCAGTTAAGTGTGCTTGGGCGAGAGTAGTGCTAGGACGGGTGACCACCTGGGAATTCCTCGTGTTGCAACCATTTTTTTTCAAATGGATCGTTCGATGTTACGCGTGACTAGAACTATCGTTCGTTGGTTTATTGCAAATGTGAATCACAGAGCCAGGGCATTTTACTTGATATTTGAAAGAGAATGAGAGGTACAGTGTATATGTATAAAGAAAAAAATGACGGGAGGGGGGAGGGAAAGAAAATGAGTGTATGTATTTGCAGCGCGGAAGCAAACAGGTGCGATCATACCAGCACAAATGCACCGGATCCCATCAGAACTCGCAGTTAAGTGTGCTTGGGCGAGAGTAGTACTAGGACGAGTGACCTCTTGGGAAGTCCTTGTGTTGCACCCTTTTTTTCAAATGGATCATTCGACGTTACGCACGACTAGAACTATTGTTCGCTGGTTTATTCGCAAATGTGAGTCACAGCACCGAGAAATTTTCCTTGATATTAGAACGAGAAGGAGAGGTGCAGTGTGAACGCACAAGGAAACAAATGACGGGAGGGGGAAGGGAAGGAGAAAGAGTGTATGTATTTGAAGTGCATAATGAAGCAGTTGCGATCATACCAGCACTAATGCACCGGATCCAATCAAACTCTGCAGTTAAGTGTGCTTGGGCGAGAGTAGTACTCTGATGGGTGACCTCCTGGGAAGTCCTTGTGTTGTACACATTTTTTTTCGGATGGGTCGTTCGATGTTACGCGTGACTGGAACTATGGTCCGCTGGTTGATACGTAAGTGTGAGTTACGGTGCTAGGGCATTTTAATTGATATTATAACAATATGGACAGGTACAGTGTGCACGCACAAGGAAACAAATGACGGGAGGGGGAATGGAAGGAAAAGGAGTGTATGTATGTACAGTGTGGAAGCAAAGAGGTTCGATCATACCAGTGCTAATGCACCGGATTCCATCAGAACTCCGCAGTTAAGTGTGCTTGGGCGAGAGTAGTACTAGGACGGGTGAGCTCCTGGGAATTCCTCGTGTTGCACCCATTTTTTTTCAAATGGATCGTTCGATGTTATGCATGACTAGAACTATTGTACGCTAGTTGATTGCAAATGTGAGTCGCGGCGCCAGGGCATTTTACTTGATATTAGAACGAGAAATTGAGGTTCAGTGTGCATACAAAGGGAAAACAAATGACGGGATGAGGGGAGGGAGAAGGAGTTTATGTATTTGCAGCGCGGAAGCAAACAGGTGCGATCATACCAGCACTAATGCACCGGATCCCATCAGATCAGAACTTTGCAGTTAAGTGTGCTTGGGCGAGAGTAGTACAAGGGCAGGTGACCTCCTGGGAGATCCTCGTGCTGCACCCATTTTTGTTAGATGGGTCGCTCAACGTTACGCGCGGCTAGAACTATGATTTGCTAGTTTATATGCAAATGTGAGTCATGGCGCCGTGGCATTTTAATTGATATTAGAACGAAAAGGAGAGATGCAGTGTGCACGCACAAGGAAACAAATGACGGGAGGGGGGATGGAAGGAGAAGGAGTGTATGTATTTGCAGTGCGGAACCAAACTGATGCAATCATACGAGCACTAATGCACCAGATCCCATCAGAACTCCACAGTCAAGTGTGCTTGAGCGAGAGTAGTACTAGGATGGGTGACCTCCTTGGAAGTCCTCATGTTGCACCCATTATTTTGCAGATGGGTCGTTCAACGTTACGCGGGCCTGAAACTATGGTCCGCTGGTTTATTCACAAATGTGTGTCACGGCGCCGGAGCATTTTACTTGATATTAGAACAAGAAGAAGAGGTGCAGTCTGCACGCACAAGAAAATAAATGACAGGAGGGGGGAGGGAAGGAGAAGGAGTGTATTTATTTGCAGTACAGAATGAAACAGGTGCGATCATACTAGCACTAATGCACCAGATCCCATCAGAACTCCGCATTTAAGTGTGCTTGGGCGAGAATAGTACTAGAAAGGGTAACCTCATGGGAAGTCCTCGTGTTACAGCCATTTTTTTGCAGATGGGTCATTCGATGTTACATGCGACTGGAACTATGGTCCACTTGTTTATTCGCAAATGTGAGTCATGGCGCCGATGCATTTTACTTGTTATTAAAACAAAATGGAGAGGTGTAGTGTGCACGTATAAGAAAACAAATGACGGGAAAGGGGAGGGAAGGAGGATTGTATGTATTTGCAGCGCGGAATAAAACAGGTGCGATCATACCAGCACTAATGCACTGGATCCCATCAGAACTCTGCATTTAAGTTTGCTTGGGCGAGAGTAGTACTAGGATGGGTGATCTTCTCGGAAGTACTCGTGTTGCACCCATTTTTTTGCAGATGGGTCACTCGACATTACGTGCGATTAGAACTATGGTCCACTGGTTTATTCACAAATGTGAGTCACGGCGCTGGGACATTTTACTTGATGTTAGAAGGAGAATGAGAGGTGCAGTGTGCACGTACAAGGAAATAAATGACGGGAGGGGGGAGGGAAGGAGAAGGAGTGTATGTATTTGCAGTGCAGAATGAAACAGGTGCGATCATACCAGCACTAATGCACCAGATCCCATCAGAACTCCGCAGTTAAGTGTGCTTGGGCGAGAGTAGTAATTGGATAGGTGACCTCCTGGGAAGTCCTCGTGTTGCACCAATTTTTTTTTAGATGGGTCGTTCGACGTTACGCATGACTAGGCTATGGTCCGCTGGTTTATACGCAAATGTTCGTCACGGTGCCAGGAAATTTTAATTGATATTAGAATTAGAATGAGAGGTGCAGTGGGCACGCACAAGGAAACAAATGACGGGAGGGGGGAGAGAAGGAGAAGGAGTATATGTATCTGCAGCGCGGAATGAAATAGGTGCCATCATACCATCACTAATGCCCTGGATCCCATTAGAACTCCGAAATTAAGTGTGCTTGGGCGAGAGTAGTTCTAGGATGTGTGACCTCCTGGGAAGTCCTCGTGTTGCACCCATTTTGTTTAGATGGATCGTTGACATTACGCGCAACTTTAATTATGGTCCGCTGGTTTATACGCAAATGTTAGTTACAGCGCCGGGGCATTTTAATTGATATTAGAATGACAAGGAGAGGTGCAGTGTGCATGCACAAGGAAACAAATGACTGGAGGGGAGAGGGAAGGAGAAGAATTGTATGTATTTACAGCGCGGAATGAAACAGGTGTCATCATACCATTACTAATGCACCGGATCCCATCAGAACTCCAAAGTTAAGTGTGCTTGGGCGAGAGTAGGGCTCAGATGGGTGACTTCCTAGGAAGTGCTCGTGTTGCACCCATCTTTTTTCATATGGGTTGTTCAACATTACGCGCGACTGGAACTATGGTCTACTGGTTTATACGCAAATGTTAGACACGGTGCCGGGGCATTTTAATTGATATTATACTAGAACGAGAGGTGCAGTGTGCACACACAAGGAAGCAAATGACTGGAGGGGGGAGGGAAGTAGAAGGAGTGTATGTATTTACGGCGCGGAAGTAAACAAGTGTGATCATACCATCACTAATGCATCAGATCCCATCAGAACTCTACAGTTAAATGTGCTTGGGTGAGAGTAGCACTAGGATGGGTGACATCTTTTGCAAGTCCTCGTGTTGTACCCATTTTTCGGAAGATGGGTTATTTGACGTTACTCGCGATTGTAACTATGGTTCGCTGGTTTATTCACAACTGTGAGTCACGACGCCGCAGCATTTTAATTGATATTAGAACGAGAATGAGATGTGCAGTGTGCACGCACAAGGAAACAAATTACGGGAGTGGGAAGGGAAGGAGAATAAGTGTATGTATTTGCAGCGCAGAAGCAAATAGGTGCAATCATACCAGCACTAATGCACTGGATCCCATCAAAACTCCGTAGTTAAGTGTTTCTGGGCAAGAGTAGTATTAGGATGGGTGATCTCTTGGGAAGTTCTCGTGTTGCACCTATTTTTTTGCAGATGGGTCATTCGACGTTACGCACGACTAGAACTATGGTCCGCTGGTTTATTTGCAAATGTGACTCACGGCACCGGGGCATTTTACTTGATATTAGAATGAGAAGTAGAGGTGTAGTGTGCACGCACAAGGAAACAAATGACGAGAGGGGGGAGGGAAGGAGAAGGAGTGTATTTATTTGCAGCACAAAATGAAACAGGTGTGATCATACCAGCACTAATGCACCAAATCCCATCAAAACTCCACAGGTAAGTGTGTTTGGGCGAGAGTAGTACTCGGATGGGTGACCTCGTGGGAGATCCTCGTGTTGCGCCCATTTTTTTTCAAATAGGTCGTTCGACGTTGCTGCGACTGGAACTATGGTTCGTTGGTTTATACACAAATGTTAGTCACTGCGCCGGGGCATTTTAATTGATATTAGAACGAAAAGAAGAGGTGTAGTGTGCACGCACAAGGAAACAAATTACGGGAGGGGGGAGGGAAGGAAAAGAAGTGTATGTATTTGCAGCGCAGAATGAAACATGTGCCATTTTACCATCACTAATTCACCGGATCCCATCAGAACTCCGTAGTCAAATGTACTTGGGCGAGTGTAGTACTAAGAGTGGTGACCACCTTAGAAGTCCTCGTGTTGAACCCCTTTTTTTGCAGATGGGTCGTTCGACGTTACGCGCGACTTGAACTATGATCCCCTGGTTTATTCGCAAATGTGAGTCATGGTGCCGAGGAGTTTTACTTGATATTAGAACGAGAAAGAGAGGTATAGTGTGCACGCACAAGGAAACAAATTACGGGAGGGTGGAGGGAAGGAGAAGGAGTGTATGTATTTGTAGCGCGAAATGAAACAGGTGCCATCATACCATCACTAATTCACCGGATCCCATCAGAACTCCGCATTTTAATGTGTTTGGGTGAGTGTAGTACTAGGAGTTGTGACCTCCTAGGAAGTCCTTGTGTTTCACCTATTTTTTTCAGATGGGGCGTTCGAAGTTACGCGTGACTGGAACTATGGTCTACTGGTTTATTCACAAATGTGAGTCACAGCACCGAGGCATTTTACTTGATATTAAAATGAGAATGAGAGGTGCAGTGTGCACGCACAAGGAAACAAATGACGAGAGGGTGAAGGGAAGGAGAATGTGTGTATGCATTTGCAGCGCGGAATGAAACAGGTGCAATCATATCAGTACTTATTCACCGGATCCCATCAGAACTCTGCAGTTATGTGTGCTTGGGCGAGAGTAGTACGATGATGGGTGACCTCTTGGGAAGTACTCATGTTGCACCTATTTTTTTACAGATTGGTCGTTCGACGTTACGCGCGACTGGAACTTTGGTCCTCTAGTTTATTCGCAAATGTGAGTCACGGCGCCGGGACATTTTACTTGATATTAAAACGAGAAGAAGAGGTGCAGTGTGTACTCACAAGGAAAAAAATGACGGGAGGGGGGAGGGAAAGAAATGGAGTGTATGTATTTACAACGCGGAATAAAACAAATGCGATCATACCAGCACTAATGCACCGGATCCCATCAGAAGTTCGCAGTTAAGTGTGTTTGGGTAAGAGTAGTACTAGAATGGGTGACCTCTTGGGAAGTCCTCGTGTTACACCTATTTTTTTGTAGATGGGTCGTTCGACATTACGCACGACTAGAAGTGTGTTTGGGCAGAGTAGTACTACGATCAGTAACCTCTTGGGAAGTTCTCGTGTTGCACTTATTTTTTTACAGATGGGTCGTTTGACATTACGCGCGACTGGAACTATGGTCCACTGGTTTATTCGCAAATGTGAGTCACGGAGCAGAGGCATTTTACTTGATATTAGAACGAGAAAGAGAGGTGCATTGTGCACGCACAAAGAAACAAATGATGGGAGGAGGGGGGAAGGAGAAAGAGTGTATGTATTTGCAGCGTGAAATGAAACAAGTGCGATCATACCAGCACTAATGCACCGGATCCCATCAGAAGCCTGCAGTTAAGTGTGCTTGGGCTAGAGTAGTACTAGAATGGGCGAACTCCTGGGAAGTTCTCGTGTTGTACCTACTTTTTTGCAGATGGGTCGTTTGACGTTACGCGCAACTTAAACTATAGTCCGTTGGTTTATTCGCAAATGTGAGTCACGGCACCGGGGCATTTTACTTGATATTAGAATGAGAAGGAGAGGTGTAGTGTGCACACATATGGAAACAAATGACGGGAGGGGGGAGGGAAGGGGAATGTGTGTATGTATTTGCAGCGCGGAATAAAACAAGTGCGATCATACCAGCACAAATGCACAAGATCGCATCAGAAGTCCGCAGTTAAGTGTGCTTGGGCAAGAGTAGTACTAGAATGGGTGACCTCCTGGGAAGTGCTCGTGTTGCACCTATTATTTTGCGGATGGGTCGTTCGACGTTACGCACGACTAGAATTATTGTCCGCAGTTAAGTGTGCTTGGGCAGAGTTGTACTATGATGGGTGACCTCCTGCGAAGTTCTCATGTTGCACTTACTTTTTTATAGATGGGTCGTTCGACGTTACGCGTGACTGGAACTATAGCCTGCTGGTTTATTCACAAATGTGAGTCACGACACCGAGACATTTTACTTGATATTAGAATGAGAAGGAGAGGTGCAGTGTGCACGCACAAGGAAACAAATGACGGGAGGGGGGAGGGAAAGAGAAGGAGTGTTTGTATTTGCAACGTGGAATGAAACAAGTGCGATCATACCAGCAATAATGCACCGGATCCCATCAGAAGTCTGCAGTTAAGTGTGCTTAGGCAAGAGTAGTATTAGAATGGGTGACCTCTTCGGAAGTCCTAGTGTTGCACCTATTTTTTTACAGATGGGTCGTTCGACATTACGCACGACTGGAACTATGGTCCGCTGTTAAGTGTGTTAGAGAAGAGTAGTACTAAGATGGGTGACCTACTAGGAAGTTCTCGTGTTGCACTTACTTTTTTACAGATGGGTCGTTCGACGTTACGCGAGATATGAACTATGGTCTGCTGGCTTATTTGCAAATGTGCGTCACGGCGCCGGGACATTTTACTTGATATTAGAACGAGAAGGAGAGGTGCAGTGTGCACGCACAAGGAAACAAATGACGAGAGGGGGAGGGAAGGGGAAGGAGTGTATGTATTTGCAGCGCATAATAAAACAAGTGCGATCATACTAGCATTAATGCACCATATCGGATCAGAAGTCCGCAGTTAACTGTGCTTGGACAAGAGTAGTACTAGAATGGGTGACCTCTTGGGAAGTACTCGTGTTGCACCTATTTTTTTGCAGATGGGTCGTTCGACGTTACGCACGACTAGAACTATGATCCGCAGTTAAGTGTGCTAGGGCAGAGTAGTACTACGATGGGTGACCTCCTGGGAAGTTCTCGTGTTGCACTTATTTTTTTACAGATGGGTAATTCGATGTTACGCTTGACTAGAACAATGGTCAGCTAATTTATTCGCAAATGTGAGTCATGGCGCTGGGGCATTTTATTTGATATTAAAACGAGAAGGAGAAGTGTAGTGTGCACGCACAAGGAAACAAATGACGGGAGGGGGGAGGGAAGGAGAAGGAGTGTATGTATTTGCAGTGCGGAATGAAACAAGTGCGATCATACCAGCACTAATGCATCAGATCCCATCAGAAGTCCGCAGTTAAGTGTGCTTGGGCGAGATTAGTACTAGAAAAGGTGACCACCTGGGAAGTCCTCGTGTTGCACCTATTTTTTTGCAGATAGGTCATTCGACAATGCGCACGACTGGAATTATAGTTCGCTGGTTTATTCACAAATAAGAGTCACGGCGCCAGGGCATTTTACTTGATATTAGAACTAGAAGCAGAGGTGCAGTGTGCACGCACAAGGAAACAAATAATGATAGGGGGGAGGGAAGGAGAAGAAGTGTATGTATTTGCATCGCATAATGAAGAAGGTGCCATTATACCAGCACTAATGCACCAGATCTCCTCAAAACTCCGCAGTTAAGTGTGCTTGGGTGAAAGTAGTACTAGAATGGGTGACCTCCTGGGAAGTCCTAGTGTTGCACTTATTTTTTTGCAGATGGGTCATTCGATATTACGCACAACTGGAACTATAGTCCGCAGTTAAGTGTGCTTGGGAAGAGTAGTACTACGATGGGTGACCTCCTGGGAAGTTCTCGTGTTGCACTTATTTTTTTACAGATGGATCGTTCAACGTTATGCGCGACTGGAACTATGGTCCGCTGGTTTATTAGTAAATGTGAGTCACGGTGCCGGAGCATTTTACTTGATATTAGAATGAGAATGAGAGGTGCAGTATGCATGTACAAAGAAACAAATGACGGGAGGGGGGAGGGAAGGAGATGGAATATATGTATTCGCAGTGCGAAATGAAATAGGTGCGATCATACCAGCACTAATGCATCGGATCCTATCAGCACTCCGTAGTTAAGTGTGTTTGGGCGAGAGTAGTACTAGGATGGGTGACCTCGTATTTCACTGACTTTTTTACAGATGAGTCGTTCAACGTTACACGCGACTGGAATTATGGTCCACTAGTTTATTCACAAATAAGAGTCACGGTGCTAGAGCATTTTACTTGATATTAAAACGAGAAGTAGAGGTGAAGTGTGCACGCACAAGAAAACAAATGATGGGAGGGAGGAGCGAAGGAGATGGAATGTATGTATTTGCAATGCAAAATGAAACAGGTGCGATCAAACAAGCACTAATGCACTGGATCCCATCAAAACTCTACAGTCAAGTGTGCTTGGACGAGAGTAGTACTAGGATGGGTGACCTCCTGGAAAGTACTGGTGTTGCATCCATTTTTTTGCAGATGGATCATTCGACATTACGCACTACTGGAACTATGGTCCACTAGTTTATTCACAAATATGAGTCACTGCACCAGGGTTTTTTACTTGATATTAGAACGAGAATGAGAGGTGCAGTATGCACGCACAAGAAAACAAATGACGGGTGGGGGAGAGAAGGAGAAGGAGTGTATGTATTTGCAGCGCAAAATAAAACATTTGTGATCATACCATCACTAATTCACCGGATCAAATCAAAACTCTGGAGTTAAATGTGCTTAGGCGATAGTAGTACTAGGATGGGTGACCTCCCGGGAAGTTCTCATGTTTCACCCATTTTTTTACAGATGGGTCGTTCGACGTTACGCGTGACTGAAACTATGGTCCGCTGGTTTATTTGCAAATGTGATTGACGGCGACGGAGTATTTTACTTGATATTAAAACGAGAAGGAGAGGTGCAGTTTACACGCACAATGAAAGAAATGATGGGAGAGGGGAGGGAAGGAGGAGTGTATGTATTTGCAGCGCGGAATGAAACATTTGCGATCATACCATCACTAATTCACCGGATCAAATCAGAACTCCGAAGTTAAGTGTGTTTGGGCGAGAATAGTACTAGGATGTGTGACCTCCTGAGAAGTGCTTGTGTTTCACCCGTCTTTTTACAGACAGGGCATCAAATGTTACGCCCGACCAGAGCCATAGTCTGCTGGTTCATTTGCCGGTGTGAGTCGCCGCGCCGTGGCATTTTGCTTACTTTCTTTTGTGCACGCATTTATAGTCCACCACGTGATAAGAGTCATTACAAGCATCTTACACAGTAGAACAACGAAAAAAAAGGTGTTGCGGGTGGTCTTTTAATCTGGGCATAATTCGAGGCGCTGGGACATGTTGCTTGATATTAGAACTAGAAACAGAGATGCATTGTGCGTGCACAGCGAAAAAAATGACGAGAGAGGGGAGGAAAGGAGAAGGGGTATATGTATTTGCAATGCTGAATGGAAGGGGTGCAATCATACCAGCACTAATGCACCAAATCTCATCGAACTATGCAGTTACGCATGCTTGGGCGAGAGTAGTACTAGGATCGGTAACCTCCTGAGAAGTCCTCGTGTTGCACTGTCTTTTTGCAAAATGATACATGTGGTCGGAGCCACAATCCGCTGGCGTGAGTCACGTCGCCAGAAAATTTTGCTTATTATTTTTTCGTGCATTCATTTATAGTCTACCACATGATAAGAGTGTCATTAAGAGCATCTTACATAGCATAATAAATAAAAATGAGGTACGGCTAGCGGTCCTTTTTTCTGGCCTGAGTCGAGTTGTCGGGGCATTTCGATTGATATTAGAACTATAAACAGAGGTGTGGTGTTCGTACATAGCGAAAAAAATGACTGGTGGGGGAGGGAAGGAGAAGGGGTATATGTATTTGCAACGCAGAATGGAAAGGGTGCAATCATACTAGTATTAATACACCAGATCCCATCGAACTCCGTAGTTAAGCGTGCTTGGGCAAAAGTAGTACTAGGATGAGTGACCTCTTGGGAAGTTCTTTTGTTTCACCCGTCTTTTTGCAAACGGGGCACCAAACATTACGCGCGATCAGAGCCACAGTCCGCCGGCATGAGTAGCGACGTTGAAACATTTTGCTTAATAGTTTTCGTGCATTCATTTATAGTTCACCACATGATAAGAGTGTTATTACGAGTATCTTACATAGTATAATAATAAAAAACGAGGTACAGCGGGGTGGGGTGTTAAACGTTATGTGCAATAGGAGCCATAGTTCGCCGGCATGAGTTGTGGCGCCAGAATATTTTGCTTATTATTTTTTGTGCATTCATTTATAGTTAATCAGGTGATAAGAGTGTCATTACGAGCATCTTACATAGTAGAATAACGAAAAACAAGGTACAGGGGGTAGTCCGTTAATCTGGGCATGAGTTGAGGTGCTGGAGCATTTTGCTCTATATTAGAACTATAAGTAGATGTGCGGTGTTTGCACATAGCTAAATAAATAACAAGGGGGAGGGAGGGAGAAGGGGTATATGTATTTGTAGCATAAAATAGAAGAGGTGCGATCATACTAGTACTAATGCACCGGATCTCATCAAACTCCGTAGTTGAGCGTGTTTTGGTGAGAGTAGTACTAGGATGGGTGATCTTTTGGGAAGTTCTCGTGTTACACCCATCTTTTTACGGATGGGGTGTTAAACATTATGCGCAATAGGAGCCATAGTCCGCCGGTATGAGCCGTGGCGCCAGAATATTTTGTTTAATATTTTTCGTGCATTCATTTATAGTCCACCACATAATAAGAGTGTCATTACGAGCATCTTACATATTATAACAATAAAAAATGAGGTATGACAGGCGGTCCGTTTATCTAGGCATGAGTTGAGGTGCCCAGACATTTTGCTTGATATTAAAACTAGAAACAGAGGTGTTGTGTGCATGCACAACAAAATAAATGACGGAAGGGGGGAGGGAAGAAGAAGGGGTATATCTATTTATAGCACGAAATAGAAGAGGTGCGATCATACCAACACTAATGCATCGGATCCTATCGAACTCGGTAGTTAAGCGTGCTCTGGTGAAAGCAGTATTAGGATGGGTGGCCTTCTGCGAAGTCCTCGTATTCCACCTGTCGTTTTATGGACGGGGTGTTAAATGTTATGCGTGACCGAAGCAACAGTTCGCCAGTGTGAGTCGCGACATTTGGACATTTTGCTTAATATTTTTCATGCATTCATTTATAGTCCATCACGAGATAAGAATGTCATTACGATTATCTTACATAGTATAATAATGAAAATAGAGTTGTGGCAGGTGGTCTGTTCATCTGCGCATGAGTCGAGATGCCTTGGCATTTCGCTTGATATTAGAACTAGAAACAGAGGTGCGGTGTGCGCGCAAAACAAAATAAATGATGAGAGGGGAGAGGGAAGGAAAAGTGGTACATGTATTTGTAGTGCGGAATGGAAGGTGTGCGATCATACCAGCACTAATGCATCAGATCCCATCGAATTTCGTAGTTAATCGTGCTTGGGAGAGAGTAGTACTAGGATGGGTGATCTCTTAGGAAGTTCTCATGTTGCACCCTTCTTTTTGCAGATGGGGCGTTAAATGTTACGCGGGACTAGAGCGACAGTCGCTGGTTAATTCGCAAACGTGAGTCATGGCGCCGGAGCATTTTGCTTAATATTATTCGTGCATTTAATTATAGCCCACCACGTGATAATATTATTATTACGAGCATCTTACATAGTAGAACAACAAAAAAAGAGCTGTGGTGGATGTTCCGTTCATATAGACATAAGTCGAGGCACCGGGGCATTTCGCTCGATATTAGAACTAGAAGTAGAGGTGCGTTGCGCGCACAGCGAAATAAATGACGAGAAGGGAGAGGGAAGGAGAAAGGATATATGTCTTTGCGGCACAAATTAAAATGGGTGCGATCATACCAGCACTAGTTCACAGGATCCATCAGAACTCTGCAGTTAAGCGTGCTTGGGCGAGAGTACTTCTACGATGGGTGACCTCTTGAGAAGCACTCGTGTTGCACCTTTTTTTTTACAGGAGGGGCGTTAAATGTTACGTGGGACTGGGGCAACGGTTCACCTGTTCATTCGCAAACGTAAGTCATGGTACTGGGGCATTTTGCTTAATACTTTTCATTCATTAAATTAAAGCCCATCACGTGATGAGAGTGTCATTGCGAGCATCTTAAATAGTAGAACAACAAAAAATGAGGTGCCGTGGGCGATCCGTTCATATGGCCATGAGACGAGGTGCTAGGGCATTTCGCTCGATATTAGAACTATAAGCAAATGTGAGTTGCGCGCACAACGAAACAAATGACAGGAAGGGAGAGGGAAGGAGAAGTGGTATATGTCTTTGCGGTGCAAATTAGCAGGGGTGCGATCATACCAGCACTAGTTCACCGGATCCCATCAGAACTCCGCAGTCAAGCGTGCTTGGGCGAGAGTAGTACTAGGATGGGTGACTTCCTGGGAAGTACTCGTGTTGCACCCTTTTTTTTGTAGACGAGGCATTAAATGTTACGCGGGACCAGAGCGATGGTGCGGCGGTTCATTCACAAACATTAGTCACGGCGCCGAGACATTTTGCTTAATATTTTTCGTGCATTCAATTAAAGCCCATCACGTGATGAGAGTGTCATTGCAAGCATCTTACATAGTAGAACAATGAAAAATGAGGTGCGGCAGGTGTTTCATATAGACATGAGTCGAGGCGCCAAGGCATTTCACTTGATATTAGAACTAGAAGTAGAGGTGAGTTGCGCTCACAACGAAATAAATGATGGGCCAGCGCCGTGACTCACATTTGCGAATAAACCAGCAGACCATAGTTCCAGTCGAGTGTAACGTCGAAAGACCTATCTGCAAAAAAATTGGTGCAACACGAGGACTTCCCAAGAGGTCACAACTCCTAGTACTACACTCGCCCAAGCACATTAACTGCAGAGTTCTGATGGGATCCGGTGAATTAGTAATGGTATAATGGCACTTGTTTCATTCTGCACTACAAATACATACACTCCTTCTCCTTCCCTCATCCCTCTCGTCATTTGTTTCTTTGTGCGTGCACAATGCCTCTCTGCTTCTCGTTCTAATATTAAGTAAAATTTTCGGGCTCCGTGACTCACATTTGTGGATAAACCAGTGGAACATATTTCCAGTCGCGCGTAACATCGAAGGACCCATCTGCAAAAAAAAAAGTGAAACACGAGAACTTCCCAGGAGGTCATCCATCCTAGTACTACTCTCGCCGAAGCACACTTAACTGCGGAGTTCTGATGGGATCCGGTGCATTAGTGCTGGTACGATTGCACCTATTTCATTCCGCGCTGCAAATACATACACTCCTTCTTCTTCCCTTCCCCCTCTCGTCATTTGTTTCCTTGTGCGTGCACAATGCACCTTTGCTTCTCGTTCTAATATCAAGTAAAATGCCCGGGCACTGTCACTCACATTTGTGAATAAACTAACGTACCATAGTTCCAGTCGCGCATAACGTAGAACGACCCATCTGCAAAAAAATGGGTGCAACACAAGTACTTCCTAGGTGGTCACCCATTCTAGTACTACTCTCACCAAAGCACACTTAACTGCAGAGTTCTAATGGGATCCGGTGCACTAGTGCTGGTGTGATTGCACCTGTTTCATTCCGCGCTGCAAATACATATATTTCTTCTCCTTCCCTCCCCCCTCCCGTCATTTGTTTCCTTGTGCGTGCACACTGCACTTCTCCTTCTCGTTCTAATATCAAGTAAAATGTCTTGGCACCGTGAATCACATTTGCGAATAAACCATTGGACTATAGTTCCAGTCACGCGTAATGTCGAACGCCCCATCTGAAAAAAATAGGTGCAACACATGGACTTCCTAAGAGGTCACCACTTCTAGTACTACACTCGCCTAAGCACATTTAACTGCGAAGTTCTGATGAGATCCGGTGAATTAGTGATGGTGTAATGGCACCTATTTCATTCTGCGCTGCAAATACATACATTCCTTCTCTTTCCTTCCCCCCTCCTGTCATTTGTTTCCTTGTGCGTGCACACTGCACATCTCTTTCTCGTTCTAATATAAAGTAAAATGCTCTGTCGCTGTGACTCATATTTGCGAATAAACCAACAGACCAAAGTTTCAGTCGTGCATAACGTCGAACGACCTATCTCGACTCATGCCTATATGAACGGATCGCTCGCTACCACTCATTTTTTGTTCTTATACTATTTAAGATGCTTGCAATTACACTCTCATCATGTGATGGGCTTTAATTAAATGCTGAAAAAATATTAAGAAAAATTCTCCGGTGCCGTGACTCACATTTACAAATAAACCAGCGGACCATCGCACCAGTGCAGTTGAATGTTTAACACCCCGTATGCAAAAAGAAGGGTGCAACACGAGAACTTCCCAGGAGATCAGCCATCCGAGTACTACTCTCGCCCAAGCACGCTTAACTACGGAGTTCCGATGGGATCTGGAGACTGTCGCTCTAGTCCCGCGTAACATTTAACGCCCCATCTGCAAAAAGAAGGGTGCAACATGAGAACTTCCTAGGAGATCAGCCATCCTAGTACTACTCTCGCCCAAGCACGATTAACTACGAAGTTCGATGGGATCCGATGCATTAGTACTGGTATGATCGCATGCCTTCCATTCTGCGCTACAAATACATATACCACTTCTCCTTCCCTCTCCCTTCTCATCATTTATTTTGTTGTGCGCGTACACTGCACCTTTATTTCTAGTTCTAATATCAAGCGAAATGCCAAGGCATCTCAACTCATGCCCAGATGAACAAACCACCCGCCACAACTCTATTTTCATTGTTCTACTATGTAAGATAATCGTAATGACATTTTTATCTCGTGATGGACTATAAATGAATGCATTAAAAATATTAAGCAAAATATCCAAATGTCGCGACTCACACTGGCGGACTGTCACTCCGGTCACGCGTAATATTTAATAGGGCGTCCATAAAAAGACGAGTGGAACACGAGGACTTCGCAGGAGGGCACCCATCCTAATACTGCTTTCACTAGAGCATGCTTAACTGCGGAGTTCGACAAGATCCGATGCATCAGTGTTGGTATGATCGCACCTCTTCCATTTCGTGCTGCAAATACATATTCCCGTTCTCCTTCCCTCCCCCCTCCTGTCATTTGTTTCGCTGTGCATGCACACTACACCGCTGTTTCTAGTTCTAATATTAAACGAAATGTCCATGCACCTCAACTCACGCCTAGATAAACGGACCGCCTGTCATACCTCATTTTTCATTGTTCTACTATGTAAGATATTCGTAATGACACTCTTATCATGTGGTGGACTATAAATGAATGCACGAAAAATATTAAGCAAAATATTCTGGCGCCACGACTCATGTCGACGGACTATGGCTCCTATTACGCATAATGTTTAATACCCCATTCGTAAAAAGATGGGTGCAACACGAGGACTTTCCAAAAGATCACCCATCCTAGTACTACTCTCGCTAAAACACGCTCAACTACGGAGTTCGATGGGATCCAGTGCATTAGCGCTAGTATGATCGCACCTCTTCTATTTTGCGCTACAAATACATATATCCCTTCTCCCTCCCTCCCCCCCTGTTATTTGTTTCGTTATACGTGAACACCGCACCTCTGCTTATAGTTCTAATATAAAGCAAAATGCTTCGGCACCTCGACTCACGCCCAGATTAATGGACTACCCCTGCACCTCGTTTTTCGTTATTTTACTATGTAAGATACTCATAATGACACTCTTATTACATGGCGAACTATAAATGAATGCACAAAAAATATTAAAAAAAATGTCTTGGCGTTGCGACTCACTCCGAGGGACAATGGCTTTAATCACGTATAATGTTTAATGTCCCGTCAGCAAAAAAACAAGTGGAACATGAGAACTTCCGCCCAAACACACTTAACTACAAAATTCGATGGGATCCAGTGCATTAGTGCAGGTATGATCGCACCCCTTCAATTCCACGCTGCAAGTACATGTGCCCCTCCTCCTTCCCTCCCCCCTCCCGTCATTTATTTTGTTGTGCGCGCACACCACACCTTTGTTTCTAGTTCTAATATCAAGCGAAATACCCCGGCACCTCGACTCACACCCAGATGAATGGATCGCCCGCCATACCTCATTTTTCGTTGTCATACTATGTAAGATACTCGTAATGACACTCTTATCACGTGGTGAACTATAAATGAATGCACGAAAAATATTAAGCAAAATTTTCAGGCCCTGCGACTAACACCGGCAGATTGTGGCTCCGATCACACTTAACGTTTAACACCTTATCTACAAAAAGACGAGTTCAACACGAGGACTTTCCAAAAGGTCACCCATCCTAGAACTAATCTCGCCCAAACACGCTTGACTATAGAGTTCTGATTGGATCCTGTGCATTAGTGTTTATATGATCGCAACTATCTCATTCCCCACTGCAAATACATATAGCCCTTCTCCTTCCCTCCCCCCTCTCATCATTTATTTCGCTGTGCGGGCATACTGCATCTCTGCTTCTAATTCTAATATAGAACAAAATATCATGTCGCTTCGACTCACACCCAAAAGAATGGAGGCCTGCTGCACCTCTTTTTTAGTTGTTCTACTATGTAAGACTCTCGTAATGAGACTCTTACACGTGGTGTATTACAAATAAGTGCACGTAAAATATTAAGCAAAATGTTTCAATGTTGCTACTCATGTTGGCAAACTATGGCTCCGATCGCACGTAACATTTGACGCCCCATCTGTAAAAAGACGGGTGTAACAAGAGAACTTCCCAAGAGGTCATTGATCCTAGTACTACTCTCTCCCAAGCATGCTTAACTACGGAGTTCGATGGGATCCGGTGTATTAATGCTACTATGATTGCACCCCTTCCATTCCGCGCTGCTAATACATATACTCCTTCTCCTTCCCTCCCCCAACCCGTCATTTTTGTTGTTGTGCGTGCACACCGTACTTCTGTTTATAGTTCTAATATCAAGCAAAATGCCCCGACACCTCGACTCACGCCAGAAGGAAAGACCGCCCGCCGTACCTCTTTTTCTTTATTCTACTATGTAAGATGCTCGTAATGACACTCTTATCACGTGATAGACTATAAATGAATGCATGAAAAAATAGTAAGCAAAATTTTCTCGCGACGCAAATCACGCCAGCGGATTGTGGCTCCGATCACATGTATCGTTTTACACCCCGTTTGCAAAAAGACAGTGCAACATGAGGACTTCTCATGAGGTTACCGATCCTAGTACTACTCTCGCCCAAGCATGCTTAACTGCATAGTTTGATGGGATCTGGTGCATTAGTGCTGGTGTGATCGCACCCCTTCTATTCTGCATTGCAAATATATATACCCCTTCTCCTTTCCTCCCCTCTCCTGTCATTTTTTTCGCTGTGCGCGCACACTGCATCTCGATTTCTAGTTCTAATATCAAGCAAAATGCCTCAGCGCCTCAACTTATGTCCAGATTAAAGGACCACCCGCCACACCTTTTTTTCCGTTATTCTACTGTATAGGATGCCCGTAATAACTCTCTTATCACGTGGCGGACTATAAATGAATGCACACAAAAAAGTAAGCAAAATACCCGGGCGCGGCACTCACACTAGCAAATGAACTAGCGAACTATGACTTCAATCGCGCGTAAAGTTTGATGCCCTGTCCCCAAAAAGACGGGTGCAACACAAGCACTTCTCAGGACGTCACTCATCCTAGTACTACTGTCGCCCAAACACGCTTAACTGCAGATTATGATGGGATATGATGCATTAGTGCTAATATGATCCCACCCGTCTTATTCCTCACTTCAAATACATATACCCCTTTTCTTTCCCTCCCCCATCCCATTATTTGTTTTTCTCTGTGTCGACACCGCACATCTACTTCTAGTTATAATATGAAACAAAATGCCTTGTTGCCTCGACTCACGCATAGATGAATGGATCGCCCGCCGCAACTCTGTTTTGCTACTTCTATTATTTACGATGCTCGTAATGACACTCTTATCACATGGTGGACTATAAATGGATGCACAAAAAATATTAAGAAAAAGACAAGAGCAACAAGAGTACTTCCAAAGAGGTCACTCATCCTAATACTACTCTTGCCCAAGCACACTTAACTGCAGAATTCTGATGGAATCAGGTGAATTAGTGCTGGCATGATCGGACATGTTTCATTCCGCGCTGCAAATATATAAACTCCTTCTTCTTCCCTCCCCCTTCCTGTAATTTGTTTCCTTGTGCGTGCACACTGTACCTCTGCTTCTCTTTCTAATATCAAGTAAAATACTCCGGTGCCTTAACTCACATTTGCAAATAAACCAGCGGACCATTGTTCCAGTCGCGTGTAATGTCGAACGCCCTATCTGAAAAAAATAGGTGCAACATGAGGACTTCTTAGGAGGTCACCCCTCCTAGTACTACACTCGCCCAAGCACATTTAACTGTTGAGTTCTGATGGGATCTGGTGAATTTGTGATGGTATAATGGCACCTATTTCATTCTGCACTTCAAATACAGACACTCCTTCTCCTTCCCTCCCCCCTCCCGTCATTTTGTGCTTGCACACTGTATCTCTCATTCTCCTTCTAATTTCAAGTAAAATGACTCGGTGCCGTCATTCACATTTGCGAATAAACCAGCGGACAATAGTTCTAATCGCGTGTAACGTCGAACGACCCATCTACAAAAAAATTGGTGCAACACGAGGACTTCCTAGGAGGTCATCCATCAAACTTAACTGCAGAGTTCTGATGGGATCTGGTGCATTAGTACTGCTATGATCGCACCTGTTTCATTCTGCGTTGCAAATAGATACACTCTTTCTCCTTCCTTCCCCCCTCCCGTCATTTGTTTCCTTGTGCGTGCACACTGCACCTCTCTTTCTCGTTTTAATATAAAGTAAAATGCGTCGATGCCGTGACTCATATTTACGAATAAACCAGTGGATCATAGTTCCAGTCGCGCGTAACGTCGAATGACCAATCTGCAAAAGAATGGGTGCAACATGAGTACTTCCCAGGAGGTGACCCATCCTACTACTACTCTCGCCCAAGCACACATAACTGCGGAGTTTTGATGGGATCCGGTGCATTAGTGCTGGCATGATAGCACCTATTGTATTCTGCACTGCAAATACATACACACTCTCTCCTTCCCTCCACCCTCCCGTTATTTGTTTCCTTGTGAGTGCACACTGCACCTCTCCTTCTCGTTCTAATAACAAGTAAAATGTCTCGGCGCCGTGACTCATATTTGCGAATAAACCAGCGGACCATAGTTCCAGTCGCGCGTAACGTCGAATGACCCATCTGCAAAAAAATGGGTGCAACACGAGGACTTCCTAAGAGGTCACCCATCCTAGTACTACTTTCACCTAAGCAAACTTAACTTATCTATCCTAGTACTACTCTTGCCCAAGAACACTTAACTGCGGAGTTCTGATGGGATCCGGTGCATTAGTGCTGGTATGATCGCACATGTTTCATTCCCCATTACAAATACATACACTCCTTCTCCTTCCCTCCCCCCGTCCGTCATTTGTTTCCTTGTGCGTGCACACTACACCTCTCTTTCTCGTTCTAATGTCAAGTAAAATGTTCTGGCGCCGTGACTCACATTTGCGAATAAACCAACAGACCAAAGTTCTAGTTACACGTACGTCGAACGACCCATCTCGACTCATGCCCATATCAACGCCCGCCACCTCTCGTTTTTTGTTGTTATACTATTTAAGATGCTCGCAATTACACTCTCATCATGTGATGGGCTTTAATTGAATGTTGAAAAAATATTTAGAAAAATGCCCCGGTGCCATGACTCATGTTTGCAAATGAATCGGCGGACCATCGCTCCGGTCCAATTGAATGTTTAACGCCCTGTCTGCAAAAAGAAGGGTGCAACACAAGAACTTCCGAGAAGATCACCCATCCTCGTACTACTCTCGCCCAAGCACGCTTAACTATGGAGTTAAGATGGGATCTGGTGTACTAGTGCTGGTATGATCGCACCCGTTCTAGTTTGCACCGCAAGTGCATATACCCCTTCTCCTTCACTCTCCCCTCCCGTCATTTGTTTTGCTGTGCACGCACCTCTCCTCTGCATCTAATTTTAATATCAAGCGAAATATCCCGGTGCCTCGACCTGTGCCCATATGAACGGATAGCGTCATACCTTGTTTTTTATTGTTCTACTATGTAATATGCTCGCAGACACTCTTATTCCATGATGAGTTATAATTGAATGCGTGAAAAATATTAAACAAAATATCCCCGCGCCGTGACTCACATTTGCGAATGAACCGGTGGACCGTCACTCCGGTCCCGCATAACGTTTAATGCCAAGTCTGAAAAAGGAAGGATGCAACACGAGAGCCGAGAGCTTCCCAGGAGGTAACCCATCCTAGTACTACTCTCGCCCAAGCACACATAACTGCAGAGTTCCGATGGGATTCGGTGAACTAGTGCTGGTATGATCGCACCCTTTCTTGTTTGCACTGCAAACACATATACCCCTTCTCCTTCCCTCTCCCCTCATGTTATTTGATTCACTGTACGCGCACCTCACTTCTTCTTCTAGTTCTAATGTTAAGCGAAATGCCCCGGCGCCTCGACTCATGTCCATATGAACGGATCACCCACCACACCTCATTTTTTGTTGTTATATTATGTAAGGTGCTCGCAATGACACTTTTATCACGTTATTGGTTTTAATTGAATATGTAAAAAATATTAAGCAAAATGCCCCGGCGGATCATCACTCTGGTCCCGCATAATATTTAACGCCCCATCTGTAGAAAGAAGGGTGCAACACGAGAACTTCCTAGAAGGTCACGCATACTAGTACTACTCTCGCCCAAGAACGCTTGACTGTAGAATTCTGATGGGATCCGATGAACTAGTGCTGGTATGCGCAATCGTTTTGGTTTGCGCCGCAAACCAATATACCCTTCCCCTTCCCATCATTTATTTCGCTGTGCGCGCAACTCACCTCTGCTTCTAGTTCTAATATCGAGCGAAATACCCCGGTGCCTCGACTTATGTCTATGTGAAACACCCACTGCACCTCTTTTTTTATTGTTCTACTATGTAAGATGCTCGCAATAACACTCTCAACACGTGATGGGCTTTAATTGAATGCACGAAAAATATTAAGCAAAATTTTTCAGCACCAACTCACGTTTGTGAATGAACCGCCGAACCGTCGCTCTAGTCCCGCGTAACATTTAATGCCCCATCTACAAAAAGAAGGGTGCAACACGAGTACTTCCTAAGAGGTCACCTATCCTAGTACTACTCTCGCCTAAGCACGCTTGACTGTGGAGTTCTGATAGGATCCGGTGAACAAGTGCTGGTATGATCGCACCCCTTCTAATTTGCGCTGCAAAGACATATTCCACTTCTCCTTCCCTCTCCCTTCCTATCATTTATTTCGCTGTGCGTACAACTCACCTTTGCTTCTAGTTCTAATATCGAGTGAAATGCCATGGCACCTCCACTCATGCCCATATGAATGGATCACCTGTCGTACCTCATTTTTCGTTGTTCTACTGTTTAAGATGCTCGCAATGGCACTCTCATCACGTGATGGGATTTAATTGAATGCACGAAAAGTATTAAGCAAAATACCCCGGCACTGTGACTCACATTTGTGAATGAACAGGCGGACCGTCGCTTCAGTCCCGCGTAACATTTAACGCCCCGTTTGAAAAAAAAAAGGGTACAACATGAGTGCTTCCCAAGAGAACTACTTTCGCCCAAACACGCTCAACTGCAAAGTTCTGATGGATCCCGTGAACTAGTGCAGGTATGATCGCACCCCTTCTAATTTGCGCCGCAAAGACATATATTCCTTCTCCTTCCCTCTCCCTTCCCGTCATTTGTTTCGCTATGCGCACAACGCACCTCTGCTTCTAGTTCTATTATCGATCGAAATGCCCCAGCGTCTCAACTCATGTCTATATAAACGGAACACACGCCGCACCTCCTTTTTTGTTGTTCTACTATGTAAGATGCTCGTAATAATAATCTTATCACATAGTGGGCGATAATTGAATGCACGAATAATATTAAGTAAATTGCTCTCGCTCCGTGACTCACGTTTACGAATTAACCTGCCAATGTCGCTCTAGTCCCGCGAAACATTTAACGCCCCACCTGCAAAAAAAAAGGTGCAACATGAGAACTTCTTAGGAGATCATCCATCCTAGTACTACTCTCGCCCAAGCACGATTAACTACGAAGTTCGATGGGATCCGATGCATTAGTGCTGGTATAATCACACCCCTTCCATTCTACGCTGCAAATACATATACCACTTCTCCTTCCCTTTCCCATCTCATCATTTATTTCGTTATGCGCGCACACCGCACCTCTATTTCTAGTTCTAATTTAGAGCGAAATACCAAGGAATCTCGGCTCATGCCAAGATGAACAGACCGCCAGCCACAACTCTATTTTCATTGTTCTACTATGTAAGATAATCGTAATGACATTCTTATCTCGTGATGGACTATAAATGAATGCATGAAAAATCTGGCGCCATGACTCATGCCGGTAGACTATGGCTCCTATTGCGTATAACATTTAACACCCCATCCGTAAAAAGACGGGCGCAACATGAAGACTTCCCAAAAGATCACCCATCCTAGTACTACTCTCATCAAAGCACGCTGAACTACGGAGTTCGATGGGATCCGGTGCATTAGTGCTAGTATGATCGCACCTCTTCTATTTTGCGATACAAATACATATACCCCTTCTCCCTCCCTATTATTTGTTTCACTATGCATGAACACTGCACCTCTGCTTATAGTTCTAACATAGAGCAAAATGCTCCGGCACCTCGACTCACGCCTAGATGAACGGACTACCCCCTGCACCTCATTTTTCGTTATTATACTATTTAAGATGCTCGTAATGACACTCTTATCACGTGGTGAACTATAAATGAATACACGAAAAATATTAAGAAAAATGTCTTGGCGTTGCGACTCACTTCGAGGGACAATGGCTTTGATCGCGCATAATGTTTAACGTCTCTTCAGCAAAAAAACGAGTGGAACATGAGAACTTTCTAGGATGTCACCCATCCTAGTACTACTTCTGCCCAAGCACACTTTACTACGAAATTCGATGGGATCCTGTGCATTAGTGCAGGTATGCTCGCAACCCTTCCATTCCACGCTGCAAGTACATATACCCCTTCTCCTTCCCTCCCCCCTCCCGTCATTTGTTTCGTTGTGCGCACGCACCACACCTCTGTTTCTAGTTCTAATATCAAGCGAAATACCCCAGCACCTTGACTCACGCCCAGATGAATGGATTGCCCGCCGTACCTCTTTTTTCATTGTTATACTATGTAAGATACTCGTAATGACACTCTTATCACGTGGTGGACTATAAATGAATGCACGAAAAATATTAAGCAAAATTTTCAGGCCCTGCGACTCACACCGGTAGACTGTGGCTCTGATCGCAGTTAACGTTTAACACCCCATCTACAAAAAGAGGGGTTCAACATGAGGACTTTCCAGGAGGTCACCCATCCTATAACTAATCTCAGCCAAGCACGCTTGACTACAGAGTTCTGATGGGATCCTGTGCATTAGTGTTTGTATGATTGCAACTATTCCATTCCCCACTGCAAATATATATAGCCCTTCTCCTTCCCTCCCCCTCCCATCATTTATTTCGCTGTGCGAGCATACTGCATCTCTGCTTCTAGTTCTAATATAGAGCGAAATGCCATGTCGCTTTGACTCACGCCCAGAAGAACGGAGGCCCGCTGTGCCTCTTTTTTCGTCGTTCTACTATGTAAGACTCTCGCAATGAGACTCTTATCATGTGGTGGACTACAAATAAATGCATGTAAAATATTAAGCAAAATATTTCAACGTCGCTACTCATGTCGGCGAACTGTGGCTCCGATCGTGCGTAACTTTTGACGACTCGTCTACAAAAAGACGAGTGCAACAAGAGAACTTCCCAAGAGTTCACCCATCCTAGTACTACTCTCGCCCAAGCACGCTTAACTATGGAGTTCGATGGGATCCAGTGTATTAATGTTAATATGATTGCACTCCTTCCATTTCCCGCTGCAAATACATATACCCCTTCACCTTCCCTCCCCCCACCCGTCATTTTTTTCGCTGTGCGCGCACACCAGACCTTTGTTTATAGTTCTAATATCAAGCGAAATGCGCCGACACCTCGATTCACGCCAGAAGAAAGGATCGCCCGCCATACCTCATTTTTCTTTATTCTACTATGTAAGATCTCATAATGACACTCTTATCACGTGGTAGACTATAAATGAATGCACGAAAAAATAGTAAGCAAAATTTTCTGGCGACGCGACTCACGCTAGCAGATTGTGGCTCCGATCACATGTATCGTTTTACGCCCCATTTGCAAAAAGACAGTGCAACACGAGAACTTCTCAGGAGGCTATCGATCCTAGTACTACTCTCGCCCAAGCATGCTTAACTGCATAGTTCGATGGGATCCGGTGCATTAGTGCTGGTATGATCGCACCCCTTACATCTCGCATTGCAAATACATATACTCCTTCTCCTTTCCTTCCCTCTTCTGCCATTTTTTTTGCTGTGGGCGCATACTACATCTCTGTTTCTAGTTCTAATATCAAGCAAAATGCCCCAATGCCTCGACTTATGCCCAGATTAAAGGACCACCCTCCACACCTTTTTTTTTCGTTATTCTACTATGTAAGATGCTCGTAATGACTCTCTTATTATGTGTGGATTATAAATGAGTGCACAAAAAAAAATAAGCAAAATGTTCCAGCGCGTCGACTCACGACGGTAAATGAACCAGCGGACTATGGCTCCGGTCGCGTGTAACGTTTGGTGCCCTATCCGCAAAAAGACGGGTGCAACACAAGCACTTCCTAGTAGGTCACTCATCCTAGTACTACTCTCGCTCAAACATGCTTAACTGAAGATAATGAAGGGATACGATGTATTAGTGCTAGTATGATTCTACCCATCCTATTCCTCACTTCAAATAAATATACCCCTTCTCTTTTCCTCCCCCCTCCCATCATTTGTTTCGCTTTGTGTGGACACCGCACCTCTACTTCTAGTTGTAATATCAAGCAAAATGCACCGTTGCCTCGATTCATGCCCAAATGAACGAACCGCCCGTCGCACCTCTGTTTTGCTTGTTCAATTATTCACGATGCTCGTAATGACACTCTTATCACGTGGTGGACTATAAATAGATGCACGAAAAATATTAAGAAAAAGACGGGTGCAACACGAGGACTTCTCAGGAAGTCACCATCCTAGTACTACTCTCGCCCAAGAAAACTTAACTGCAGAGTTCTGATGGGATCCGGTGCATTAGTGCTGGTATGATCGCATCAGTTTCATTCTGCGCTGCAAATACATGCACTCCTTCTCCTTCCCTCCCCCTCCCGTCATTTGTTTCCTTCTACGTGGACACCGCACCTCTCCTACTAGTTCTAATACCAAGTAAAATAACCCGGCGACTTGACTCACATTTGTGAATAAGCTAGCGGACCATAGCTCTAGTCGCGCGTAACGTCGAATGACCCATCTGTAAAAAAATAGGTGCAACACGAGTACTTCCCAAAAGGTCAACCATCCAAGTACTACTCTTGCCCAAGTAAACTTAACTGCGGAGTTCTGATGGGATCCGATGCATTAGTGCTGGTATGATCGCACATCTTTCATTCCGTGTTGTAAATACATCCACTCCATCTCATTCTCTCTCCCCTCCCGTCATTTGTTTCCTTGTGCGTGCACATTGCACCTCTCATTCTCGTTCTAATATCAAGCAAAATGCCCCGGAGCTGTGACTCACATTTGCGAATAAACCAGCGGACCATAAATCCAGTCACACGTAAAGGCGAACGACCCATTTGCAAAAAGATAGTTACAACACGAGGACTTCCCAAGAGGTCACCCATCCTAGTACTACTCTCGCCCAAGCATACTTAACTGTGAAGTTCTAATGGGATCTTATGCATTAGTGCTGCTATAATCGCACATCTTTCATTCCGTGCTGCAAATACATACACTCCTTCGTGTTTTAATATCAAGTAAAATGCATCAGCGCCATGACTTACATTTGCGATTAAATCAGCGGACCATAATTCCAGTCGCACATAACGTCGAATGACCAATCTGCAAAAAAAATGGGTGCAACACGTGTACGTCCCAGGAGGTCACCCATCCAAGTATAACTCTCGCCCAAGCACACTTAACTGCCGAGTTTAGAAGGGATCCAATCCATTAGTGCTGGTATGATCTCACCTGTTTTATTCTTTGCTGCAAATACATACAGTCCTTCTTCTTCCCTCCCCCCTCCCGTCATTTGTTTCCTTGTGCGTGCACACTGCACCCCTCCTTCTCATTCTAATATCAACTAAAATTTTTTAGCGCCGTGACTCACATTTGCGAATAAACTAGCAGACCATAACTCCGGTCACGCGTAACGTCTAACGACTCATCTGTAAGAACATCATTGAAACACGAGGACTTCCTAGGAGATCACCCATCCTAGTACTACTCTCGCCCAAGCATGCTTAACTGCAGAGTTCTGATGGGATCTGGTGCATTAGTGCTGTTATGATCGCACATCTTTCGTTTTTCGTTGCAAATACATACACTCCTTCTCCTTCCCTCACTCCTCCCGTCATTTGTTTCCTTCTGCGTGCACACTGCACCTCTCATTCTTGTTCTAATATCAAGTAAAATGCCCCGGCGCCATAACTCACATTTGCAAATAAACCAGCAAACCAAAGTTCCAGTCGCGCGTAACGTCGAACGACCCATCTCGACTGATGCCCATATTAACGGATTGCCTGCCGCCTCTCTTTTTTTGTTGTTCTATTATTTAAGATACTCGCAATGACACTCTCATTACGTTATGAGCTTTAATTGAATGTTGGAAAAATATTAATAAAAATGCTTTGGTTCTGTGACTCACGTTTGCAAATGAAACAGCGGACCATCACTCCGGTCCAGTTGAATGTTTGAGGCCCTGTCTGCAAAAAGAAGGGTGCAACACGAGAACTTCCCAGGAGATCACCCATCTTAGTACTACTCTCGCCCAAACACACTTAACTGCGGAGTTCTGATGGGATCCGGTGCATTAGTGCTGGTATAATCGCACCTTTTTGATTTTGTGCTATAAATACATACACTCCATCTCCTTCCCTCTCCCCTCCCGTAATTTGTTTCTTTGTGCGTGCACACTGCACCTCTTTTTCTCGTTCTAATATCAAGTAAAATGCCCTGGTGCCGTGACTCATATTTGTGAATAAACCAGCGAACTATAGTTCTAGTCGTGCGTAACGTCGAAGGACCCATCTGTAAAAAATGGGTGCAACACAAGGACTTCCCATGAGGTCACCCATCTTAGTACTACTCTCGCCCAAGCACACTTAATGCTAGTATGATCGCACTTGTTTTAAGTTCCGCTGCAAATAGATACACTCCTTCTCCTTCCCTCCCCCCTCCCATCATTTGTTTCCTTGTGCGTGCACACTGCACCCCTCCTTCTCATTCTAATATCAAGTAAAATACCCCGGCACCGTGATTCAAATTTACGAATAAACCAGCGGACCATAGTTCCAATCGTGCGTAACGTCGAACGACCCATCTGCAAAAAAATGGGTGGAACACGGAGACTTCCCAAGAGGTCACCCATCCTAGTACTACTCTCGTCCAAGCACACTTAACTACGGAATTCTGATGAAATTCGGATCATTAGTGATGGTATGATCACACATCTTTCATTTCGCACTACAAATACATAGACTCCTTCTCCTTCCCTCCTCCCTCCCGTCATTTGTTTCCTTGTGCGTGCACACTGCACCTCTCCTTCTCGTTCTAATATCAAGTAAAATACCTCGGTGCTGTGACTCACATTTGGGAATAAACCAGCGGACGATAGTTCCAACCGCGCATAACGTCAAACGTCCCATATGAGAAAAATAGGTGCAACACGAGGACTACCCAAAATGTCACCACTTCTACTACTACACTCGCCCAAGCACATTTAACTGCGGAGTTCTGATGGGATCCGGTGAATTAGTGATGATATAATGGCACCTATTTCATTTTGCGCTCTAAATACATACACTCCTTCTCCTTCCCTCCCCCCTCAAGTCATTTGTTTCCTTGTGCGTGCACACTACAACTCTCCTTCGCGTTCTAATTTCAAGTAAAATGCCCCGGTGTCGTGACTCACATTTACGAATAAACCAGTGGAATATAGTTCCAGTCGTACGTAACGTCAAACGACCCATCGACAAAAAAATGGATGCAACACGAGGACTTCTTAAGAGGTCACCCATCCTAGTACTACTCTCGCCAAGCACACTTAACTGTGGGGTTCTGAGTGGATTCGGTGCATTAGTACTGGTATGATCACACATCTTTCATTTCGCCCTGCAAACACATACACTCCTTCTCCTTCCCTCCCCCCTCCCGTCATTTGTTTCCTTGTGCGTGCACACTGCATCTCTCCTTCTCGTTCTAATATCAAGTAAAATGCCCCGGCGCCGTAACTCACATTTGCGAATAAACCAGTGGAGCATAGTTCCAGTCGTGCGTAATGTCGAACGACCCATTTTTAAAAAAATGGGTGCAACACGAGGACTTCCTTGGGGGTCACCCATCCTAGTACTACTCACGCCAAGCACACTTAACTGCGAAGTTCTGATGGGATCCGGTGCATTAGTGCTGGTATGATCGCACATCTTTTATTCCACCCTGCAAATACATACACTCCTTCTCCTTCCCTCCCCCCACCCCTCATTTATTTCCTTGTGCTTGCACACTGCACCTCTCATTCTCGTTCTAATATCAAGTAAAATGTCCCGGCGCCGTGACTCACATTTACGAATAAACTAGCAGACCATAGTTCTAGTCGCGCGTAACATCGAACGACCCATTTGCAATAAAATGGTTGCAACACGCGGACTTCCTAGGAGGTCACCCATCCTAGTACTACTCTCGCCAAAGCATACTTAACTGTGGAGTTCTGATGGGATCCAGTGCATTAATGCTGCTATGATCGCACATCTTTCTATTTGCGTTACAAATACACACACTCCTTCTCCTTCCCTCCCCCCTCCCGTCATTTGTTTCCTTGTGCGTGCACATTGCACCTCTCCTTCTCGTTCTAATATCAAAAAAAATGTCCCGTCGCGGTGACTCACATTTGTGAATAAACCAGCGGACCATAGTTTTAGTCAAGCGTAACGTCGAACGACTTATCTACAAAAAAATGGGTGCAACACGAGTACTTCCTAGATGGTCACCCATCTTAGTACTACTCTCGCCTAAACACACTTAACTGTGGAGTTCTGATGGGATTCAGTGCACTAGTCCTAGCATTATCGCACCTGTTTATTCTGCGCTGTAAATACATACACTCCTGCTCCTTCCCTCCCCCTCCTGTCTTTTTTTCCTTGTGCGTGCACACTGCACATCTCTTTTCCGTTCTAATATCAACTAAAATGCCCCAGTGCTATGACTCACATTTGCGAATAAACCAGCAGACCATAGTTTCAGTCGTGCGTAACATCGAATGACCCATCTGCAAAAAAATAGGTACAACACGAGAACTTCCTAGGAGGTCACCCATCCTAGTACTACTCTCGCCCAAGCTCACTTAAATGCGAAGTTCTGATGGAATCCGGTGGATTATTGCTGGTATGACCGCGCCTGTTTTATTCCACGTTGCAAATACATACACTCCTCCTTCCCTCCCCCCTTCCGTCATTTGTTTCCTTTTGTGTGCACACTGCACTTATCCATCTCGTTCTAATATCAAATAAAATGCTACGATGCTGTGACTCACATTTGCGAATAAATCAGCAGACCATAGTTCCAATACCGCGTAACGTCAAACGACCGATCTGCAAAAAAATGGGTGCAACACTAGTACTTCCCAGGAGGTCACCCATCCTAATACTACTCTCGCCCAAGCACATTTAAAATTGGAGTTTTGATGGGATCTAGTGAATTAGTGCTGGCATGATCACGCCTGTTTCATTCCGCGCTGCAAATACATACACTTCTTCTCCTTCCCTCTCCCCTCCTGTCATTTGTTTCCTTTTGCGTGCACACTGTACCTCTGCTTCTCTTTCTAATATCAAGTAAAATACCCCAGCACCTTGACTCACATTTGCGAATAAACCAGTAGACCATAGTTCCAGTCGCGCATAAGGTCGAACGCCCCATCTGAAAAAAATAGGTACAACACGAGGATTTCCTAGGAGGTCACCACTCCAAGTACTACACTCGCACAAGCACATTTAACTACGGAGTTTTGATGGGATTTGGTGAATTAGTGATGGTATAATGGCATCTGTTTCATTCTGCGCTGCAAATACATACACTCCTTCTCCTTCCCTCCCCCCTCCCGTCATTTGTTTTCTTGTGCGTGCACACTGCACATCTCCTTCTCGTTCTAATATATAGTAAAATGCCCTGACGCCGTGACTTACATTTGCGAATAAACCAGCAGACCATAGTTCCAGTCACGCATAATGTCGAACGACCCATCTGCAAAAAAATGGGTGCAACACGAGTACTTCCCACGAGGTCACCCATCCGAGTATAACTCTGGCCCGAGCACACTTAACTACGGAGTTCTGATGGGATCCGGTGCATTACTGCTGGTATGATCACACCTGTTTCATTTTGCACTACAAATACATACAATACTTCTCCTCTCCTCCCCCCTCCCCTCATTTGTTTCCTTGTGCATGCATATTGCACCTCTCCTTCTCGTTCTAATATCAAGTAAAATGCTCCGGTGCCATGGATCACAATTATGAATAAACTAGTAGACCATAGTTCCAGTCGCGCGTAATGTCGAATGACAAATCTGTAAAAAAATTGGTGCAACACGAGAACTTCTATAGAGGTTAACAATCCTAGCACTACTATCGCCCAAGCAAACTTAACTGTGGAGTTCTGATGAGATTCGGTGCATTAGTGTTGCTGTGATCGCACTTGTTTCATTCCGTGCTGCAATTACATACACTCCTTTTCCTTCCCTCCCCCCTCCCATCATTTGTTTCTTTGTGCGTGCACACTGCACTTCTCATTCTCGTTCTAATATGGAGTAAAATGCCCCGGTGCCGTGACTCACATTTGCGAATAAACCAGCGAACCATAATTCCAATCGCTCGTAATGTCGAACGACCCATCTGTAAAAAAATGAGTGCAACACGAGTATTTCCCAGGAGGTCACCCATTTAAGTACAACTCTGGCCAGAGCACACTTAACTACGGAGTTCTGACGGGATCCGGTGCATTAGTGCTGGTATGATCGCACTTGTTTCATTTCGCACTGTAAATACATACACTCCTTCACCTTTCCTCCCCCTTCCCCTCATTTGTTTCTTTGTGCGTGCACACTGCACCTCTCATTCTCCTTCTAATATCAAGTAAAATGCCCTGACGTCGTGACTTACATTTGCGAATAAACCAGTGGACTATAGTTCTAATCGCGCGTAACATCGAACGATCCATCTGCAAAAAAATGGGTGCAACACGAGTACTTCCCAGGAGGTCACCTATCCTAGTACTACTCTCGTCCAAGCACACTTAAATGCAGAGTTCTGATGGGATCTGGTGCATTAGTGCTGGTATGATCGCACTTCTTTCATTCCGCGCTGCAAATAAATACACTCCTTCTCCTTCCCTCCCCCCTACCGTCATTTGTTTGCTTATGCATGCACACTACACCTCTCATTCTCATTCTAATTTTGAGTAAAATGCCTCGACGCCGTGATTCACATTTGCGAATAAACCAACGGATTATAGTTCCAATTGCGTGTAACGTCGAACGACCAATCTGTAAAAAAATGGTTGCAACACGCGGATCATAGTTCTAGTCGCGCGTAACGTCGAACGATCCATTTGCAAAAAAAATGGTGCAATACGAGGATTTCCCAAGAGGTCACCAATCCTAGTACTATTCTCGCCCAAGCACGCTTAACTTCGAAGTTCTGATGGGATTCGATGCATTAGTGCTGGTATGATCGCACCTGTTTGCTTCCACACTGCAAATACATACACTCCTTCTCCTTCCCACCCCCTTCCAGTCATTTATTTCCTTGTGCGTGCACACTGCACCTCTCCTTCTTGTTCTAATATCAAGTAAAATGGCTTTGCACTATGACTGACATTTGCGAATAAACCAGCAGACCATAGTTCTAGTCGCGTGTAACGTCGAGCGACCCATCTGTAAAAAAATGGGTGCATCATGAGTAATTCCGAGGAGGTCACCCATCCTAATACTACTCTCGCCCAAGCAAACTTAAATGCGGAGTTCTGATGGGATCCGGTATATTAGTGCTGGTATGATTACACATGTTTCATTCTGCGCTGCAAATACATACACTCCATCTCATTCCCTACCCCCTCCCATCATTTGTTTCCTTGTGCTTGCACACTTCACCTCTCCTTCTCATTCTAATATCAAGTAAAAAGTCTCGGCGTCATTACTCACATTTACGAAAAAACCAGCGGATCGTAATTCAGTAGCGCGTAACGTCGAACGACCAATCTACAAAAAATATGAGTGCAACACAAGTACTTTCCAGGAGGTCACCCATCCTAATACTACTCTCGCTGAAGCACACTTAACTGCGAAGTTCTGATGGGATCCAGTGAATTAGTGCTAGCATTATCGGACCTATTTCATTCTGCACTGTAAATACAAACACTCTTTCTCCTTCCTTCCCCTCTCCCGTCATTTGTTTCTTTGTGTGTGCACATTGCACATCTGCTTCTCTTTCTAATATCAAGTAAAATACTGCGCCGCCTTGACTCACATTTGCGAATAAACCAACAGACCATAGTTCCAGTTTCGCGTAATGTCGAACGACTCATCTGCAAAAAAATGGTTGCAACACGAGGACTTCCCAAGACGTCACCCATCCTAGTACTACTCTCGCCCAAACACACATAACTGCGGAGTTCTAATGGGATCCGGTGCATTAGTGCTAGTATGATTGCACCTGTTTCATTCCGCGCTGCAAATACAAACACAGCTTCTCCTTCCCTCCACCCTCCAATCATTTGTTTTCTTGTGCGTGCACACTGCACCCCTTCTTCTCATTTTAATATCAAGTAAAATATCCCGGCGCCATGACTCATATTTGCGAATAAACTAGCGGACCATAGTTCCAGTCGCGCGTAACGTCGAACAACCTATCTGCAAAAAAGTAGGTGCAACATGAGTACTTCCTAGGAGGTCACCCATCCTACTACTACTCTTGCCCAAGCACACATAACTACAGAGTTCTGATGGGATCCGATGCATTAGTGCTGGTATGATCGCACTTGTTTCATTCCGCGTTGCAAATACATACACTCCTTCTGCTTCTGTCCCCCTCCCATCATTTGTTTCCTTGTTCATGCACGTTGCATCTCTGCTTATCGTTATAATATCAAGGAAAATACCCCAGTGCCTTAACTCACATTTGCGAATAAACCAGCGAAACATAGTTCTAGTCATGCGTAACATCAAATGATCCATCTACAAAAAAATTGGTGCAACACGAGGATTTCCCAAGAGGTCACCCATCCTAGTACTACTCTCGCCCAAGCACACATAACTGTGGAGTTCTAATAGGATCCGGTGCATTAGTGCTAGTATGATCGCACCTGTTTCATTACGCACTGCAAATACATACACACCTTCTCCTTCCCTCCACCCTCCTGTCATTTGTTTCTTTGTGCGTGCACACTGCATCTCTCCTTCTCGTTCTAATATCAAGTAAAATGTCCCGGCGCCGTGACTCACATTTGTGAATAAACCAACGGACTATGGTTCCAGTCGCGCGTAACGTCGAATGACCCATCTGCAATAAAATGGGAGCAACAGGAGGACTTCCTAGGAAGTCAACCATCCTAGTACTACTCTCGCCCAAGCACACTTAAATGCAGAGTTCTGATGAGATCCGGTGCATTAGTGCAGGTATGATCGCACCTATTTCGTTCTGCACTGCAAATACATACACTCCCTCTCCTTCCTCCCCCCTCCTTCCTCCCCCCTCCTGTCATTTGTTTCATTGTGCGTGCACACTGCACTTCTCTTTCTCATTCTAATATCAAGTAAAATGCTCCGGCGACGTGACTCACATTTGTGAATAAACCAGCGGACTATAATTCAAGTCACGTGGAGCGTCGAACGCCCCATATTAAAAAAATAGGTGCAACACGAAGACTTCTTAGGAGGTCACAACTCCTAGTACTACACTCGCCCAAGCACATTTAACTGTGGAGTTCTGATGGGATCTGGTGAATTAGTGATGGTATAATGACACTTGTTTTATTCTGACTGCAAATACATACACTCCTTCTCATTCCCTTCCCACTCCTGTCATTTGTTTCCTTGTGCGTGCACACTGCACCTCTCATTCTCCTTCTAATATCAAGTAAAATGTCTCGGCGCCGTGACTCACATAAACCAGTGGACCATAGATCCAGTCGTACTTAACGTCGTACGACCCATCTGTAAAAAAATAGGTGCAGCACAAGTACTTCTGAGGAGGTCACCCATCCTAGTACTACTCTTTCCCAAACACACTTTAATGCGTAGTTCTGATGGGATTCAGTGCATTAGTGCTGGTATGATCGCACCTATTTCATTCTGCATTGCAAATACATAGACTCCTCCTTCCTTCCCCCTCCCGTCATTTATTTCCTTGTGCGTTCACACTGCACCTCTCATTCTCGTTCTAATATCAAGAAAAATTTCCCGACGCCGTGACTCACATTTGCGGATAAACCAGCGGACCATAGTTCTAGTCGCGCATAACGTCGAATGACCTATCTGCAAAAAATGGGTGCAACACGAGTACTTCCCAAGAGGTCACGCATCCTAGTACTATTATCGCCAGTGCATTAGTCCTAACATGATGGGATCCAGTGCATTAGTCCTAACATGATTACACCTGTTTTATTTTGCGTTGCAAATACATACACTCCTTCTCCTTCCTTTCCCCTCCCGTCATTTGTTTCCTTGTGTGTGCACACTGCACCTCTCCTTCTCGTTCTAATATCAATAAAAATGGCCTTGTCCCGTGACTCATATTTGCGAATAAACCAGCGGATCATAGTTCTACTCGCGCGTAACGTCGAACGACCCATCTGCAAAAAAATTATTGCAACACGAGGACTTCCTAGGAGGTCACCCATCATAGTATTATACTCGCCTAAGAATATTTAACTGCGGGGTTCTGATTGGGATCTGGTGCATTAGTGCTGCTATGATTGCACATCTTTCATTACGCGCTGCAAATACATACCCTCCTTCTCCTTCCCTCCCCCCTCCCGTCATTTATTTCCTTGTGCGTGCACACTGCACATCTCCTTCTCGTTCTAATATCAAGTAAAATGCCCCGGCGCCGTGACTAAAATTTTCGAATAAACCAGCAGACCATAATTTCAGTCGCACGTAACTTCGAACGACCTATTTGCAAAAAAATCAGTGCAACACGAGTACTTCCCAGGAGGTCACCCATCCTATTGCTACTCTCGACCAAACACACTTAATTGCGGAGTTCTGATGGGATCCCGTGCATTTGTCCTAGTATGATCTCACCTGTTTTATTCTACGCTGCAAATACATACATTAATTCTCCTTCCCTCCCTATCCTGTCATTTCTTTCATTGTGCGTGCACACTGCACCTCTCCTTCTCGTTCTAATATAAAAAAAAATACCCCGGCACCGTGACTCACATTTGTGAATAAACCAGCGGACCATAGTTCCAGTCATGCGTAAGATCAAACGACTCATCTGCAAAAAAATGGGTGCAACACGAGTACTTCTGAGGAGGTCACCCATCCGAGTGCAACTCTCGCCCAAGCACAATTAAATGCGGAGTTCTGATGGGATCCGATGCATTAGTGCTTGTATGATCGCACCTGTTTTATTCTGCACTACAAATGCATAGACTCCTCCTTCCCTCCCCCATCCTGTCATTTATTTCCTTGTGCTTGCACATTGCACCTCTCTTTCTCGTTCAAATATCAAGTAAAATGCCCCGGCGACGTGACTCATATTTGCAAATAAACCAGCGGACCATAATTCTAGTCGCACGTAACGTCGAACGATCTATCTGCAAAAAAATGGGTACAACACGAGTACTTCCCAGGAGGTCACCCATCCTAGTACTACTCTTGCCCAAGCACACATAACTGCGGAGTTCTGATGTGATCCAGTGCATTAGTGCTGGTATGATCGCACCTGTATGATTCCGCACTGCAAATACATACACTCCTTCTCATCCCCTCCCCTTTCTATCATTGTTTTCCTTGTGCGTGCACATTGCACCTCTCATTCTCGTTCTAATATCGAGTAAAATGCCTCGGCGGCGTGACTCACATTTGTAATTAAACCAGCAAACCATAGTTCCAGTCGTGCGTAACGTCGAACAACCTCTGTGTAAAAAAATGGGTGCAACACGAGTACTACCTAAGAGGCCACCCATCCTACTACTACTCTCTCCCAAGCACACATAACTACAGAGTTCTGATGGGATCCGGTGCATTGGTGCTGGCATGATCGCACTTGTTTCATTCCGCGCTGCAAATACATACACTCATTCTCCTTCCGTCCCCCCTCCCGTGTTTTGTTTCCTTGTGCGTGCACACTGCACCTCTGCTTCTCGTTCTAATATCAAGTAAAATACCCTAGTGCTTTAACTCACATTTTCGAATAGACCAGTGAAACATAGTTCCAGTCGTGCGTAACTTCGAACGCCCCATCTGAAAAAAATAGGTGCAACATGAGGACTTCCCAGGAGGTCACCACTCCTAGTACTACACTCGCCCAAGCAAATTTAACTGCGGAGTTCTGATGCGATCCGGTGAATTTGCGATGGTATAATTGTACCTGTTTTATTATGCGCTGCAAATATATACATTCCTTCTCCTTCCATCCACCCTCCCGTTATTTGTTTCCTTGTGCATGCACACTGCACCTCTCCTTCTCCTTCTAATATCAAGTAAAATGGTTTGGCGCCATGACTCACATTTGCGAATAAACCACTGGACCATCGTTCCAGTTGCACGTAACATCGAGCGACCCGTCTGCAAAAAAATGGGTGCAACACGAGTACTTCCGAGGAGGTCACCCATCCTGATACTACTCTCGCCCAAGCATACTTAAATTAGTTCTGATGGGATCCGTTGCATTAGTGCTGGTATGATCGCACCTGTTACATTCCGCGCTGCAAATACATACACTCCTTCTCCTTCCCTCCCCCTCCCGTCATTTATTTGCTTGTGCATGCATACTGCACCTCTCCTTCTCGTAATATCAAGTAAAATGTCCCGGCGCCGTGACTCATATTTGCAAATAAACTAGCGGACCATAGTCTCAGTCGCTCGTAGCGTCGAACGACCCATCTGCAAAAAAATTAGTGCAACACGAGGACTTCCCAAGAGGTCACCTATCCTAGTACTACTCTCGTCTAAGCACACTTAACAGCGGAGTTCTGATGGGATTAGGTACATTAGTGCTGGTATGATCGCACCTATTACATTTTGCACTGCAAATAGATACACTCTTTCTCCTTCCCTCTCTTTTCCTGTGATTTGTTTCCTTGTGCGTACACACTGCACCTCTCCTTCTCATTCTAATATTAAGTAAAATGCCGCGGCACTGTGACTCACATTTGCAAATAAACCAACGGACCATATTTCTAGTCGCGCATAACGATGAACGACCCATCTATAAAAAAAATGGGTGCAACACGAGTACTTCCTCGAAGGTCACCCATCCTAGAACTACTCTCGCCCAATCACACTTTACAGCGGAGTTCTGATGGAATCCGGTGCATTAGTGCTGCAAATACACACACTCCTTCTCCTTCCCTCCCCCTCCCGTCACTTGTTTTCTTGTACTTGCACACTGCACCTCTCCTTATCCTTTTAATATCAAGTAAAATACCCCGGCACCGTGACTCACATTTGCGAATAAACCAGCAGACCATAGTTCGAGTCGCGCATAACATTGAACGACCCATTTGTAAAAAAATGGGTACAATACGAGTACTTTTTAGGAGGTCACCCATCCTACTACTACTCTCGCCCAAACACATTCAAATGCGTAGTTCTGATGGGATATGATGCATTAGTGCTAGTATAATCGCACCTGTTTCATTCTGCACTGCAAATACATACACTCATTCTCCTTCCCTCCCCCTCCCGTCGTTTGTTTCTTTGTGCGTGCATACTGCACCTCTCCTTCTGGTTCTAATATCAAGTAAAATGCCCCGGCGCCGTGACTTACATTTTCGATTAATCCAGCGGACCATACTTCCAGTCGCGCGTAGCGTCGAACGACCCATCTGCAAAAACATTAGTGTAATACGAGGACTTCCTAGGAGGTCACCCATCTTAGTACTACTCTCGCCCAAGCACACTTAAATGCAGAGTTCTGATGAGATCCGGTGCATTAGTGCAGGTATGATCGCACCTATTTCATTCTGCGCTGCAAATACATACACTCCTTCTCCTTTCTCTCCCCTTCTATCATTTATTTCATTGTGCATGCACACTGCACCTCTCCTTCTCATTCTAATATCAAGTAAAATGCTCCGGCGACGTGACTCACATTTGCAAATAAACCAGCGGACTATAATTCAAGTCGCTTGTAGCGTCGAACGCCCCATCTACGAAAAGAAAGGGTACTACATGAGTACTTCCCAAGAGGTCACCCATCCTAGTACAACTCTTGCCCAAACACAATTAACTGCTGAGTTTTGATGGGATCCGGTGCATTAATGCTAGTATGATCACACATCTTTCAATTCGCGTTGCAAATACATACACTCCTTCTCCTTCCATCCCCCCTCCCGTCTTTGTTTTCGTGTGCGTGCACACTGCACCTATACTTCTCGTTCTAATATCAAGTAAAATGCCCTGGTGTCGTGACTCACATGTGCAAATAAACTAGCGGACCATTGTTCCAGTTGCGCGTAACGTCGAACGACCCATCTGTAAAAAAATAAGTGCAATAGGAGGACTTCCCAGGAGGTCACCCATCTTAGTACTAATCTCGCCAAAACATACTTAACTGCGGAGATCTTATGGGATATGGTGCATTAGTGCTGGTATGATCGCACCTTTTTCATTTTGCGCTACAAATAAATACACTCTTTCTCCTACCCTCCCCCCTCCCATCATTTGTTTCCTTGTGCATGCACACTACACCTCTCCTTCTCGTTCTAATATCAAGTAAGATACCCCTGCACCTTGACGCACATTTACGAATAAACCAGCGGAACATAGTTCCAATCGCACGTGATGTCGAACACCCCATCTGAAAAAAAATAGGTGCAACACAAGGACTTCCCAGGAGGTCACCACTGCTAGTACCACACTCGCCCAAAAAAATTTAACAGCGGATTTCTGATGGGATCCGAAGAATTAGTCATGGTATGATGGAACCTGTTTCATTCCGCGCTGTAAATACATACAGTCCTTCTCTTTCCCTCCCCCCTCCCATCATTTGTTTCCTTGTGCGTGCACACTGCACCTCTCCATTACGTTCTAATATCAAGTAAAATGCCTCAGTGTCGTGACTCACATTTGTGAATAAACTAGCGGACCATACTTCCAGTCGCGCTTAACGTCGAAGGACCCATTAGCAAAAAAATGGGTGCAACACGAGGACTTCCCAGAAGGTCACCCATCCTAGTACTACACTCGCCCAAACACATTTAACTACGGAGTTTTGATGGGATTAGGTGCATCAGTGCTGGTATGATCGCACCTGTTTCATTTCGCGCTGCAAATAAATACACTCTTTCTCCTTCCCTCCCCCCTCTCGTCATTTGTTTCCTCATGCGTGCACACTGCACCTCTCCTTCTTGTTCTAATATCAACTAAAATGCCCTGGCGTTGTGACTCACATTTGCAAATAAAACAGCGGACTATCCAGTCGCGCGTAACGTCAAACGACTCATCTGTAAAAAAATGGGTGCAATACGAGTACTTCCCAGATGGTCACCCATCTGGGTACAACTCTCGCCCAAGCACACTTAACTGCGGAGTTTTGATGGGATCCGGTGTATTAGTGCTTGTATGATCGCACCTGTTTCCTTCTGCACTGCAAATACATACGCTCCTTCTCCTTCCCTCCCCCCTCCCATCATTTGTTTCCTTGTGCGTGCACACTACACCTCTGCTTCTCGTTCTAATATCAAGCAAAACGCCCCAGTGCCGTGACTCATATTTGCGAATAAATCAGCGGACCATAGTTTCAGTTGTACGTAACGTTGAACGACCCATTTGCAAAAAAATGGGTGATACACGAGGACTTCCCAGGAAGTCACCCATCTTAGTACTACTCTTGTCCAAGCACATTTAACTTTGGAGTTCTGATTGGATCTGTTGCATTAGTGCTGGTATGATCACACCTATTTCATTCCGCACTACAAATATATACACTCCTTCTCCTTCCCTACCCCCTCTCGTATTTTTTTCCTTGTGCGTGCACACTGCACCTCTTCTTCTCGTTCTAATATCAAGTAGAATGCATCGGCGTCGTGACTCACATTTGCGAATAAACCAGCGGACCATAGTTCCAGTTGCACGTAACGTCGAACGCTCCATCTGAAAAAAATAGGTGCAACACGAGGACTTCCCAGGAGGTCACCACTCCTAGTAGTACACTCGCCCAAGCACATTTAACTGCAGAGTTCAGATGGGATCCGGTGAATTAGTGATGGTATAAAGGCAAATGTTTCATTTCGCGTTACAAATACATATACTCCTTCTCCTTCTCTCCCCCCTCTCGTCATTTGTTTCCTTGTGCGTGCACATTGCACCTCTCTTTCTCGTTCTAATATCAAGTAAAATGCCTAGTGCCGTGACTCACATTTGTGAATAAACCAGCGGACCAAAGTTCCAGTCACGCGTAACGTCGAACGACCCATCTTGACTCATGCCCATATGAATGGATCACCTACCACGTCTCATTTTTTGTTGTTTTACTATTTAAAATGCTTTTAATTACACTCTCATCATGTGATGGGCTTTAATTGAATGCTGAAAAAATATTAAGAAAAATACTTCGGTGCCTTGACTCACGTTTGAAAATGAACCGGTGGACCATCACTCCGGTCCAGTTGAATGTTTAACGCCCCGTCTGCAAAAAGAAGGGTGCAACACGAGAACTTCTCAGTAGATCACCCATCTTAGTATTACTCTTGCCCAATCATGCTTAACTACGAAGTTCAGATGGGATTCGGTGAACTAGTGTTGGTACAATCGCACCTGTTCTAGTTTGTGCCGCAAGTACATATACCCCTTCTCCTTCCCTCTTCGCTCCCATCATTTGTTTCGATGTGCACGCACCTCACCTCTGCATCTAATTTTAATATCAAGCAAAATACCCCGGTGCCTCCACTCATGCCTATATGAACGGATAGCACCGTACCTCGTTTTTTATTGTTCTACTATGTAATATACTCGCAGATACTCTTATCATGTGATGGGCTTTAATTGAATGCATAAAAAATATTAAACAAAATGCTCCGGTGCCGTTACTCATGTTTGCGAATGAATCGGTGGACCGTCACTCCGGTCCCGCATAACGTTTAATGCCCAGTTTATAAAAAGAAGGATCCAACACGAGAGCCAAGAGTTTGTTAGGAGGTAACCCATCCTAGTACTACTCTCGCCCAAGCACGCATAACTGCAGAGTTCTAATAGGATCCAGTGAACTAGCGCTGGTATGATCGCACGCTTTCTTATTTACGCCCCAACTACATATGCCCCTTCTCCTTCCCTCCCCCTCCCGTCATTTATTTCCTTGTGCGTGCACATTGCACCTCTCATTCTCGTTTTAATATCAAGTAAAATGCATCGGTGCCGTGACTCATATTTGCGAATAAACCAGTAGATCATAGTTCGAGTCGCGCGTAACATCGAACGACACATCTGCAAAAAAATGGGTGCAACACGAGTACTTCCCAGGAGGTCACCCATCCTAGTAGACTCTCACCCAAGCACACTTAACTACAGAGTTCAGAAGGGATCTGGTGCATTAGTGCTAGTATGATCGCACCTGTTTAATTCTGCGCTGCAAATACATACACTCCTTCTGCTTCCCTCCCCCCTCCCGTCATTTGTTTCCTTGTACGTGCACACTGCACCCCTCATTCTCATTCTAATATCAATTAAAATTCCCCAGTGTCGTGACTCACATTTGCGAATAAAGTAACGGACCATAGTTCTAGTCGTGCGTAACGTCGAACGACTCATCTGCAAAAAAATGGGTACAACACGAGGACTTCCCAAGAAGTCACCCATCTTAGTATGACTCTCGCCCAAGAACACTTAACTGCGGAGTTCTGATGGGATCCGGTGCATTAGTGCTGGTATGATAGTACCTGTTTGCTTATGCATTACAAATACATACACTCCTTCTCCTTTCCTCCCCCCTCCCGTAATTTGTTTCCTTGTACATGCACACTGTACCTCTCTTTCTCGTTCTAATATCAAGTAAAATGTCCCGAGGCCGTGACTCACATTTACAAATAAACCTGCGGACCATAGTTCTAGTCGCGCGTAACGTTGAAGGACCCATCTGCAAGAAAATGGGTGTAACACAAGTACTTCCTAAGAAGTAACCCATCCTAGTACAACTCTTGCTCAAGCAACTTAAATGCATCGTTTTGATGGGGTCCGGTGCATTAGTACTGGTATGATTGCAGCTGTTTTATTCTGGGCTGCAAATACATACACTCCTTCTCCTTCCCTCCCCCCTCCCGTCATATGTTTCCTTGTGCGTGCACACTGTACCTCTACTTCTCGTTCTAATATCAAGTAAAATGCCCCAGCGCTGTGACTCTCATTTGTGAATGCAGACCATAGTTCTAGTCGTGCGTAACATCGAATGACCCATCTACAAAAAAATGGGTGCAACACGAGGACTTCCCAAGAGTTCACCCATCCTAGTACTACTCTCGCCCAAGCACACTCAACTGCGGAGTTATGATGGGATCAGGTGCATTAGTGATGGTATGATCACACCTGTTTCATTTCATGCTGCAAATACATACACTCCTTCTCTTTCTCTCCCCCCTCCCATCATTTGTTTTCTTGTGCGTGTACATTGCACATCTCCTTCTCGTTCTAATATCAAGTAAATTGCCCAGGCGCCGTGACTCACATTTACGAATAAACCAGCTGACCATAGTTCCCGCCGCGCGTAACGTCGAACGCCCTATCTAAAAAAAATAAGTGCAACCTAAAGACTTCTTAGGAGGTCACCACTTCTAGTACTACACTCGCCCAAACACATTTAACTGCAAAGTTATGATGGGATCCAGTTCATTAGTGATGGTATAATGGCACCTGTTTCATTCCGCGCTGCAAATACATACACTCCTTCTCCTTCCCTCCCCCCTCCCGTCATTTGTTTCCTTGTTCGTACACACTACACCTCTCTTTCTCATTCTAATATCAAGTAAAATGCATCAGCACCGTGGCTCACATTTGCAAATAAACCAGCAGACCATAGTTCTAGTCGCAAGTAATGTCAAATGCCCCATTTGAAAAAAATAGGTGAAACACGAAGACTTCCCAAGAGGTCACCACTCCTAATACTACACTCGCCCAAGCACATTTAACTGCGGAGTTCGGATGGGATCCGATGAATTAGTGATGGTATAATGGCATCTGTTTCATTATGCACTGCAAATACATACACTCATTCTCCTTCCCTCCCCCCTTCCATCATTTGTTTCCTTGTGCATGCACACTGCACCTCTCCTTCTCGTTCTAATATCAAGTAAAATGCCCCGGCGCCGTGACTCACATTTACGAATAAACCAGCGGACCATAGTTCTAGTCGCACGTAACGTCGAACGACCCATCTCGACCAATGCCCATATGAACGGATCGCCCGCCACCTCTCGTTTTTTGTTGTTATACTATTTAAGATACTCGCAATGACACTCTCATCACGTGATGGGCTTTAATTGAATGCTGGAAAAATATTAAGAAAAATGCTCTGGTGCCGTGACTCACGTTTATAAATGAACTGGCGGACCATCGCTCCGGTCCAGTTGAATGTTTGATGCCCTGTCTGCAAAAAGAAGGGTGCAACACAAAAACTTCCCTAGATGTCACCACTCCTACTGCTACACTCGCCCCAGCACATTAAACTGCGAAGTTTTGATAGGATCCGGTGAATTAGTGATGGTATTATGGCACTTATTTCATTCTGCACTGCAAATACATACACTCCTTCTCCGTCCCCCTCCCCCTCCTGTCATTTGTTTCCTTGTGCGTGCACACTACACCTCTCATTCTCGTTTTAATATCAAGTAAAATGCTCTGATGTCGTGACTCACATTTGCGAATAAACCAGCGGACCGTAGCTCCAACCGCGCGTGATGTTGAACGCCCCATTTGAAAAAAATAAGTTCAACATTAGGACTTCCTAGGAGGTCACCACTTCTAGTACTTCACTCACCCAAGCACATTTAACTGCAGAGTTGTGATGGGATCCGGTTCATTAGTGATGGTATAATGGCACCTGTTTCATTCCGCGCTGCAAATACATACACTCCTTCTCCTTCCCTCCCCCCTCCCATTATTTGTTTCATTGTGCGTGCACACTGCACCTCTCCTTCTCGTTTTAATATCAAGTAAAATGCATCAGCGCCGTGACTTACATTTGCGAATAAACCAACGGACCATAGTTCCAGTCGCGCGTAACGTCGAATGCCCCATTTGAAAAAAATAGGTGCAACATGAGGACTTCCCAGGAGGTCACAACTCCAAGTACTACACTCGCCCAACCACATTTAACTGTTGAGTTCAGATGGGATCCGGTGAATTAGTGATGGTATAATTGCACTTGTTTCATTCTGCGTTGCAAATACATACACTCCTTCTCCTTCCGTCCCCCCTCTCGTCATTTGTTTCCTTGTGTGTGCACACTTCACCTCTCCTTCTCGTTTTAATATCAAGTAAAATGTCCCGGCGCCGTGACTCACATTTGCGAATAAACCAGTGGACCATAGTTCCAGTCGCACGTAACATCGAACGACCCATCTCAACTCATGCCCATATGAACGGATCGCCCGCCGCCTCTCATTTTTTGTTGTTATACTATTTAAGATGCTCGCAATGACACTCTCATCACATGATGGGCTTTAATTGAATGATTGAAAAATATTAAGAAAAATGCTCCGGTGCCGTGACTCACGTTTGCAAATGAACCGGCCGACAATCACTCCTGTCCAATTGAATGTTTGACGCCCTGTCTGCAAAAAAAATGGTGCAACACGAGGACTTCCCTAGAGGTCACTACTCCTAGTGCTACACTCGCCCAAGCACATTTAACTGCGGAGTTCTGATGGGATCCAATGAATTAATGATGGTATTATGGCACCTGTTTCATTCTGCGCTGCAAATACATACACTCCTTCTCCTTCCCTCCCCTCCCGTCATTTGTTTCCTTGTGTGAGCACACTGCACCTCTCCTTCTCGTTCTAATATCTGTAAAATGCCCCAGTGCCGTGACTCACATTTGCGAATAAACCAGCGGACCATAGTTCCAGTCGCACGTAATGTCGAACGTCCCATCTACAAAACAATAGGTGGAACACAAGAGGACTTCCGAGGAGGTCACCCATCCTAGTACTACTCTCGCCCAAGCACACTTAACTGTGGAGTTCTGATTGGATCCGGTGTATTAATGCTAATAGGATGGCAACTGTTTCATTTCGCGCTGCGAATACATACACTCCTTCTCCTTTCCTCCCCCTTCTCGTCATTTGTTTCCTTGTGCGTGCACATTGTACCTCTCATTCTCATTCTAATATCAAGTAAAATACATCAGCACCGTGACTCACATTTGTGAATAAACCAACATACCATAGTTCTAGTCGCGCGTAAGATCGAACGCCCCATTTAAAAAAAGTAGGTGCAAGACTAAGACTTCCCAGGAGGTCACCACTCCTAGTACTACACTCGCTCAAGCATATTTAACTACGGAGTTCGGATGGGATCCGGTGAATTAGTGATGGTATAATGACACCTATTTCATTCTGCGCTGCAAATACATACACGCCTTCTCCTTCCCTCCCCCCTCCCATCATTTGTTTCCTTGTGCGTGCACATTGCACCTCTCATTCTCGTTCTAATATCAAGTAAAATGCCCAGGCGCCGTGACTCACATTTACGAATAAACCAGCGGACCAAAGTTTCAGTCGCGCGTAACGTCGAACGATCCATCTCGACTCATGCCCATATGAATGGATCGCCTGCCGCCTCTCATTTTTTGTTGTTCTACTATTTAAGATGCTCGCAATTACACTCTCATCATGTGATGGGCTTTAATTGAATGCTGAAAAAATATTAAAAAAAATGCTCCGGTGCCGTGACTCACGTTTGCAAATGAACCAGCAGACTATCGCTCCAATCCAGTTGAATGTTTAATGCCCTGTCTGCAAAAAGAAGGGTGCAATACGAGAACTTCCCAGTAGATCACTCATCCTAGTACTTCTCTCGCCCAAGCACACTTAACTATAGAGTTCATATGGGATCCGGTGAACTAGTGCTGGTATGAACGCACCCATTCCAGTTTGCTCTGCAAGTACATATACCCCTTCTCCTTCCCTCTCACCTCCCGTCATTTGATTCGCTGTGCGCGCACCTCACCTGTTCTTCTAGTTCTAATATTAAGCGAAATGCCCCGCGCCTGCTTTTTCATTGTTCTACTATGTAAGATTCTCGCAATGACACTCTCAACATGTGATGGGCTTTAATTGAATGCACAAAAAATATTAAACAAAATGTCCTGGCGCCGTGACTCACGTTTGTGAATGAACTGCCAGACTGTCGCTCTGGTCCCGCATAACATTTAATGCCCCATCTGTAGAAAGAAGGGTGCAACACGAGAACTTCCCAGAAGGTCACGCATCCTAGTACTACTCTTGCCCAAGAACGATTGACTGCAGAATTTTGATAGGATCTAGTGAACTAGTGCTAGTATGATCGCAATCGTTTTGGTTTGCGCCACAAATACATATACCCTTTCCCCTTCCCTCTCCCTTCCCATCATTTATTACATTGTGGGCGTAACTCACCTCTGCTTCTAATTCTAATATTGAGCGAAATACCCCGGCGCCTCGACTCATGTCTATATGAAACACCCGACGCACCTCCTTTTTCATTTTTCTACTATGTAAGATGCTCGTAATGACACTCTCAACACGTGATGTGGGCTTTAATTGAATGCGCAAAAACTATTAAACAAAATGTCCCAGCACCGTGATTCACGTTTGTGAGTGAACCATCGAACTGTCGCTCTTGTCTTGCGTAACATTTAATGCTGCGTCTACAAAAAGAAGGGTGCAACACGAGTACTTCCCAAGAGGTCACCCATCCTAGTACTACTCTCACCCAAGCACGCTTGACTCCGGAGTTCTGATGGGATCCGATGAACTAGTGCTAGTATGATCGCACCCCTTCTAATTTGCGCCGCAAAGACATATATCACTTCTCCTTCCCTCTCTCTTCCTATCATTTGTTTTGCTGTGAACGCAACTCACCTCTGCTTCTAGTTCTAATATCGAGCGAAATGCCCTGGCACCTCGACTCATGCCCATATGAACGGATAGCCTGCCGCACCTCATTTTTTGTTGTTCTACTATTTAAGATGCTCACAATGACACTCTCATCACGTGATGGGCTTTAATTGAATGCACATAAAGTATTAAGCAAAATGCCCCGGCATCGTGACTCACATTTGTGAATGAACAGGCGGACCGACTCTCCAGTCCTATGTAACATTTAATGCCCCGTCTGCAAAAAAAAGGGTGCAACACGAGGACTTCCCAGGAGGTCACCCATCCTAGTACTACTCTCGCCCAAACACACTTAACAGCTAAGTTCTGATGGGATCCGGTGCATTAGTGCTGGTATGAACGCACATATTTCATTTTGTGCTGCAAATACATACACTCCCTCTCCTTCCCTCCCCCCCCCCGGTCATTTGTTTCCTTGTGCGTGCACACTACACCTCTCCCTCTCGTTTTAAGATAAAGTAAAATGCCTCGGTACCATGACTCATATTTGCGAATAAACCAGCAGACCATAGTTCCAGTCGCGCGTAACGTCGAACGACCCATTTACAAAAAAAATGGGTGCAACACGAGTACTTCCCAGGAGGTCACCCATCCTAGTACTACTCTTGCCCAAGCACACTTAAATAAGAGTTCTGATGGGATCCGATGCATTAGTGCTGGTATGATCGCACCTGTTTCATTCCGCGCTGCAAATACATACACTCCTTCTCCTTCCCTCCCCCCTCCCATCATTTGTTTCCTTGTGCGTGCACACTGCACCTCTCATTCTCGTTCTAATATCAAGTAAAATGCCCCGGCGCCTTGACTCACATTTGCAAATAAACCAGCGGACCATAGTTCCAGCCACGCGTAACATCGAGTACCCCATCTGAAAAAAATAGGTGCAAAACAAGGACTTTCCAAGAGGTCACCACTTCTAGTACTACACTCGCTTAAGCACATTTAACTGCGGAGTTCTGATGGGATATGGTGAATTAGTGATGGTATAATGGTAACTGTTTCATTATGCACTTCAAATACATACACTCCTTCTCCTTCCCTCCACCCTCTCGTCATTTGTTTTCTTGTGCGTGCACACTGCACCTCTACTTCTCGTTCTAATATTAAGTAAAATGCCCCGGCGCCGTGACTCACATTTGTGAATAAAGCAGCGGACCATAGTTCCTGTCGTGCGTAACGTCGAACGACCCATCTCGACTCACGCCCATATGAATAGATCGCCCGGCACCTCTTGTTTTTTATTTTCCTACTATTTAAGATGCTCATAATTACACTCTTATCACGTGATGTGCTTTAACTGAATGCTGAAAAAATATTAAGAAAAATTCTCCGGCGCCGTGACTCACGTTTGTAAATGAACCGGCGGACCATCGCTACGGTCCAGTTGAATATATAACGCCCCTCTGCAAAAAGAAGGGTGCAACACGAGAACTTCCCAGGAGATCACCCATCCTAGTACTACTCTCGCCCAAGCACGCTTAACTACGGAGTTGAGATGGGATCCGGTGAACTAGTGCTGCTATGATCACACTCGTTCTAATTTGCCCCATAAAGACATATATCCCTTCTCCTTCCCTCTCCCTTCCCGTCATTTGTTTCGCTGTACGCGCAACACACCTCTGCTTCTAGTTCTAATATCAATCAAAATGCCCCTGCGACTCGACTCATGTCTATATTAACGGAACACCCGCCGCACCTCCTTTTTTGGTTGTTCTACTATGTAAGATGCTCGTAATAATAATCTTATTACGTGGTGGGCTATAATTGAATGCACGAATAATATTAAGCAAAATGCTGCGGCGCCGTGTCTCACGTTTGCAAATTAACCGGCAACTGTCGCTCTAGTCCCGCGTAACATTTAACGCCTCATCTGCAAAAAGAAGGGTGCAACATGAGAACTTCTTAAGAGATCACCCATCCTAGTACTACTCTCGCCCAAGCACGATTAACTACGAAGTTCGATGGGATCCGATGCATTAGTGCTGGTATGATCGCACATCTTCCATTCCGCGCTGCAAATACATATACCACTTCTCCTTCCCTCTCCCATCTCATCATTTATTTTGTTGTGCGCGCACACCGCACCTCTGTTTCTAGTTCTAATATCAAGCGAAATGCCAAGGTATCTCGACTCATGCCCAGATGAACAGATCGCCCGCCACAACTCTATTTTCATTGTTCTACTATGTAAGATAATCATAATGACATTCTTATCTCGTGATGGACTATAAATGAATGTATGAAAAATCTTGCTCCACAACTCATGCCGGCGGACTATGGCTCCTATTGCGCATAATGTTTAACATCCCATCCGTAAAAAGACGAGCACAACACGAAGACTTCCCAAAAGATCACCCATCCTAGTACTACTCTTGCCAAAGCACGCTCAACTACGAAGTTCAATGGGATCCGATGCATTAGTGCTAGTATGATCGCTGCAAATACATACACTCATTCTCCTTCCCTCCCCCCTCCCGTCATTTGTTTCCTTGTGCGTGCACACTGCACCTCTACTTCTCTTTCTAATATCAAGTAAAATACTCCGGCACCTTAACTCACATTTGCGAATAAACCAGCGGACCATAGTTCCAGTCGCGCATAACGTCGAACGACCCATCTGCAAAAAAATGAGTGCAACACAAGGACTTCCCAGAAAGTCACCACTCCTAGTACTACACTCGCCCAAGCACATTTAACTATGGACTTATGATGGGATCCGGTGAATTAGTGATGGTATAATGGCACCTGTTTCATTTCGCGCTGTAAATACATACACTCCTTCTCCTTCCCTCCACCCTCCCGTCATTTGTTTCCTTGTGTGTGCACACTGCACCTCTTATTCTCCTTCTAATAGAAAGTAAAATGTGCCGGTACCGTGACTCACATTTGCGAATAAGCCAGCAAACCATAGTTCCAGTCGCGCGTAACGTCGAGCGACCCATCTTTAAAAAAATGGGTGTAACACGAGTACTTCCGAGGAGGTTACCCATCCTAGTACTACTCTTGCCCAAACACACTTTAATGCGTAGTTCTGATGGGATCTGGTGTATTAGTCCTTGTATGATTGCACCTAGTTCATTCTGCACTGCAAATACATACACTCATTCTTTTTCCCTCCCCCCTCCCGTCATTTATTCCTTGTGCGTGCACACTGCACCTCTCATTCTCGTTCTAATATCAAGTAAAATGTCTCTGCACTGTGACTCACATTTGCAAATACCTAACAGACCATAGTTCCAGTCACGCGTAACTTTGAACGTCCCATTTGTAAAACAATAGGTGCAACACGAGTACTTCCCAGGAGGTCACCCATCCTAGTACTACTCTGGCCCAAACACACATAACTGCGGAGTTCTGTTGGGATCCGACGCTGTGACTCACATTTGCGAATAAACCAGCGGACCATATTTCCAGTCGCACTTAACGTCGAATGCCCCATTTGAAGAAAATAGGTGAAACACAAGGACTTCCCTGAAGTTCACCACTCCTAGTGCTACATTCGCCCAAACACATTTAACTACGAAGTTCTGATGGGATCCGGTGAATTAATGATAGTATGATGGCACCTGTTCCATTTTGCGCTGCAAATACATACACTCCTTCTCCTTCCCTCCCCCCTCCCATCATTTGTTTCCTTGTGCGTACACACTGCACCTCTCATTCTTATTCTAATATCAAGTAAAATGTCTCGGCACCGTGACTAACATTTGCGAATAAACCAGCGGACCATAGTTCCAGTCGTGCGTAACTTTGAAGGACCCAACTGTAAAAAAATGAGTGCAACATGAGGAGATCACCCATCCTATTACTACTCTCGCCCAAGCATAACTGCAGAGTTCTGATGGGATCCGGTGCATTAGTGCTGGTATGATCGCATCTTTTTAATTTTGCACTGTAAATACATACACTCCTTCTCCTTCCTTTCCTCCTTCCTTCCCTCATTCCCTCATTTGTTTCCTTGTGTGTGCACATTGCACCTCTCATTCTCATTCTAATATCAAGTAAAATATCCCGGCACCTTGACTCACATTTGGGAATAAACCAGCAAACCATTGTTCTAGTCGCGCGTAATGTCGAAGGACCTATCTGCAAGAAAATGGGTGCAACACGAGGATTTTCTAAGAGGTCACCCATCCTAGTACTACTCTTTCCCAAGCACACTTAACTACGGAGTTATGATGGTATCCGGTGCATTAGTGTTGGTATGATCGCACCTGTTTCATTCCGCGCTGCAAATACATACACTCTTTCTCCTACCCTCCCCCCTCCTATCATTTATTTCCTTATGCGTGTACACTGCACCTCTCCTTCTCGTTCTAATATTAAGTAAAATGCCTCGGCGCCATGACTCATATTTGTGAATAAACCAGCGGACCATATTTCCAACCGCGCGTAATGTTCAACTCCCCATCTGAAAAAAATAGGTGCAACACAAGGACTTCTCAGGAGGTCACCACTGCTTCTCGTTTTTTGTTGTTCTACTATGTAATATACTCGCAGACACTCTTATCATGTTATGGGTTTTAATTGAATGTGCGAAAAGTATTAAACAAAATGCCCTACGCCGTTACTCACATTTGCGAATTAACCGGTGGACCATCGCTCCGGTCCCGCGTAACGTTTAACACCCAGTCTAAGAAAAGAAGGATGCAACACGAGAGCTAAGAGCTTCCCAGGAGGTAACCCATCCTAGTACTATTCTCGCCCAAGCATGCATAACTGCAGAGTTCTGATGGGATCCGGTGAATTAATGCTGGTATGATCGCACCCTTTCTTGTTTACGCCGCAAATACATATGCCCCTTCTACTTTCCTCTCCCCTCCTGTCATTTGATTCTCTGTGCGCGCACATCACCTCTTCTTCTAGTTCTAAGATTAAGCAAAATGCCCCAGCGCCTCTACTCATGCCCATATGAACGGATCACCCACCGCACCTCGTTTTGTTTTGTTATATTATGTAAGGTACTCGCAATGACATTCTTATCACGTGATTGGTTTTAATTGAATGCGCAAAAAATATTAAGCAAAATGCCCAGGCATACCGTCGCTCCAGTCCCGCATAACATTTAACGTCCTATCTGTAGAAAGAAGGGTGCAACACGAGCACCTCCCAAGAGGTCACCCATTTTAGTATTACTCTCGCCCAAGCACACTTGACAGTGGAGTTCTGATGGGATCCGTTGAACTAGTGCTCATATGATCGCACCCCTTCTAATTTGTGCCGCAAAGACATATACCACTTCTCCTTCCCTCTCCCTTCCCGTCATTTATTTCGCTGTGTGTGCAACTCATCTCTGCTTCTAGTTCTAATATTGAGTGAAATGCCCTGGCACCTCGACTCATGCCCATATGAACGGATCACTCGCCGCACCTCAATTTTCGTTGTTCTACTATTTAAGATGCTCGCAATGACACTCTCATCACGTGATGGGCTTTAATTGAATGCACGAAAAGTATTAAGCAAAATGCCTCGGCACCATGACTCACGTTTACGAATGAACAGGCGGACCGTTGCTCCAGTCCCGCGTAATATTTAATGCCCCGTCTGTAAAAAAAAGGGTGCAACACGAGTGCTTCCCAAGAGGTAACCCATCGTAGAACTACTCTCACCCAAGCACGCTTAACTGCAGAGTTCTGATGGATCTCGTGAACTAGTCCTGGTATGATCGCACCCCTTCTAATTTGTGCTGCAAAGACATATATCCCTTCTCCTTCCCTCTCCCTTCCCATCATTTGTTTTCCTGTACGCGCAACGCACCTCTACTTCTAGTTCTAATATCGAGCAAAATGTCCCAGCGCCTCGCCTCATGTCTACATGAACGGAACACCTGCCGCACCTCCCTTTTTGTTGTTCTACTATGTAAGATGCTCGTAATAATAATCTTATCACGTAGTGCGTTATAATTGAATGCACGAATAGTATTAAACAAAATGCTCTGGGGCCGTGACTCATGTTTGCGAATTAACCGACGACTGTTGCTCTAGTCCCACGTAACGCCCCATCTGCAAAAAGAAGGGTGCAACATGCGAACTTCCTAGGAGATCACCCATCCTAGTACTACTCTCGCCCAAGCACGATTAACTACGAAGTTCTATGGGATCTGATGCATTAGTGCTGGTATGATCGAACCCCTTCTATTCCGAGCCGCAAATACATATACCATTTCTCCTTCCCTCTCCCATCTCATCATTTATTTTATTGTGCGCGCACATCGCACCTCTATTTCTAGTTCTAATATCAAGCAAAATGCCAAGGCATCTCGACTCATGCACAGATGAACAAACCGCCCGCCACAACTTTATTTTCATTATTCTACTATATAAGATAATCATAATGACATTCTTATCTCGTGATGGACTATAAATGAATGCACAAAAAATCTGGCGCATGACTCATGCCGGCGGACTATGGCTCCTATTGCGCATAACGTTTAACACCCCATCCGTAAAAAGACGAGCGGAACACGAAAACTACCCAAAAGATCACCCATCCTAGTACTACTCTCGCCAAAGCACACTCAACTATGGAGTTCGATGGGATCTGGTGCATTAGTGCTAGTATGATCGCACCTCTTCTATTTTGCGCTACAAATACATATACCCATTCTCCCTCCCTCCCCCTTGTTATTTGTTTCGCTATGCGCGAACACCACACCTCTGCTTATAGTTCTAATATAGAACAAAATGCTCCGGTGTCTCGACTCACGCCTAGATGAACAGACTACCCCCTGCACCTCGTTTTTAGTTATTCTACTATGTAAGATGCTCGTAATGACACTCTTATCACGTGGCGAACTATAAATGAATGCACTAAAAATATTAAGAAAAATGTCTTGGTGTTGTAACTCACTTCGAGGGGCAATGGCTTTGATCGCGCATAATGTTTAATGTCCTGTCAGCAAAAAAATAAGTGGAACATGAGAACTTTCCAAGAGGTCACCCATCCTAGTACTACTTCCGCCCAAGCACACTTAACTACGAAATTCGATGGGATCTAGTGCATTAGTGCAGGTATGGTTGCACCCCTTCCATTCCACGCTGCAAGTACATACACTCCTTCTCCTTTCTTCCCCATCTCGTCATTTGTTTCCTTGTGCGTGCGCACTGCACCTCTCGTTCTCGTTCTAATATCAAGTAAAATACCACGGCATCGTGACTCATATTTGTGAATAAACCAGCGGACCATAATTCAAGTCGCACATAACATCGAAAGAATCATCCGTAAAAAAATGGGTGCGACAAGAGTACTTCCCAGGAGGTCACCCATCCTACTACTACTCTCGCCCAAGCAAACATAACTGTGGAGTTCTGATGGGATCTAGTGCATTAGTGCTGGTATGATCGCACCTGTTTCATTCTGCTCTTTAAAAACATACAAACCTTCTCCTTCCTTCCCCGTTCCCGTCATTTATTTTCTTGTGCGTGCACACTGTACCTCTGCTTCTCGTTCTAATATCAAGTAAAAACGTCGTGACTCACATTTACAAATAAACCAGCGGACCATAGTTTCTATCGCGCGTAACGTCGAACGATCCATCTGAAAAAAATGGGCGCAACACGAGGACCACAATTAAGTGTGCTTGGGTGAGAGTAGTACTAGAATGGGTGGCCTCCTAGGAAGTCCTCGTATTGCATCTATTTTTTTGCAGATGAGTCGTTTGACGTTACGCACGACTGGAACTATGGTCCGCAGTTAAGTGTGTTTGGGCAGAGTAGTACTACAATGGGTGACCTCGTGGGAAATTTTCATGTTGCACTTTTTTTTACAGATGGGTCATTCAATGTTACGCGCAACTGGAACTATGGTCCGCTGGTTTATTCGCAAATGTGAGTCACGGCGCCGTGGCATTTTACTTGATATTAGAACGAGAAGGAGAGGTGCAGTGTGCACGCACAAGGAAACACATGGCAGGAGGGGGGAGGGAAGGAAAAGGAGTGTATGAATTTGCAGCGCAGAATGAAACAGGTACTATCATACTAGCACTAATGCACTGAATCCCATTAGAACTCCGCAGTTAAGTTTGTATGGGTGATAGTAGTACTAAAATGGGTGACCTCCTATGAAGTCCTCGTGTTGCACCAATTTATTTGTAGATGGGTTGTTTGACTTTACGCGCAACTAGAACTATGGTCTGCTGGTTTATTCGCAAATGTGAGTCATGTCGCCGGGGCATTTTACTTGATATTAGAACGAGTAGGAGAGATATAGTGTGCACGCACAAGGACACAAATGACGAGAGGGGGAGGGAAGGAGAAGGAGTGTATGTATTTACAGCTCGGAATGAGACTGGTGCGATCATACCAGCACTAATGCAACGGATCCTATCAGAACTCCGCAGTTAAGTGTTCTTGGGCGAGAGTAGTACTAGGATGGGTGACCTCCTGGGAAGTACTCGTGTTGCACCTGTCTTTTTCTTAATATTATTCGTGCATCCATTTATAGTCCACCACGTGATAAGAGTGTCATTACGAGCATTGTAAATAATAGAACAAGCAAAACAAAGGTACGGCTGGTGGTCCGTTCATTTGGGCGTGAATCGAGGCAACATGGCATTTTGCTTGATATTACAACTAGAAGTAGAGGTGCGGTGTCCACACAGAGCGAAACAAATGATGGGAGGGGGGAGGGAGAGAGAAGGGGTATATATATTTGAAGTGAGGAATAGGACGGGTGGGATCATACTAGCACTAATGCATCGTATCCCATCATAATCTGCAGTTAAGCGTGTTTGGGCAAGAGTAATACTAGTATGAGTGACCTCCTGGGAAGTGCTTGTGTTGCAACCGTCTTTTTGCAGATAGGGCACCAAACATTACAAGAGACTGGAGCCATAGTTTGCTGGTTCATTTGTAAGCGTGAGTCGCCGCGCCGGGGCATTTTGCTTACTCTTTTTTGTACACTCATTTATAATCTACCACGTGATAAGAGAGCCATTACGAGCATCTTACATAGTAGAATAACGAAAAAAAAAGGTGTGGTGGGTGGTCCTTTAATCTGGGCATAAGTCGAGGTGCTGGGGCATTTTTTTTATATTAGAACTAGAAACAGAGATGCAATGTGCGCGCACAGCGAAAAAAATGATGGGAGAGGGGAGGAAAAGAGAAGGGGTATATGTATTTGCAATGCGAATGGAAGGGGTGTAATCATACCAGCACTAATGCACCAAATCCCATCGAACTATACAGTTAAGTATGCTTGGGCGAGAGTAGTACTAGGATCGGTAACCTCTTGAGAAGTCCTCGTGTTGCACTGTCTTTTTGCAAACGGAGAATAAAACGATACATGTGATCAGAGCCACAATCCGCTGGTGTGAGTTCCGTCGCCAGAAAATTTTGCTTACTATTTTTTCGTGCATTCATTTATAGTCTACCACGTGATAAGAGTATCATTGCGATATCTTACATAGTAGAATAAAGAAAAATGAGGTACAGCGGGCGGTCCTTTCTTCTAACATGAGTCGAGGTGTCGGGGCATTTTGTTTGATATTAGAACTATAAATAGAGTTGTGGTGTGCGCGCACAGCGAACAAAAATGACGGGTGGGGGGAGGGAAGGAGAATGGATATATGTATTTGCAACGCAAAATGGAAGGGGTGCAATCATACTAGCAGTAATACACCGGATCCCATCGAACTCCGTAGTTAAGCGTGCTTGGACGAGAGTAGTACTAGGATGGGTGATCTCCTGGGAAGTTCTCTTGTTGCACCCGTCTTTTTGCAGACAGGGCGTCAAATGTTATGAGTGATCGGAGCCATAGTTCGTCGGCATGAGTAGCGACATTGAAACATTTTGCTTAATATTTTACGTGCACTTATTTGTAGTCCACCCGTAATAAGAGTCTCATTACGAGAGTCTTAGATAGTAGAACAATGAAAAAAGAGGTGCAGCGGGCCTCCGTTCTTCTGGGCGTGGGTCGAAGTGACATTGCATTTCGCTCTATATTAGAATTAGAAGTAGAGATGCAGTATGCCTACACAGCGAAATAAATGATGGGAGGGGGGAGGGAAGGAGAAGGGCTATATGTATTTACAGTTGGGAATGGGACAGTTACAATCATACAGACACTAATGCACAGGATCCCATCAGAACTCTGTAGTCAAGCATGTTTTGGCGAGAGTAGTACTATGATGGGTGATCTTTTGGGAAGTCCTCGTGTTGCACCCGTCTTTTTACGGATGGGGTGTTAAACGTTATGCACAATAAGAGCCGTAGTTCACCGGCATGAGTCATGGCGCCAGAATATTTTGCTCAATATTTTTCGTGCATTCATTTATAGTCCACCACATGATAAGAGTGTCAGTACAAGCATCTTACATAGTAGAACAATGAAAAATGAGGTACGACAGGCGATCCGTTTATCTAGGCGTGAGTCGAGGTGCTCGGACATTTCGCTTGATATTAGTACTAGAAACAGAGGTGTAGTGCGCATGCACAGCAAAACAAATGACGGGAGGGGGGAGGGAAGGAGAAGGGGTATATGTATTTGCAGCACGAAATGGAAGGGGTGCGATAATACCAACACTAATGCATCGGATCCTGTCGAACTCCACAGTTAAGCGTGCTCTGGTGAAAGCAGTATTAGGATGGGTGACCTCCTGCGAAGTCCTCGTGTTTCACCCGTCTTTTTATGGACGGGGCATTAAATATTACCCGTGACCGTAGCGACAGTCCGCCAGTGTGAGTCGCGGCATTTGGACATTTTGCTTAATATTTTTCATGCATTCGTTTATATTCCATCACGAGATAAGAATGTCATTACGATTATCTTACATAGTAGAACAATAAAAATAGAGTTCTGACGGGCGGTCTGTTCATCTAGGCATGAGTTGAGATGCCTTAGCATTTTACTTGATATTAGAACTAGAAACAGAGATGCGGTGTGCGCGCACAACAAAATAAATGATGAGAGGGGAGAGGGAAGGAGAAGTGGTATATGTATTTGCAGCGCGGAATGAAAGGTGTGCGATCATACCAGCACTAATGCATCATATCCCATCGAACTTCGTAGTTAATCGTGCTTGGGTGAGAGTAGTACTAGGATGGGTGATCTTCTAGGAAGTTCTCATGTTGTACCCTTCTTTTTGCAGATGGGGCGTTAAATGTTACGCGGGACTAGAGCGACAGTCGCCGCTTAATTCGCAAACGTGAGTCACAGCACCAGAGCATTTTGCTTAATATTATTCGTGCATTCAATTATAGCCCACCACGTGATAAGATTATTATTACGAGCATCTTACTTAGTAGAACAACAAAAAAGGAGGTACGGCGGGTGTTCCGTTCATATAGACATGAGTCGAGGCACCGGGGCATTTCGCTCGATATTAGAACTAGAAGTAGAGGTGCGTTGCGCGCACAGCGAAACAAATGACGGGAAGGGAGAGGGAAGGAGAAGGGATATATGTCTTTGCGGTACAAATTAGAAGGGGTGCGATCATACCAGCACTAGTTCACGGGATCCATCAGAACTCTGCAGTTAAGCGTGCTTGGGCGAGAGTAGTTCTATGATGGGTGACCTTTTGGGAAGCACTCGTGTTGCACCCTTTTTTTTGCAGACGGGGCGTTAAATGTTACAGGGGACTGGAGCGACAGTCCGCCTGTTTATTCGCAAATGTTAGTCACAGTGCTGGGGCATTTTTCTTAATACTTTCCATGCATTCAATTAAAGCCCATCACGTGATGAGAGTGTCATTGCGAGCATCTTAAATAGTAAAACAACAAAAAATGAGGTGTGGCGGACGATCCGTTCATATGGGCATGAGTCGAGGTGCTAGGGCACTTCGCTCGATATTAGAACTAGAAAAGGAGGTGAGTTGCGCGCACAGCGAAACAAATAACGGGAAAGGAGAGGGAAGGAGAAGCGGTATATGTCTTTACGGTGCAAATTAGAAGGGGTGCGATCATACGAGCACTAGTTCACCGGATCCCATCAAAACTCTGCAGTCAAGCGTGCTTGGGCGAGAGTAGTAGTAGGATGGGTGACCTCTTCGGAAGTACTCGTGATGCACCCTTCTTTTTGTAGACGGGACATTAAATGTTACGCGGGACCAGAGAGACGGTCCGGCGGTTCATTCACAAACGTGAGTCACGGCACCGGGACATTTTGCTTAATATTTTTCGTTTATTCAATTAAAGCCCATCATGTGTTGAGAGTGTCATTGCGAGCATCTTACATAGTAGAACAATGAAAAAGGAGGTGCGGCGAGTGTTTCATATAGACATGAGTCGAGGTGCCGGGGCATTTCGCTCGATATTAGAACTAGAAGCAGAGGTGAGTTACGCCCACAGCGAAATAAATGATGGGAAGGGAGAGGGAAGGGGAACGGGTATATGTATTTGCGGCGCAAACCAAAACGATTGCGATCATACCATCACTAGTTCATCGGATCCCATCAGAACTCCGTAATAAAGTGTTCTTGGGCGAGAGTAGTATTAGGATGTGTGTCCTTCTGGGAAGTGCTCGTGTTGCACCCATTTTTTTGCAGATTAGTTGTTCAACCTTATGCACGACTGGAACTATGATCCGCTGGTTTATTCATAAATAAGAGTAACGGCGCCAGGGCATTTTACTAGATATGAGAACGAGAAGCAGAGGTGCAGTGTGCATGTACAAGAAAATAAATGACGGGAGGGGAGAGAAAATGAGAAATAGTGCATGTATTTGCATCGCAGAAAGAAACAGGTGCAATTATACCAGCACTAATGCACCAGATCCCAACAGAACTCCGCAGTTAAGTGTGCTTTGGCGAGAGTAGTACTAGAATGGGTGACCTCCTAGGAAGTCCTCATGTTGCACTTATTCTTTTATAGATGGGTCGTTTGACGTTACGTGCGACTAGAACTTTGGTCCGCTGATTTATTCGCAAATGTGAGTCATGACACCAAGGCATTTTACTTGATATTAGAATAAAAAGAAGAGGTGCAGTGTGCATGCACAAAGAAACAAATGACGGGAGGGGGGAGGGAAGGAGAAGGAGTGTATGTATTTGCAGCGCGGAATAAAACAAGTGCGATCATACCAGCACTAATGCACCAGATCCAATCAGAAGTCCGCATTTAAGTGTGTTTGGGCGAGAGTAGTACTAGAATGGGTGATCTCCTTGGAAGTCCTCGTGTTGCACCTATTTTTTTGCAGATGGATCGTTCGACATTACGTATGACTAGAAATATGGTCCGCAGTTAAGTGTGTTTGGGCAGAGTAGTACTATAATGGGTGACCTCTTGGGAAGTTCTCGTGTTGCACTTATTTTTTTACAGATGGGTCGTTCGACGTTATGCGCAACTGGAACTATGGTCACTTGGTTTATTTGCAAATGTGAGTCACGGCGCTGGGGCATTTTACTTGATATTAGAACGAGAAAGAGAGGTGCAGTGTGCACGCACAAGGAAATAAATGACGGGAGGGGGGAGGGAAGGAGAAGGAGTGTATGTATTTGCAATGCGGAATAAACCAGCACTAATGCATTGGATCCCATCAGAAGTCTGCAGTTAAGTATGCTTGGACGAGAGTAGTACTAGAATAGGTGACCTCCTGGGAAGTCCTCGTGTTGCACCTATTTTTTTGCAGAAGGGTCGTTCGACGTTACGCGCGACTGGAACTATGGTCTGCAGTTAAGTGTGTTTGGGCAAAGTAGTACTACGATGGGTGACCTCCTGGGAAGTTCTCGTGTTGCACTTATTTTTTTACAGATGGGTCGTTCGACGTTACGCGCGACTAGAACTATGGTCCGCTGGTTTATTCGCAAATGTGAGTCACGACGCCGGGGTATTTTACTTGATATTAGAACGAGAAAGAGAGATGCACTGTGTACGCACAGGGAAACAAATGACGGGAGGGGGGAGGGAAGGAGAAGGAGTGTATGTATTTGCATCGTAGAATGAAATAAGTGCCATTATACCAGCACTAATGCACCAGATCCCATCATAACTCCACAGTTAAGTGTGCTTGGGCGAGAGTAGTACTAGAATGGGTGACCTCCTGGGAAGTCCTCGTGTTGCACCTATTTTTTTGCAGATGGGTCGTTCAATGTTATACACGACTGGAACTATGGTCCGTAGTTAATTGTGCTTGGGCAGAGTAAGATACTCGTAATTACACTCTTATCACGTGGTGGACTATAAATGAATGCACAAAAAATATTAAGCAAAATTTGCAAGTCCTATGACTCACACCGGCAGACTGTGGCTCCGATCGCACTTAACATTTAATACCCCGTCTAAAAAAAACAGGTTAAACATGAGGACTTTCCAGGAGGTCACCCATCCTAAAACTAATCTTGCCCAAGCACTCTTGACTATAGATTTCTGATGGGATCCTGTGCATTAGTGTTTGTATGATCGCAACTATCCCATTCCCAACTGCAAATACATATAGCCCTTCTCCTTCCCTCCCCCTTCCCATCATTTATTTCACTGTGCGGGCATACCGCATCTCTGCTTCTAGTTCTAATATAGAGCGAAATGCCATGTCGCTTCAACTCACACCCAGAAGAACAGGGGCCCCTTGCACCTCTTTTTTCGTTGTTTTACTATGTAAGACTCTCGTAATGAGACTTTTATCACATGGTGGACTACAAATAAGTGCACATAAAATATTAAGCAAAATGTTTTAACGTTGCTACTCATGCCGGCAGACTGTGGCTTCGATCACGCGTAACGTTTGACACCCCATCTGTAAAAAGACGGGTGCAACAAGAGAACTTCTTAAGAGGTCACCCATCCTAGTACTACTCTCGCCCAAATACGCTTAACTACGGAGTTCGATGGGATCCGGTGTATTAAAGCTAGTATGATTGCACCCCTTCCATTCTGCACTTCAGATGCATATACCCCTTCTCCTTTCCTCCCCCTACCTGTCATTTTTTTCGCTGTGCGCGCACACCATACCTCTGTTTATAGTTCTAATATCAAGCGAAAATGTCCCAACACCTCGACTCACGCCAGAAGAAAAAACCGCCCGTTGTACCTTATTTTTCTTTGTTCTACTATGTAAGATGCTCGTAATGACACTCTTATCACGTGGTAGACTATAAATGAATGCACAAAAAAATAGTAAGCAAAATTTTCTGGCGACACGACTCATGCAAGCGGATTGTGGCTCCATTACATGTATCGTTTTCTGCCCCGTTTACAAAAAGACAGTTCAACACGAGGATTTCTCAGGAGGTTACCGATCCTAGTACTACTCTCGCCCAAACATGCTTTACTACATAGTTCGATGGGATCCGTTGCATTAGTGCTGGTATGACCGTACTCCTTCCATTCCGCATTGTAAATACATATACACCTTCTCCTTTCCTCCCCTCTCCTGTCATTTTTTTTGTTGTGTGCGCACACTGCATCTCTGTTTCTAGTTCTAATATCAAGCAAAATGCCCAAGCGCCTTGACTTATGCCCAGATTAAAAGACCACCCGCTACACCTTTTTTTTTCGTTGTTCTATTATGTAAGATGCTCGTAAGGACTCTCTTATCACGTGGTGGATTATAAATGAGTGCACACAAAAAAGTAAGCAAAATGACCCGGCGTGGCGACTCACGCCTGCAAATGAACTAGCAAACTATGGCTCCAATCGCGCGTAATGTTTGATGCCCTATGCGCAAAAAGACGTGTGTTACACAAGTACTTCCCAGGAGGTCACTCATCCTAGTACTACTCTCACCCAAACACGCTTAACTGCAGATTATGATGGAATTTGAAGCATTAGTGCTAGTATGATCCCACCCGTCCTATTCCTCACTTCAAATACATATACCCCTTTTCTTTCCCTCCCCCCTCCCATCATTTGTTTCATTCTGTGTGGACACCGCACCTCTACTTCTAGTTGTAATATCAAATAAAATGCCCCGTTGTCTCGACTCACGCCCAAATAAATGGACCACCCACCGCACCTCTGTTTTGCTTGTTCTATTATTTACGATGCTCGTAATGACACTCTTGTCACGTGGTGGACTATAAATGGATGCACGAAAAATATTAAGAAAAAGACGGGTGCAACACGAGAACTTCCCAAAGGTCACCCATCCTAGTAGTAGTCTCACCCAAACACACATAACTGCAGAGTTCTAATGAGATCCGGTGCATTAATGCTAGTATGATCACACATGTTTCATTGTGCGCTACAAATACATACACTCCTTCTCCTTCTTTCTTCTCTCCCGTCATTTGTTTCCTTGTGCGTGCACATTACACATCTCCTTCTCGTTCTAATATCAAGTAAAATGCTCTGGTGCCGTGATCACATTTGCAAAAAAATATACGGACCATAGTTCCAGTCGTGCGTAATGTCAAACGATCCATCTACAAAAAAATGAGTGCAACACAACCAAGAGATCACCACTTCTAGTACTACACTCACCCAAGCATATTTAACTCTGGAGTTCTTATGGGATCCGGTGCATTAGTGCTGGTATGATCACACTTGTTTGCTTCTACACTACAAATACATACACTCCTCCTCCTTCCCTCCCCCCTCCTGTAATTTGTTTCCTTGTACGTGCACACTGCACCTCTCCTTCTCATTCTAATATCAAGTAAAATGCCCCGTGCCGTGACTCCTATTTGCGAATAAACCAGCGGACTATAGTTCCAATCGCCCACAACGTCAAACGACCTATCTGTAAAAACATGGGTGCAACACGAGTACTTCCCAGGAGGTCACCCATCCTAGTACTACTCTCGCCCAAGCACACTTAAATGCGGAGTTCTGATGGGATTCGATGCATTAGTGCTGGTATGATCGCACTTGTTTCATTCTGCATTGCAAATACATACACTCATTCTCCTTTCCTCATCTCTTTTCTCATTTATGTAAGATATCGTAATGACACTCTTTTCACGTGGTAGACTATAAATGAATGAACAAAAAAATAGTAAGCAAAATTTTCTGGCGACGCAACTCATGCCAGCAGATAGTGGCTCCGATAACATGTATCGTTTTACGCCCCATTTGCAAAAAGACAGTGCAACACAAGGACTTCTCAGGAGGTTACCGATCCTAGTACTACTCTCGCCCAAGTATGCTTAACTACATAGTTTGATGGGATCTGGTGCATTAGTGATGGTATGATCGCACCCCTTCCATTCCGCATTGTGAATACATATACCCCTTCTCCTTTCCTCCCCTCTCCCGTCATTTTTTTCGTTGTGCGCGCATACTGCATCTCTATTTCTAGTTCTAATATTAAGAAAAATGCCCCAATGCCTCGACTTATGCCTAGATTAAAAGACCACCCGCCACACCTTTTTTTTCGTTATTCTACTATATAAGATGCTTGTAATGACTCTCTTATCACGTGGTGGATTATAAATGAGTGCACAAAAAAAAGTGAGCAAAATGCCCTAGCGCGGCAACTCACACTTGCAAATGAACTAGCGAACTATGGCTCCGGTCGCGCGTAACGTTTGGTGCCCTGTCCACAAAAAGACGGGTGCAACACAAGCACTTCCCAGGAGGTCACTCATCCTAGTACTACTCTCGTCCAAACACGCTTAACTGTAGATTATGATGGGATACGATGGATTAGTGCTGATATGATTCCGCCCATCCTATTCCTTACTTCAAATACATACACCCATTCTTTTTCCCTCACCCCTCCCATCATTTGTTTCGCTCTGTGTGGAGACCGCACCTCTACTTCTACTTGTAATATCAAGCAAAATGCCCCGTTGCCTCGATTCACGCCCACATGAACGGACCACCCGCCACACCTCTGTTTTACTTGTTCTATTATTTACGATGTTCGTAATGACACTCTTATCACGTGGTAGACTATAAATGGATGCACGAATAATATTAAGAAAAAGACGGGTGCAACACGAGGACTTCCCAGGAGGTCACCCATCCTAGTACTACGCTCGCCCAAGAACACTTAACTGCGAAGTTCTGATGGGATCCGGTGCATTAGTGCTGGTATGATCACACCAGTTTCATTCCGAACTGTAAATACATACACTCCTTCTCCTTCCCTCCCCCTTCCCGTCATTTGTTTTCTTGTGCGTGCACATTGCACCTCTCCTTCTCGTTCTAATATTAAGTAAAATGTCGTGGCGCTGTGACTCACATTTTCAAATAAACCAGCGAACAAAAGTTCCAGTCGCGAGTAACTTCGTAGGGGGTCACCCATCCTAGTACTACTCTCGCCCAAGCACACTTAACTTCGGAGTTCTGATGGGATCTGGTGCATTAATACTGGTATGATCGCACATGTTTCACTTCGAGTTGCAAATACATACACTCCTTCTCCTTACCTCCCCCTCCCGTCATTTGTTTCCTTGTGCGTGTGCACTGCATCTCTTCTTCTCGTTCTAATATCAAATAAAATGCCCGGCGCCATGACTCATATTTATGAATAAACTAGCAGATCATAGTTCTAGTCGCGCGTCACGTCGAACGACCCATCTGTAAAAAAATGGGTGCAACAAGAGAACTTCCCAGGAGATCACCCATCTTAGTACTACTCTCGCCCAAGCATACTTAACTGTGGAGTTCTGATGGGATCCGGTGCATTAGTGCTGGTATGATCGCACCTGTTTCATTCTGCGCTGCAAATACATACACCCCTTCTCCTTCCCTCCCCCCTCCCGTCATTTGTTTCTTTATGCGTGCATACTACACCTCTGCTTCTCGTTTAATATCAAGTAAAATTCCCCAGTGCCGTGACTTATATTTGCGAATAAACCAGCAGACAATAGTTCTAGCCGCGCGTAACATTGAATGACCCATCTGCAAAAAAATTGGTGCAACACGAGAACTTCCTAGGAGGTCACCCATCCTAGTACTACTCTCGCCCAAGCAAACTTAAATACGGAGTTCTGATGGGATCCGGTGCATTAGTGCTGGTATCATCGCACTTGTTTCATTCCACAATGAAAATATATACACTCCTCCTTCCCTCCCCCCTCCCGTCATTTGTTTCCTTGTACGTGCACACTGCACATCTCCTTCTCGTTCTAATATCAAGTAAAACTCCTCGGCACCGTGACTCACATTTGCGAATAAACCAGTGGATCATAGTTTAAGTCACGCGTAACGTCGAATGACCCATCTGCAAAAAAATGGGTTTAACACGAAGACTTCCAAGGTGGTCACCACTCCTAGTACTACACTCGCCCAAGCACATTTAACTATGGAGTTCTGATGGGATCCTGTGAATTAGTGATGGTAAAATGGCACATGTTTCATTCTGTGCTGCAAATACATACACTCCTTCTCCTTCCCTCCCCCCTCCTGTAATTTGTTTCCTTGTGCGTGCACACTACACCTCTTCTTTTCGTTATAATATCAATTAAAATGCCCCGGCGCAGTGACTAACATTTGCATATAAACCAGCAGACCATAGTTCTAGTCGCAGCAACGTGGAACGACCTATCTAAAAAAAATGGGTGCAACACGAGGACTTCCCACGAGGTCACCCATCCGAGTACTACTCTCGCCCAAGCACACTTAACTGCGGAGTTCTGATGGGATCTGGTGCATTAGTGCTGGTATGATCGCACCTGTTTCATTCTGCGCTGCAAATACATACACCCCTTCTCCTTCCCTCCCCCCTCCCGTCATTTGTTTCTTTATGCGTGCATACTACACCTCTGCTTCTCGTTTAATATCAAGTAAAATGCCCCAGTGCCGTGACTTATATTTGCGAATAAACCAGCAGACAATAGTTCTAGCCGCGCGTAACATTGAATGACCCATCTGCAAAAAAATTGGTGCAACACGAGAACTTCCTAGGAGGTCACCCATCCTAGTACTACTCTCGCCCAAGCAAACTTAAATACGGAGTTCTGATGGGATCCGGTGCATTAGTGCTGGTATCATCGCACCTGTTTCATTCCACAATGAAAATATATACACTCCTCCTTCCCTCCCCCCTCCCGTCATTTGTTTCCTTGTACGTGCACACTGCACATCTCCTTCTCGTTCTAATATCAAGTAAAACTCCTCGGCACCGTGACTCACATTTGCGAATAAACCAGTGGATCATAGTTTAAGTCACGCGTAACGTCGAATGACCCATCTGCAAAAAAATGGGTTTAACACGAAGACTTCCAAGGTGGTCACCACTCCTAGTACTACACTCGCCCAAGCACATTTAACTATGGAGTTCTGATGGGATCCTGTGAATTAGTGATGGTAAAATGGCACATGTTTCATTCTGCGCTGCAAATACATACACTCCTTCTCCTTCCCTCCCCCCTCCTGTAATTTGTTTCCTTGTGCGTGCACACTACACCTCTTCTTTTCGTTATAATATCAATTAAAATGCCCCGGCGCAGTGACTAACATTTGCATATAAACCAGCAGACCATAGTTCTAGTCGCAGCAACGTGGAACGACCTATCTAAAAAAAATGGGTGCAACACGAGAACTTCCCACGAGGTCACCCATCCGAGTACTACTCTCGCCCAAGCACACTTAACTGCGGAGTTCTGATGGGATCTGGTGCATTAGTGCTGGTATGATCGCACCTGTTTCATTCTGCGCTGCAAATACATACACCCCTTCTCCTTCCCTCCCCCCCTCTCATCATTTGTTTCCTTGTGCGTGCACACTGCACCTCTGCTTCTCATTCTAATATCAAGTAAAATGCCCCGGTGCCGTGAGTCACATTTACGAATAAACCAGCGGACTATAGTTCCAGTCGTACATAGCGTCGAACGACTCATCTGTAAAAAAATAGGTGCAACACGAGAACTTCCTAAGAGGTCACCCATCTTAGAACTACTCTCGCTCAGACACACTTAACTACGGAGTTCTGATAGGATCCAGTGCATTAGTGCTAGTATGATTGCACCTATTTGCTTCCGCATTGCAAATACATACACTCATTCTCCTTTCCTCCCCACTCCCGTAATTTGTTTCCTTGTGCGTGCACACTGCACATCTCCTTCTCGTTCTAATATCAATTAAAATGCTGCGGCGTCGTGACTCACAGTTGTGAATAAACCAGCGAACCATAGTTCCAGTCGTGAGTGACATCGAACAACCTATCTTCCAAAAAATGGGTACAACACGAGGACTTCCAAGGAGGTCACCCATCCTAGTGCTACTCTCACCCAAGCACATTTAACTATAGAGTTCTGATGGGATCCGATGCATTAGTGATGGTATGATCGCATCTGTTTGCTTCCGCACCGTAAATACATACACTCCTTCTACTTCCCTCCCCCCTCCAGTCATTTGTTTCCTTGTGCGTGCACACTGCACCTCTCGTTCTAGTCTAATATCAATTAAAATGCCCCGGTGCCATGTCTAACATTTGCGTATAAACCAGTAGACCATAGTTCCAGTCGCGCGTAATGTCGAACGACCCATCTGAAAAAAAATGGGTGCAACACGAGCACTTCTTAGGAGATCACCTATCTGAGTCCTACTCTCGTCCAAGCACACTTAACTTTGTAGCTCTGATGGGATCCGGTGTATTAGTGATGGTATGATGACACCTGTTTCATTCCGCACTTCAAATACATACACTTATTCTCCTTCCTTCCCCCCTCTAGTCATTTGTTTCCTTTTACGTGCACACTGCACCTCTCCTTGTCATTCTAATATCAATTAAAATGCCTCAGTGCTGTAACTAATATTTGCGTATAAACCAGTAGACTAAAATTAAAGTCGCGCGTAACGTCAAATGATCCATCTAAAAAAAATGGGTGCAACACGAGGACTTCCCAGGAGGTCACACATCCTAGTACTACTCTCGCTCAAGCACACTTAATTTCAGAGTTCTAAAGGGATTGAGTGCATTAGTGATGGTATGATGGCACCTATTTCATTCCGCGCTGCAGATACATACACTCTTTCTCCTTCCCTCCCCCCTCCCGTCATTTGTTTCCTTGTGCGTGCCCACTGCAGCTCTCATTCTCATTCTAATATCAATTAAAATTCCCCGGCACCGTGATGAACATTTGCGTATAAACCAGCAGACCATAGTTCTAATCATGCATAACATCGAACAACCCATCTGAAAAAAAATTGGTACAACACGAGGACTTCCCAGGAGGTCACCTATCCAATTACTACTCTCACCCAAACACACTTAACTGCGGTGTTCTGATGGGATCTGGTGCATTAGTGCTGGTATGATCGCACCTGTTTCATTTCGCACTGCAAATACATACACTCCTTCTCCTTCCCTCCCCCCTCCCGTCATTTGTTTCCTTGTGCGTGCACACTGCACATCTCCTTCTCCTTCTAATATCAAGTAAAATGTCCCAGCGCCGTGACTCACATTTGTGAATAAACCAGCGGACCATAGTTTCAATCGCACGTAACGTCGAGCGACCCATCTGTAAAAAAATGGGTGTAACACGAGTACTTCCGAGAAGGTCACCCATCCTAGTACTACTCTCGCCCAAGCAAACTTAAATGCGGAGTTCTGATGGGATCTAGTGCATTAGTGCTAGTATGATCGCACCTGTTTCATTCCGCGCTGCAAATACATACACTCCTCCTTCCCTCCCCCTTCCCATCATTTGTTTTCATATACGTGTACACTGCACCTCTCCATCTTATTTTAATAATAAGTAAAATGCATTGGCGCCGTGACTCACATTTGAGAATAAACCAGCGGACCATAGTTCCAGTCACGCGTAACATCGAATGACCCATCTGCAAAAAAATAACTGCAACACGAGGACTTCTCATGAGGTTACCCTTTCTAGTACTATTCTCGCCCAAGCACACTTAAATGCGGAGTTCTGATGGGATCTGGTGCATTAGTGCTGGTATGATTGCACCTGTTTCATTCTGTGCTGTAAATAAATACACTCATTCTCCTTCCCTCCCCCCTCCCGTCATTTGTTTCCTTGTGGGTGCAGACTGCATCTCTTCTTCTTGTTCTAATATCAAGTAAAATGCCCCGACGCCATGACTCACATTTGTGAATAAACCAGCGAACCATAGTTCCAGTAACGCGTAACGTTGAACGACCCATCTGTAAAATAATAAGTGCAACACGAGGACTTCCAAGGAGGTCACCCATCCTAGTACTACTATCGCTCAAGCACACTTAACTGTAGAGTTCTGATGGGATCCGGTGTATTAGTGCTGGTATGATCGCACCTGTTTGGTTCCGCGCTGTAAATACATACATTCCTTTTCCTTCCATCCCCCCTCCCGTCATTTGTTTCCTTGTGCATGCACACTGCACCTCTCCTTCTCATTCTAATATCAATTAAAATGCCCCGGCACCGTGACTCATATTTTCGTATAAACTAATAGACCATAGTTCTAGCTGAGTGTAACGTTGAGCGACCCATCTAAAAAAAATGAGTGCAACACGAGGACCTCCCAAGAGGTCACCTGTCCTTGTACTACTCTCGCCCAAGCACACTTAACTGCAAAATTCTGATCCGATGGGATCCGGTGCATTAGTGCTGGTATGATCGCATCTGTTTATTTCCACGCTGCAAATACATAAGCTCCTTCTCCCTCCCTCCCCCCTCCCGTCATTTGTTTTCCTTGTGTGTGCGCACTGCACCTCAATTTCTTGTTCTAATATCAAGTAAAATGCCCTGCCACCGTGACTCACATTTGCAATAAACCAGCGGACAATAGTTCTAGTCATGCGTAACATCGAACGATCCATTTGAAAAAAAATGGGTGTAACACGAGGAATTCCCAGGAGCTCACCCGTCCTAGTACTACTCTCGCCCAAGCACACTTAACTGCGGAGTTCTGATGGGATCCGGTGCATTAGTGCTGGTATGATCGAACCTTTTTGCTTCCGCGCTGTACATACATACACTCCTTTTCCTTCCATTCCCCCTCCCGTCATTTGTTTCCTTGTGCGTGCACACTGTACCTCTATTTCTCATTCTAATATCAATTAAAATGCCCTGGCGCCGTGACTCACATATATGTATCAACCAGCGGATCATAGTTCTAGTCACGCATAACATCGAACGACCAATCCAAAAAAAAATGTGTACAACACAAGGACTTCCCAGGAGGTCACCCATCAAAGTACTACTCTCACCCAAGCACACTTAACTGCGGAGTTCTAATTGGATCCGGTGCATTAGTGTTGGTATGATCGCAACTGCTTCATTATGCACTTCAAATACATACACTCTTTCTCATTCCCTCTCCCCTCCCGTCATTTATTTACTTGTGCGTGCACACTGCACCTCTCTTTCTCGTTCTAATATTAAGGAAAATTTTCCAGCACTATGACTCACATTTGTGAATGAACCAGCGGACAATAGTTCTAGTCGCGCGTAACGTCGAACGATCCATTTGAAAAAAAAGGGTACAACACAAAGATTTCCCAGGAGGTCACCCGTCCTAGTACTACTCTCGCCCAAGCACACTTAACTACGAAGTTCTGATGGGATCCGGTGCATTAGTGCTGGTATGATCGCACCTGTTTGCTTTTGCGCTGCAAATACATACACTCCTTTTCTTTTCCTCCCCCCTCCCGTCATTTGTTTCCTTATGAATATACACTGTACCTCTCTTTCTCTTTCAAATATTAAGTAAAATGCCCCGGTGCCGTGATTCACATTTGCAATAAACCAGCGAACGATAGTTCTAGTCACGCATAACATCAAACGATCTATTTGAAAAAAAATGGGTTCAACACGAGGAATTCCCAGGCGGTCACCCGTCCTAGCACTACTCTCGCCCAAGCACACTTAACCGCGGAGTTCTGATGGGATCCAGTGTATTAGTGCTGGTATGATCGAGCCTTTTTGCTTCTGCGCTGTACATACATACACTCTTTTTCCTTCCCTTCCCCCTCCCGTTATTTATTTCCTTGTGCGTGCACACTGTATCTCTCTTTCTCGTTCTAATATTAATTAAAATACCCCGACGCCGTGACTCACATTTACGTATCAACCAGCGGACCATAGTTTCAGTCACGTGTAACATCGAACGACCCATCTAAAAAAGAATGGGAGAAACACAAGGACTTCCCAAGAGGTCACCCATCAGAGTACTACTCTCGCCCAAGCACAGTTAACTGGGGAGTTCTGATGAGATCCAGTGCATTAGTGCTGGTATGATCGCACCTGTTTCATTCTGCGCTTCAAATACATAGACTTCTTATCCTTCCCTCTCCCCTCCCGTCATTTGTTTCCTTGTGCGTGCACACTGCACCTCTCATTCTCGTTCTAATATCAAGTAAAATACCCTTGTGCTGTGACTCACATTTGCGAATAAACCAGTGGATAATAGTTCTAGTCGCACGTAACGTCGAACGATCCATCTGAAAAAAAATGGGTGCAATACGAGGACTTTCCAGGAGGTCACCCTTGCTTCTCATTTTATGTTGTTCTACTATGTAATATGCTCGCAGATGCTCTTATCACGTGATGGGCTTTAATTGAATGCGCAAAAAATATTAAACAAAATGCTCCGGCGCCGTTACTCACGTTTGCTATTGAACAGGTGGACCGTCGCTTCGGTCCCGCGTAATGTTTAACACCCAGTCTGAAAAAAGAAGGATGCAACAGAGAGCCGAGAGCTTTCCAGGAAGTAAACCATCCGAGTACTACTCTCACCCAAGCACACATAACTGCAGAGTTCTGATGGGATCCGGTGAATTAATGTTGGTATGATCGCACGTTTTCTTGTTTGCGCCTCAAATACATATGCCCCTTCTCCTTCCCTCTCCCATCCCGTCATTTGATTCGCTGTGCGCGCACCTCACCTCTTCTTCTAGTTCTAATATTAAGAGAAATACCCCGGCACCTCGACTCATGCCCATATGAACGGATTGCCCACCGCACCTTGTTTTTTGTTGTTATATTATGTAAGGTGCTCGCAATGACACTCTTATCACGTGATTGGTTTTAATTGAATGTGAAAAAAATATTAAGCAAAATACCCCGGCGGACCGTCGCTTCAGTCCTGCGTAACATTTAACACCCCATCTGTAGAAAGAAGGGTGCAACACAAGCACTTCCCAAAAGGTCACGCATCCTAGTACTACTCTCGCCCAAGAACGCTTGACTGCGGAGTTCTGATGGGATCCGGTGAACTAGTACTGGTATGATCGCAATTTTTTTGGTTTGCGCCGCAAATACATATACCCCTTCCCCTTCCCCTTCCCTCTCCCTTCCCATCATATATTTCGATGTGGGTGCAACTCACCTCTGCTTCTTGTTCTAAAATCGAGCGAAATGCCCCGGCGCCTCGACTCATGTCTATATGAAACACCCACCGCACCTCCTTTTTCATTGTTCTACTATGTAAGATGCTCATAACGACACTCTCAACACGTGATGGGCTTAAATTTAATGCATGAAAAATATTAAGCAAAATGTCTCGACGCTGTGACTCACGTTTGTGAATGAACTGCCAGATCGTCGCTTTGGTCACGTGTAACATTTAATGCCCCGTCTACAAAAAGAAAGGTGCAGCATGAGTACTTCCCAAGAGGTCACCTATCCTACTACTACTCTCGCCCAAGCACGCTTGACTGTGGAGTTCTGATGGGATCCAGTGAACTAGTGCTGGTATGATCGCACCCCTTCTAATTTGCGCTGCAAAGATATATACCACTTCTCCTTCCCTCTCCCTTCCCGTCATTTATTTTTGCTGTGCGTGCAACTCACCTATGCTTTTAGTTCTAATATCAAGCGAAATGCCCTGGCACCTCGACTCATGCCCATATGAACAGATCGGCCGCCGCACTTCATTTTTCGTTGTTCTATTGTTTAAGATGCTTGCAATGACACTCTCATCACGTGATGGGCTTTAATTGAATACACACAAAAAATTAAGCAAAATTCTCCGGCACTATGACTCACGTTTGCGAATAAACAGGTGGACCGTTGCTCTAGTCCCGCGTAACATTTAACGCCCCGTCTGCCAAAAAAAGGGTGCAACACGAGTGCTTCCCAAGAGGTCACCCATCGTAGAACTACTCTCGCCTAAGCACGCTTAACTGCAGAGTTCTGATGGATCCCGTGAACTAGTGCTGTATGATCGCACCCCTTTTAATTTGTGTCACAAAGACATATATCCCTTCTCCTTCCCTCTCCCTTCCCGTCATTTGTTTCGCTATGCGAGTAACGCACCTCTACTTCCAGTTCTAATATCGAGCGAAATGTCCCGGTGCCTCGACTCATGTCTATATGAATGGAGCACCCCCCACACCTCCTTTTTTATTGTTATACTATATAAGGTGCTCATAATAATAATCTTATCACGTGGTGGGCTGTAATTGAATGCACGAATAATATTAAGCAAAATACTCTGGCGCCGTGACTTACGTTTGTGAATTAACCGATGATTATCACTCTAGTCCCGTGTAACATTTAACGCCCCATCTGCAAAAAGAAGGGTGCAACATGAGAACTTCCTGGGAGATCATCCATCCTAGTACTACTGTCGCCCAAGCACGATTAACTACGAAGTTCGATGGGATCCGATGCATTAGTGCTGGTATGATCGCACACCTTCCATTGTGCGCTGCAAATACATATATCACTTCTCCTTCCCTCTCCCCTCTCATCATTTATTTTGTTGTGCACGCACACCGCACCTCTGTTTCTAGTTCTAATATCAAACGAAATGCCAAGGCATCTTGACTCATGCCGAGATGAACAGACCGCCCGCAACAACTCTATTTTCATTGTTCTATTATGTAAGATAATCGTAATGACATTTTTATCTCGTGATGGACTATAAATGAATGCATTAAAAATATTAAGCAAAATGTCCAAATGCTGCGACTCACACTGGCGGACTAGCAAAATGTCCAAATGCTGCGACTCACACTGGCGGACTATTGCTCCAGTCACGCTTAACATTTAACGCCCCGTCTATAAAAAGACAGGTGGAACACGATGACTTCGCAGGAGGTCACCCATCCTAATACTGCTTTCACCAGAGCACACTTAACTGTGGAGTTCGACAGGATCCGATGCATTAATGTTGGTATGATCGCACCCCTTCCATTTCGTGCTGCAGATACATATGCCCCTTCTCTTTTCCTCCCCCCTCCCATCATTTGTTTCGCTGTGCATGCACACTACACCTCTATTTCTAGTTCTAATATCAAGCAAAATGTCCGGGTACCTCGACTCACCCCTAGATAAACAGACCGCCTGTCGTACCTCATTTTTCATTGTTCTACTATGTAAGATGCTCGTCATGACACTCTTATCATGTGGTAGAGTATAAATGAATGCACGAAAAATATTAAGCAAAATATTATGGCGCCACGACTCATGCCAGCGAACTATGACTCCTATTGTGCAAAACGTTTAAGACCCCATCCGTTAAAAGACGAGCGCAACACGAGGACTTCCTAAAAGATCAGCCATCCTAGTACTACTTGCACCAAAACACGTTCAACTACGGAGTTCAATGGGATCCGGTGCATTAGTGTTAGTATGATCGCACCTCTTCTATTTTGTGCAACAAATACATATACCCCTTCTCCCTCCCTCCCCCACTGTTATTTGTTTCGCTATGCGCGAGCAGCACACCTCTGCTTATAGTTCTAATATAGAGCAAAATGCTCTGGCACCTCGACTCATGCCCAGATTAACGGACTACCCCCTGCACCTTGTTTTTCGTTATTCTACTATGTAAGATGCTCATAATGACACTCTTATCACGTGGCGAACTATAAATGAATGCACGAAAAATACTAAGAAAAATGTCTTGGCATTACGACTCATGCCAAGGGACAATGGCTTTGATCGCGCATAATGTTTAACGTCCCGTCAGCAAAAAAACGAGTGGAACATGAGAACTTTCCAAGAAGTCACCCATCCTAGTACTACTTCCGCCCAAACACACTTAACTACGAAATTCGATGGGATCCAGTGCATTAGTACAGGTGTGATCGCACCCCTTCAATTCCACACTGCAAGTACATATACCCCTTCTCCTTCCCTCCCCCCTCCCGTCATTTGTTTCGTTGTGCGCACACGTCACACCTTTGTTTCAAGTTCTAATATCAAGGGAAATACCCCGGCACCTCGACTCACGCCCAGATGAATGGATCGCCAGCCGTACCTCATTTTTTATTGTTATACTATGTAAGATACTCGTAATGACACTCTTATCACGTGGTGAACTATAAATGAGTGCACGAAAAATATTAAACAAAATTTCCAGGCCCTGCGACTCACACCGACATACTGTGGCTCCGATCGCACTTAACGTTTAACACCCCGTCTTCAAAAAGACAGGTTCAAAACGAGGACTTTCCAGGAGATCACTCATCCTAGAACTAATCTCGCCCAAGCATGCTTGACTACAGAGTTCTGATGGGATCCTGTGCATTAGTGTTTGTATGATTGCAACTGCCCCATTCCCCACTACAAATACATAAAGCCCTTCTCCTTCCCTCCCCCCTCCAATCATTTATTTCGCTGTGTGGGCATACTGCATCTCTGCTTCTAGTTCTAATATAGAGCGAAATGCTATGTCGCTTCGACTCACGGCCAGAAGAACGGAGGCCTGCTAGGCCTCTTTTTTTGTTGTTCTACTATGTAAGACTCTTATATTGAGACTCTTATCATGTGGTGGACTACAAATAAGTGCACGTAAAATATTAAGCAAAATGTTTCAAGGTCGCTACTCATGCTACTGGATTATGGCTCCGATCGCGCGGAACGTTTGACGCCCCGTTTGTAAAAAGACGGGTGCAACAAGAGAACTTCGCGGGAGGTCACCCATCCTAGTACTACTGTCGTCCAAGCACGCTTAACTACAGAGTTCGATGGGATCCGGTGTATTAATGTTAGTATGATTGCACCCCTTCTATTTCGGCTGCAAATACATTTACCCCTTCATCTTCCCCCACTCGTCATTTTTTTTCGTTGTGTGCGCACACCGCACCTCTGTTTATAGTTCTAATATCAAGCGAAATGCCCCGACACCTCGACTCACGCCAGAAAAAAGGATCGCCTGCCATACCTCATTTTTCTTTATTCTACTATGTAAGATGCTCGTAATGACACTCTTATCACGTGGTAGACTATAAATGAATGCATGAAAAAATAGTAAGCAAAATTTTCTGGCGACGTGACTCACGCCAGGGGATTGTGGCTCCTATCACATGTATCGTTTTATGCTCCGTTTGTAAAAAGACAGTGCAACACGAGGACTTCTCAGGAGGTTACCAATCCTAGTAGTACTCTCTCCCAAGCATGCTTAACTGCATAGTTTGATGGGATCCGGTGCATTAGTGCTGCTATGATCGCACCCCTTCCATTCTGCATTGCAAACACAAATACCCCTTCTCCTTTCCTCCCCTCTCCCATCATTTTTTTCGCTGTGCGCACACACTGCATCTCTGTTTCTAGTTCTAATATCAAGCAAAATGCCCCAGCGCCTCAGCATAAAGATTAAAGGACCACCTGCCATACCTTTTTTTTCGTTATTTTACTATGTGAGATGCTCGTAATGACTCTTTTATCACGTGGCGGACCATAAATGAGTGTACACAAAAAAAGTAAGCAAATGCCCCAGCGCGACGACTCGCGCCGGCAAATGAACCAGTAGACCATGGCTTCGGTCGCGCGTGACGTCTGATGCCCTGTCCGTAAAAAGACGGGTGCAACACAAGCACTTCCCAGGAGGTCACTCATCCTAGTACCACTCTCGCCCAAACACGCTTAACTGTAGATTATGATGGGATACGATGCATTAGTGCTAGTATGATCCCACCCATCCTATTCCTCACTTAAAATACATATACCCCTTCTCTTTCCCTCCCCCTCCCATCATTTGTTTTGCTTTGTGTGGACACCGCACCTCTACTTCTAGTTGTAATATCAAACAAAATGCCCCGTTGCCTCGACTCATGCCAGATGAACGGACTGCCCACCGCACATCTGTTTTGCTTGTTCTATTATTTACTATACTCGCAATGACACTCTTATCACGTGGTGGACTATAAATAGATGCACGAAAAATATTAAAAAAAAGACGGGTGCAACATGAGGACCACCTAGGAGGTCACCCGTCCTAGTACTACTTAACTGCGTAGTTCTGATGGGATCCGGTGCATTAGTGCTGGTACGATCGCACCTGTTTGCTTCTGCGCTACAAATATATACACTTCTTTTCCTTCCCTCCCCCCTCCCGTCGGATTGTTTCCTTATGCATGCACACTGCACCTCTACTTCTCGTTCTAATATCAAGTAAAATGCACTGGTGCCGTGACTCACATTTACGAATAAACTAGTGGACAATAGTTCTAGTCGCGCGTAACGTCAAACGATCCATTTGAAAAAAAATGGGCACAACACAAGGACTTCCCAGGAGGTCACCCGTCCTAGTACTACTCTTGCCCAAGAATACTTAACTGCGGAGTTCTGATGGGATCTGGTACATTAGTTTTGGCATGATCGCACCTCTTTCATTTCGCGCTGCAAATACATGCACTCCTTCTCCTTCCCTCCCCCCTCCCGTCATTTGTTTCCTTGTGCATGCACACTGCACCTCTGTTTCTTGTTCTAATATCAAGTAAAATGTCCCGGTGCCGTGACTCCCATTTGTGAATAAACCAGCGGGCCATTGTTTCAGTCGCGCGTAACCTAGAACGACCAATCTGCAAAAAAATGGGTGCAACACGAGGACTTCCCAGAAGGTCACCACTTCTAGTACTACACTCGCCCAAACACATTTAACTGCAGAGTTCTGATGGGATCCGGTGAATTAGTGTTGGTATAATAACACCTATTTTATTCTGTGCTGCAAATACATACACTTCTTCTCCTTCCCTCCCCCCTCCCGTCATTTATTTTCTTGTGCGTGCACACTGCACATCTCCTTCTCATTCTAATATCAAGTAAAATGTCACAGCGCCGTGACTCACATTTGCGAATAAACCAGCGGACCATAGTTCCAGTCACGCGTAACGTTGAACGACCCATTTGCAAAAAAATGGTTGCAACACGAGAACTTCCCAGGAGGTCACCACTCCTAGTACTACACTCGCCCAAACACATTCAACTACGAAGTTCTGATTAGACTGGTGAATTAGTGATGGTATAATGAGACTCGTTTCATTCCACGCTGCAAATACATACACTCCTTATTCCCTCCCCCCTCCCGTCATTTGTTTCCTTGTGCATGAACACTGCACCTCTGCTTCTCATTCTAATATCAAGTAAAATGCGTCGGTGCCATGACTCACATTTGCGAATAAATTAGCGGAACATAGTTCCAGTTGCGTGTAATGTCCAACGACCCATCTGAAAAAAATTGGTGCAATACGAGGACTTCCCAGGAGGACACCCATCCTAGTACTACACTCGCTCAAGCATACTTAACTGGGGAGTTCTTATAGGATCCGGTGCATTAGTCCTGGTATGATCCCACCTGTTTCATTCTGCACTGCAAATACATACACTCCTTTTCCTTCCATTCCCCTCCTGTTATTTGTTTCCTTGTGCATGAACACTGCACCTCTACTTCTCGTTCTAATATCAAGTAAAATACCATCGCGCCGTGACTCACATTTACGAATAAACCAGTGGACCATAGTTTCAGTCGCGCGTAACGTCGAATGACCTATTTGCAAAAAAAAAGTTGCAACACGAGGACATCGTAGGAGGTCACCCATCCTTGTACTACTCTCGTCCAAATATACTTAACTGCGGAGTTCTGATGGGATCTGGTGCATTATTGCTGCTATGATCGCACATCTTTCATTCCGCACTGCAAATATATACACTCATTCTCCTTTCCTCCACCTTCCTGTCATTTTGTTTCCTTTTGCGTGCATACTGCACCTCTCCTTCTCCATCTAATATAAAGTAAAATACCCCGGCGCCGTGACTCACATTTGCGAATAAACGAGCGGACCATAGTTCCAGTCGCGTGTAACATCAAACGATCCATCTGAAAAAAAATAGGTGCAACACGAGTACTTCCGAGAAGGTCACCCATCCTAGTACTACTCTCGCCCAAGCAAACTTAAATGTGGAGTTCTGATGGGATCCGGTGCATTAGTGGATGTATGATCGCATCTGTTTCATTCCGTGCTGTAAATAAATACACTTCTTCTCATCCCCTCCCCACTCCCGTCAATTGTTTCCTTGTTCGTGCACACTGCACCTCTCATTCACGTTTTAATATCAAGTAAAAGGCATCGGCGCCGTGACTCACATTTACGAATAAACTAGCATACCATAGTTCCAGTCACGCATAACTTTGAACAACCCATTTGCAAAAAAATGTGTGCAACACGAGTACTTGCTAGGAGGTCACCCGTCCTAGTACAACTCTCACCCAAGCACAGTTAACTGCAGAGTTCAGAAGGGATCTTGTGCAATAATGCTGATATGTTCGCACTTGTTTTATTCTGCGCTGCAAATACATACACTCCTTTTCCTTCCCTCCTCCCTCCCGTCATTTGTTTTCTTGTGCGTGCACACTGCACCCCTACTTCTCGTTCTAATATCAACTAAAATCCTAGGCGCCGTGACTCACATTTGCGAATAAATCAGCGGACCATAGTTCTAGTCGCGTGTAATGTCGAATGACCCATCTACAAAAAAATGGGTGTAACACAAAGACTTCCCAAGAGGTCACCCATCCTAGTACTACTCTCACCCAAGAAAACTTAACTGCGGAGTTCTGATGGGATCTGGTGCATTAGTTCTGGTAGGATCAAACCTGTTTCATTCCATGCTTGAAATACATACACTCATTCTTCTTCCCTCCCCCCTCCTGTCATTTGTTTCCTTGTGCGTGCACACTACACCGTTGTTTCTTGTTCTAATATCAAGTAAAATGCCCCGTCGTCGTGACTCACATTTATGAATAAAACAGCGAGCCATTGTTTCAGTCCCGCATAACGTCGAATGACCAATTTGTAAAAAAATAGGTACAACACGAGAACTTCCTAGAAGGTCACCACTCCTTGTACTGCACTCGCCCAAGCACATTTAACTGTGGTGTTCTAATGGGATCTAGTGAATTAGTGATGGTATAATTGCACCTGTTTCATTCCGCTCTGCAAATGCATATACTCCTTCTCCTTCCCTCCCCCCTCCCATCATTTGTTTCCTTGTGCGTGCACACTGCACCTCTCCTTCTCGTTCTAATATCAAGTAAAATTTTCTGGCGCTATGACTCACATTTACGAATAAACCAGCGGACCATAGTTCCAGTCATGCGTAATGTCAAACGACCCATTTGCAAAAAAATAGTTACAACACGAGGACTTCCCAGGAGGTCACAACTCCTAGTACTACACTCGCCTAAGCATATTTAACTGCAGAGTTCTGATGAGATCCGGTGAATTAGTGATGGTATAATTGCACCTGTTTCATTTCGCTCTGCAAATACATATACTCCTTCTCCTTCCCTCCCCCCTCCCGTCATTTGTTTCCTTGTGCGTGCACACTGCACTTCTGCTTCTCGTTCTAATATCAAGTAAAATGCCCCGGCGACGTGACTCACTTTTACGAATAAACTAGCAGGCAATTGTTCAAGTCACGCGTAACGTTGAATGACCCATCTGCAAAAAAATAGGTGCAACACGAGGACTTCCCAAAAGGTCACCCATTCTAGTACTACTCTCGCCCAGACATACTTAACTGCGGAGTTTTGATAGGATTTTGTGCATTAGTCTGGGTATGATCACACCTGTTTCATTCTTCGCTGCAAATAGATACACTTCTTCTCCTTCCCTCCCCACTCATGTCATTTGTTTCCTTGTGTGTGCACACTACACTTCTACTTCTCATTCTAATATCAAGTAAAATGCCTCAGCCCCATGACTCACTTTTGTGAATAAACCAGCGGACGATAGTTCCAGTCGCGCGTAATGTCAAACGACCCATTTGAAAAAAAATAGGTACAACACGAGAACTTCCAAAGAGGCCACCTATCCTAGTACTATTCTCGCCTACGCACACTTAACTGCGGAGTTCTGAAGGGATCCGGTGCATTAGTGCTGGTATGATCGCACCTGTTTGCTTCCGCTCTGCAAATACATACACTCCTTCTCCTTCCCTCCCCCCTTCCGTAATTTGTTTCCTTGTGCATGCACACTACACCTCTCCTTCTCGTTCTAATATCAATTAAAATACCCCCGGTGCCGTGACTCACATTTGCAAATAATCCAGCGGACTACAGTTCCAGTTGCGCGTAATGTCGAGCGACCCAACTACAAAAAAATGGGTGATTTACAAGTACTTCTGAGGAGGTCACCCTAATACTACTCTCGCCCAAGAAAACTTCAATGCGAAGTTCTGATGGGATCCGATGCATTAGTACTGGTATGATCGCACTTGTTTCATTGTGCACTGCAAATAAATACACTTATTCTCATTCCCTCCCCTCTCCTGTCATTTGTTTCCTTGTGCGAGCACACTGCACCTCTCATTCTCATTTTAATATCAAGTAAAATGCATCGGCGCCATGACTCACATCTACGAATAAACCAGCGGATGATAGTTCCAGTCGTGCGTAACGTCGAACGACCCATCTGTAAAAAATGAGTGCAACACAAGTACTTCCCAGGACTGATTGGCGGAGACTGAGAGAGCTTTCAAGACCTTGGGAGTGGTTCCCGAGCAGAGAGCTGTCCTTGCTTCCTACATGCTGGTAGGGGAAGCAGGTCATTGGTGGGAGCTCAAGCAGACCACCCTGCCTACACCAGCCACTTGGGAGCAGTTCTTAGCGGCCTTCCATGCGGAGTATCTCCCTGAGCACATCCGACACCTGAAGGAGATGGAGTTTGTTCAGCTGGTCCAAGGAAACATGACGGTATCGGAATATACTAGTAAGTTTCTAGAGCTGGGCCGATAATCCCTGGAGACATTGATGGAAGAGGGTAGGAAGGCCAGGAGATTCCAGTGGGGCCTCCGTCCAGAGATCAAGCAACACTTATTGGTACTGGAGCTCAAGACATACTCAGCGGTTCTAGCAAAGGCATCAATCGTGGAGAGGAGTTTCAACACCCGTCCTCAGTCAGCAGGGAGTCACCGACCCTCAGCTCCACCCCGCAAACCAGCACCTACTGCGCCGGTCCAACCAAATAAGAGGTCCAGACCAGTGATCCAGGCCCCTCCTCAGGCTCCAGGGGCAGCACGTGGAAAGATCTGCCAGCACTATGGCAGGGATCACGGGGATCGACCATTCTACCGCCTCAATAACACCTGTCGCATATGTGGTAGTGCTCAGCACTATGCGAGAGAGTGCCCGAGGAACCAGAACCAAGGAAGACCTCCTTTTCAGGGCAGGATTTACAACCTCACCCAGCAGGATGCTGACGCCGACCCGGGCATGGTACAGGGCAAGCTCAAGAAGAAAATTTGTATCCAAGAGATTTCGATAGTCTGAGACTTTCTAGATGTGTTTCTGGACGAACTATCCGGACTGCTAGTGGACAGGGAAGTCGAGTTCACTATAGACCTACAGCCAGGCACCCAGCCCATTTCGGTTGCTCCTTACCGCATGAGCCGTGTTAAAATGGAAGAGATGAGGAAACAAATCATTGAATTGCAAGACAGTGGTTTTATTAGACATAGTGTGTCCCCTTAGGGTGCCGGAGTTACTTTTGCCAGGAAGAAAGATGGAACATTGAGATTGTGTATTGATTACAGAGGATTGAACAAGGTCACAGTCAAGAACAAATATCCCCTTCCCAGGATCAGCTGCAGGGTGCACAAGTCTTCTCCAAAATAGACCTGCGATCAGGTTACCATCAGGTGATAGTAAGAACAGAAGACATCCCCAAGACGGCCTTTTGAACCAGGTACGGACATTATGAGTTCTTGGTCATGCCATTCGGGCTAACCAACGTCCCGGCCATCTTTATGGATCTACTGAACAGAGTCTTCAGAGAGTTCTTGGATCAATTTGTTATCGTGTTCATCGATGACATCTTAGTCTACTCAAAAAGTAGAGAAGAATATGCTCACCATCTTGCCCAAGTTTTGCAGGTCCTCAGAAAAAAGAAGGTATATGCAAAGTTGAGTAAGTGTGGATTCTGGCTTGAGCAGACCGCCTTCTTAGGATACGTCATATCGAAGGAAGGAGTATCAGTTAATCCCAAAAAGGTTGAAACAGTACTTGGCTGGGAGAAGTTGACATCAGTTAAGGAAATCCGTAGCTTCCTGGGAATGGCAGGTTATTACCGCAGGTTCGTCAAAGGATTCTCTAGTCTAGCGGCTCCCCTAACCCGACTCACAAAGAAAAATGCCAAGTTCGAATGGAACGAAGACTGGGAAAGAAGTTTTTCAGAATTAAAGAAGTGGCTGACTACTGCACCCGTGTTGGCTTTACCGAGTGGATCGGAGGGATATACAGTTTATAGTGATGCCTCGTATCTAGGCCTGGGTTGTGTCCTAATGCAGCATGGGAAGGTCATATCTTATGGGTCCAGACAGTTAAAGAATCATGAGAAGAATTACCCCACCCATGACTTAGAGCTTGCCGCAATCATACACACCTTGAAAACCTGGCGCCATTATTTATACGAGGAGACCTTTTAGATCTATACCGATCATAAGAGTTTGAAACATATATTCACTCAGAAGAATCTCAACATGCGTCAGAGAAGGTGGATGGAACTCCTTAAAGACTATGATTGTGATATCTTGTACCATCCAGGTAAGGGCAATGTGGTGGCAGATGCTCTCAACAGGTTTGACTTCAGGACCTAAAGAGAGTCACATGTTTGGGCCGCCTGACAGTCTAACCCGAGTTAATCTAGAGAATAAGAGAAGCCTAATCAGTCGACCCCACCCTAGTAGCACGTAAGATCGATACAAAACAGGGAGCGAGCTCAGAATTCTGAGTATCTGTCGATGGGTTACTCCGGTTCCAAGACAGGGTGTGTGTCCCAGACGACAGTGAGTTAAAGAGAGACATCATGACAAAGTCCCACAGCTCAAAGTTTGCCATGCATCCCGAAAGTACCAAAATGAACCAAAGCATGAGACCCCAGTTTTGGTGGAATGGGATGAAGAAAGACATAGCCGACTTTGTATCTAAATGTTTGGTATGTCAGCAGGTCAAGCCAGAGCATCAGCGCCCAGGTGGGCTATTTCAGCCTTTACCGATTCCGGAGTGGAAATGGGAACACATCACCATAGACTTTGTAACGGGATTACCCAAGGCACGTTTAGGACATGACACCATCTGGGTAATTGTTGATCAGCTTACCAAGTCTTCCCACTTCTTGATCATCAGGATGACCGACCCCTTGGACAAGTTGGCAAGAATGTATATCCGAAAAATAGTCAGATTGCATGGAGTTCTAGTGACAATGGTATCCGATAGGGACCCCAGGCTCACTTCTCGATTTTGGAGTAACTTTCAGCAAGCCATGGGAACAAAGCTGTCTCTCAATACTGCCTTCCATCTTCAGACTGACGGATAATCAGAAAGGACAATTCATACACTTGAGGATATGCTCCGAGCTTGTGTCCTTGATTCTGGGGGCATTGGGACGACCATCTACCCCTGATAGAGTTTGCCTACAACAACAGCTACCGAGCGAGTATCGGCATGGCTCCATATGAGGCGTTAAATGGGCGCCCATGCAGATCACCAATTTGTTAGGAAGAAGTGGGTGATAGAAGATTGTTCGGCCCGGAGTTGGTAGAGGAGACCACGTCTAAAATAGTTAAAATCAGAAAGAACATTCAGACGGCTCAAAGTAGGCAGAAGAGTTATGCAGACACCCGGATGAGAGATCTAGCATTTGAGAAAGGCGACCGGGTGTTCCTTAAAGTCACTCCTTTCAAAGGAATTAGTAGGTTCGGCAGGAGGGGAAAACTGAACCCCTGGTTTATTGGACTTTTTGAAATCTTAGACAAGATTGGTACTGCTGCCTACGGATTAGTGCTGCTTCCAGAGCTCTCCAAGGTCCACAATGTGTTCCATGTATCCATGCTACGTAAGTACAACCCGGACTCCTCTCATGTCTTGGCTCATGAACCGCTCCCACTCCAAGGGAATTTATCTTATGAGGAAGTCCCAGTCGGTATCACAGACCGAAAGAGCAGAATACTTCACAACCGGGAAATATCATTTGTAAAGATAGTGTGGCAGAACCACTCGCCAATGGAGGCTACCTGGGAGCTACAATCAGATTTTAGAGCCTAATATCCCCATTTGTTCGACCAAGAGTAAGAGGCAAATTTGGGGGATCAAATTTCTTTAAGGGGGGAGAGTTGAAACACTCAAAATTTGTATTTTTATTATTTAATTTATTTTAATTTTTATTAGAATTTTTGCTTTATTTTATTTTATTTTAATATTTAATTTATAAAGTTTTAATTTAATTTAATAGAGATAAAAATAATAATAGTAATAAATTAGGGTAAAATTATTTTTGGGATTTAATTGAAATTGATTTTGAGAAAAAGGGGTGAAAATTTGGATTCTGGGGATATTTTTGAAAAGAAAATCGAAAACCGGGGGTCAAAATATAATTTAGAAAAGTTGTGCCATGTCAGCAGCCCCGGCCAACAAGAACACGCTGCGTGGTAAGGACGCTGATGTGGGAGGCCACGCAGGACGGAGCCACGTGGGCGATCTGCGTGCACGTGATCGAACGGTCTAGATCTCACGCGTGCGGGCGACCCATATTGAATCACGCACAGACGGCCCAGATCGCATCACCTGGACGGTCCAGATTTATTCCCATTTTAATCGCGATCGGACGGCCCAGATTAAATCGTGATGGACAGCTGAGATTAAAAGGGGAAGGTTATAAATAACCTCACACACACCCAACCCCAAGCCCTAGCCGGCAGTACCCTCGCCGGAGAAGAAGAACCAGTCACCGGAGGAGCCACCTGCCGCCACCCACCGCCACACCAGATGGATTTTCCGACCGCTAAACGAGGTAAATTTTCTCCCTTTGGCTCGTTTTTTGATGTTGAATCCGCCTATGGCCAAATCGGAGCCAAACCATCGGCCAATCAGCCAGAAAACACCACCGAAGTCCAGCGGCGCCGCCGCGGCTTCCCTCAATTTTTGCCTTCGATGAGGCCCTTCCCGATTCCCGTTCGATGAAATTAATGGATGTGTATAATTGCATAAGGTTGCTAATGAAGCCCGAATCTAGTGTATTTGTCGATCAGTTGTTGTTTGATCTATTTTACAGTTTTAAATGCAGTGTGATACTTATGTGGTTATTTTATGATTTCGTATGCATTAATCCTGGTTTTATTTATTATGGTTTGAATTATGGTGAACCTGATGTTGTGTCGTCTTGCTTAGTGTTCATTATTGGTTTACGTGTTTATGTTTGATTGGAAAATTGAGACCAAGAAAAATAGAAAAAGGTATGTGGATTGATAAATGGATAATGTCGACAGCCTCACTAGATATCCTGGAAGATGGTGGACGGACCGGGTCCATAGAGAACCCTACCGGGAACGTGGTCTCTCATATCGAACTGGGTATGGAGACTTTATGTGTTTTGGCGCCCATACCGAACGGGGTATGGGGACGGCCCGTTTTACCCTCATACCGGATGGGGTATTGAGGTTTATGGTTTTGACACCCATACCAGGACGGGGTATGGGGACAGCCCTGGAATCAGGATATTAATGTTAATGGTTCACGTGTAGCGGAGACCCCCTATGGATCCCCATGGATAATAGTAGGCTGGTAAAAGAGAAGAATTGTTGTCTGATTATTGAAGTACAAAAGTATAACATGTGTTATGTTACAAAGTGTATATGATTTTATGATGGTTATAATATTATTATTTTCATATGTTATTTTCATGAATCTCACTGAGGTAAATGGACATTAAAGGTTTTTATTATTAATAAATGAGTTTGTTATAAGTTATGCTCCATTGGTCGTTTTTGTTTTCTACCAACCTTTACTTATGTGGCAGTCTGATAGTAATATGTCTTTACTAGGCTAGTGTAGCTCATTCCTTACTTAACCATTTTAGATCAGGAGAACGTGGTTCCTGAGCCAGTTCCGCAGGAAGATGGCGAGTTAGACGCCTAAAGATTTTATAGTTCTATTTATAGTGTTCATTTCGAGTATTTTCTTTAATTAGCTTATTATTTCTCACGTTGAATACGTTTATGGTTATTGTAAGGGATGTAAATCAGAATTTTTATTTCGCTTCCGCACTTAAAATTTTTAATACATACATTTTCATTTTTATTTCTGAGGCCGTTACAGGTGCGATCATACCAGCACTAATGCACCGGATCCCATCAGAATTCCGCAGTTAAGTGTGCATAGGCAAGAGTAGTACTAGGATGGGTGACCTCCTGGGAAGTACTCGTGTTGCACCCATTTTTTTGTAGATGATTCTTTCGACGTTACGCGCGACTCGAATTATGGTCCGCAGGTTTATTCGCAAATGTGAGTCACGGCGCCGTGGCATTTTACTTAATATTAGAACGAGAATGAGAGGTGTAGTGCGCACGCACAAGGAAAAAAATGACGGGAGGGGGAAGAAAGGAGAAGGAGTGTATGTATTTGCTGCGCAAAATTAAACAGGTGCGATCATACCAGCACTAATGCACCAGATCCCATCAGAATTTCACAGTTAAGTGTTCTTGGGTGAGAGTAGTACTCGGATGGGTGACCTCTTGGGAAGTCCTCATGTTGCACCAATTTTTTTTCAGACAGGTCGTTCGACGTTACGCGCGACTAGAACTATAGTCTGTTGGTTTATACGCAAATGTAAGTCAAGAAGTAGGGGCATTTTAATCGATATTAGAACGAGAAGGAGAGGTGCAGTGTGAACGCACAGGGAAACAAATGATGGGAGGGGGGAGGGAAGGAGAAGGAGTGGATGTATTTGCAGCACGAAATGAAACAGGTGCAATCATACAAGCACAAATGCACCGAATCCCATCAGAACTCTGCAGTTAAGAGTGCTTTGGCGAAAGTAGTACAAAGATGGGTTATCTATTGGGAAGTTCTCGTGTTGCACCCATTATTTTTCAGATGGGTCGTTCGACGTTACGCGCGACTGGAACTATGGTCCGCTGGTTTATACGCAAATGTGAGTCAAGATGCAGAGGCATTTTAATTGATATTAGAACGAGAAGGAGAGGTGAAGTGTGAACGCAAAAGGAAACAAATGACAGGAGGGGGAAGAAAGGAGAAGTAGTATATATATTAGTAGCGCAAAATGAAACAGGTGCCATCATACCAGCACTAATGCACTGGATCCCATCAAAACTCCGTAATTAAGTGTGCTTGGGTGAGAGTAGTACTCGGATGGGTGACCTCCTGGGAAGTCTTCGTGTTACACCCATTTCTTTTCAAATGGGTCGTTCGACGTTACGCGCGAATGAAATTATGAACCACTGGTTCATTCGCAAAGGTGAGTCACGATGTCAGGGCATTTTACTTGATATTAGAACGAGAAGGAGAGATGCAGAGTGCACGCACAAGGAAATAAATGATCGGAGGGGGGATGGAAGGAGAAAGAGTGTATGTATTTGCAGCGCAGAATGAAACATGAGCGATCATGCCAGCACAAATGCAACGGATTCTATGAGAACTCCGCAGTTAATGGTGCTTGGGCGAGAGTAGTACTAGGATGGGTGACCTCCTGCGAAGTCCTTATATTTCACCCATTTTTTTGGGAAGTCCTCGTGTTGCACACATTTTTTTCAGATGGATCGTTCGACGTTACGCGCTACGGGAACTATGGTCCGCTGGTTTATTCGCAAATGTGAGTCACGACGTTGGGACATTTTACTTGATATTAGAACGAGAAGCAGAGGTGCAGTGTGCATCCACAAGAAAACAAATGACGGGAGCGGGGATGGAAGGAGAAGGTTTGCATGTTTTTGAAGCGCGAAATGAAACAAGTGCGATCATATCAGCACTAATGCACCGGATCCCATCAGAACTCCGCAGTTATGTTTGCTTGGGCGAGAGTAGTAGTGTATGTATTTGCAGCGCAAAATTAAACAAGTGCGATCATACTAGCACTAATGCACCGGATCGCATCAGAACTCCGCAGTTAAGTGTGCTTGGGCGAGAGTAGTACTCGGATCGGTGACCTCCTGGGAAGGCCTCGTGTTGCACCAATATTTTTTCAGACGGATCGTTCGACGTTACGCGCGACTGGAACTATGGTCTGCTAGTTTATACACAAATATGAGTCAAGAAGCAGGGGCATTTTAATCGATATTAGAACGAGAAGGAGAGATGCAGTGTGAACACACAAGGAAACAAATGATGGGAGGGGGGAGGGAATGAGAAGAAGTGTATGTATTTGCAGCACGAAATGAAACAGGTGCGATCATACCAGCACAAATGCATCGGATCCCATCAAAACTCCGCAGTTAAGTTTGTTTTGGCGAAAGTAGTACAAGGATGGGTTACCTCCTGGGAAGTTCTAGTCTTGCACCCATTTTTTTTCAGATGGGTCGTTCGACGTTACGCATGACTAGAACTTTGGTCCGCTGGTTTATACGCAAATGTGAGTCAAGACGCAGGGGCATATTAATTGATATTAGAACGAGAATGAGAGGTGAAGTGTGAACGAACAAGGAAACAAATGACGGGAGGGGGAAGAAAGGAGAAGGAGTGTATATATTTGCAGCGCGAAATGAAACAGGTGCGATCATACCAGCACTAATGCACTGGATCCCATCAGAACTCCGCAGTTAAGTGTGGTTGGGCGAGAGTAGTACTCGGATGGGTGACCTCCTGGAAAGTCCTCGTGTTGCACCCATTTTTTTTCAGATGGGTCGTTCGACGTTACGCGCGAGTGGAATTATGAACCGATGGTTCATTCGCAAAGATGAGTCACGGTGCCGGGGCATTTTACTTGATATTAGAACGATAAGGAGAGATGCAGAGTGCACGCACAAGGAAACAAATGACTGGAGGGGGGATGGAAGGAGAAAGAGTGTATGTATTTGCAGCGCAGAATGAAACATGAGCAATCATACCAGCACTAATGCAACGTATTCTATCAGAACTCTGCAGTTAAGGTTGCTTGGGCGAGAGTAGTACTAGGATGGGTGACCTCCTGCGAAGTCCTTATATTTCACCCATTTTCTTGGGAAGTCCTCGTGTTGCACCCATTTTTTTGCAAATGATTCTTTCAATGTTATGTGCGACTTGAATTATGGTCCGCAGGTTTATTCGTAAATGTGAGTCACGGCGCCGTGGCATTTTACTTGATATTAGAATGAGAATGAGAGGTGCAGTGCGCACGCATGAGGAAACAAATGACGGGAGGGGGAAGGAAGGAGGAGTGTATGTATTTGCAGCGCGAAATTAAACAGCTGCGATCATGTTAGCACTAATGCACCGGATCCCATTAGAACTCCGCAGTTAAGTGTGCTTGGGCGATAGTAGTACTAGAATGAGTGATCTCCTGGGAAGTCCTCGTGTTGCACCAATTTATTTGTAGATGGGTCGTTCGACGTTACGTGCGAGTGGAATTATGAACCGATGGTTCATTCTCAAAGATGAGTCACGGTGCCGGGGCATTTTACTTGATATTAGAACGAGTAGGAGAGACACAGTGTGCACACACAAGGACATAAATGACGGGAGGGGGAGGGAAAGAGAAGGAGTGTATGTATTTGCAGCGCGGAATGAAACTAGTACGATCATACCAGCACTAATGCACCGGATCCTATTAGAACTTTGCAGTTAAGTGTTCTTGGGCGAGAGTAGTACTAGGATGGGTGACCTCTTGGGAAATACTCGTCTTGCACCCGTCTTTTTCTTAATATTATTCGTGCATCCATTTATATAGTCTACCACGTGATAAGAGTATCATTATGAGCATCGTACATAATAGAACAAGCAAAACAGAGGTGCGGCGGGTGGTCCGTTCATCTGGGCGTTAATCGAGGCAACGGGGCATTTTGCTTGATATTACAACTAGAAGTAGAGGTGCGGTGTCCACACAGAGTGAAATAAATGATGGGAGGGGGGAGGGAGAGAGAAGGGGTATATGTATTTGAAGTGAGGAATAGGACGGGTGGGATCATACTAGCACTAATGCATTGTATCCCATCATAATCTGCAGTTAAGCGTGTTTGGGCGAGAGTAATACTAGGATGAGTGAAATCCTAGGAAGTGCTTGTGTTGCACCTGTCTTTTTGCGGACAGGGCACCAAACATTACAGGCGATTAGAGCCACAGTCCGCTGGTTCATTTGTAAGCGTGAGTCACCGCGCCGGGGCATTTTGGTTACTTTTTTTGTGCATTCATTTATAATCCACCACGTAATAAGAGAGCCATTACGAGCATCTTACATAGTAGAACAACGAAAAAAAATGGTGTGGCGGGTGGTCCTTTAATCTGGGCATAAGTCGAGGTGCTGGGGCATTTTTCTTGATATTAGAACTAGAAACAGAGATGTAATGTGCACGCACATCGAAAAAAATGATGGGAGAGGGGAGGAAAAGATAAGGGGTATATGTATTTGCAATGCAGAATGGAAGGGGTGTGATCATACCAGCACTAATGCACCAGATCCCATCGAACTATACAGTTAAGCATGATTGGGTGATAGTAGTACTAGGATTGGTAACCTCCTGAGAAGTCCTCGTGTTGCATTGTCTTTTTACAAATAGAGCATAAAATGATACATGTGATCGGAGCCACAATCTGCTGGTGTGAGTTGCGTCGCCAGAAAATTTTGCTTACTATTTTTTCGTGCATTCATTTATAGTCTACCACGTGATAAGAGTGTCATTGCGATATCTTACATAGTAGAATAAAGAAAAATGAGGTACAGCGGGCAATCCTTTCTTCTTGCGTGAGTCGAGGTGTCAGGGCATTTCGTTTGATATTAGAACTATAAACAGAGGTGTGGTGTGCACACACAATGAATAAAAATGACGGGTGGGGGGAGGGAAGGAGAATGGGTATATGTATTTGCAATGCGAAATGGAAGGGGTGCAATCATACTAGCATTAAAACACCGGATCCCATCGAACTCCGTAGTTAAGCGTGCTTGGGCGAGAGTAGTACTAGGATGGGTGATCTCCTGGGAAGTTCTCTTGTTGCACCCGTCTTTTTGCAGACGGGGCGTCAAACGTTATGAGCGATCGGAGCCACAGTTTATCGGCATGAGTAGCGACATTGAAACATTTTGTTTAATATTTTACGTGCACTTATTTTTAGTCCACCACGTAATAAGAGTCTCATTACGAGAGTCTTACATAGTAGAACAATGAAAAAAGAGGCGCAGCGGGCCTCCGTTCTTCTAGGCGTGAGTCGAAGTGACATTGCATTTCGCTCTATATTAGAACTAGAAGTGGAGATGCAGTATGCCTGCACAGCAAAATAAATGATGGGAGGGGGGAGGGAAGGAGAAGGGCTATATGTATTTGCAGTTAGGAATGGGACAGTTGCAATCATACAAACACTACTGCACAGGATCCCATCAGAACTCTGTAGTCAAGCGTGCTTAGGCAAGATTAGTTCTAGGATGGGTGACCTTCTGGAAAGTTCTCGTGTTGAACCCATCTTTTTGTAGACGAAGTGTTAAACGTTAAGTGCGATCGGAGCCACAATCTGCCGGTGTGAGTCGCGGGGCCTGAAAATTTTGCTTAATATTTTTCGTGCATTCATTTATAGTCTACCACGTGATAAGAGTGTCATTACAAGTATCTTACATAGTATAACAAATAAAAACGAGGTACGGCGGGCGATCCATTCATCTGGGCGTGAGTCGAGGTGCCGGGGTATTTCGCTTGATATTAGAACTAGAAATAGAGGTGTGGTGTGTGCGCACAACGAAACAAATGACAGGAAGGGGGAGGGAAGGAGAAGGGGTATATGTACTTGCAGCGTGGAATGGAAGTACTGCGATCATACCTGCACTAATGCACTGGATCCCATCGAATTTCATAGTTAAGTGTGCTTGGGCGGAAGTAGTACTTGGATGGGTGACCTCCTGGAAAGTTCTCATGTTCCACTCGTTTTTTTACTAACGGGACGTTAAACATTATGCGCGATCAAAGCCATTGTCCCTCGGAGTGAGTCGCAACGCCAAGTCATTTTTCTTAATATTTTTCGTGCATTCATTTATAGTTCGCCACATGATAAGAGTATTATTACGAGCATCTTACATAGTAGAATAACAGAAAATGAGGTGCAGGGGGTAGTCCATTTATCTGGGCGTGAGTCGAGGCACCGGAGCATTTTGCTCTATATTAGAACTATAAGCAGAGGTGTAATGTTCGCGCATAGCAAAACAAATAACAGGGGAGGAGGGAGGGAGAAAGGGTATATGTATTTATAGCACAAAATAGAAGAGGTGCGATCATACTAGAACTAAAGCATCGGATCCCAACGAACTCCGTAGTTGAGCGTGTTTTGGCGAGAGTAGTACTAGGATGGGTGATCTTTTGGGAAGTCCTCGTGTTGCGCCCGTCTTTTTACGGATGGGGTGTTAAACATTATGCGCAATAGGAGCCGTATTCCGCCGGTATGAGTCATGGTGCCAGAATATTTTGCTCAATATTTTTCGCACATTCATTTATAGTCCACGACATGATAAGAGTGTCAGTATAAGCATCTTGCATAGTAGAACAATAAAAAATGAGGTAGGACAGGCGGTCCGTTTATCTAAGCATGAGTCGAGGTGCTCGGACATTTCGCTTGATATTAGAACTAGAAACAGAGGTGTAGTGTGCATGCACAGCGAAAGAAATGACGGGAGGGGGGAGGGAAGGAGAAGGGTTATATGTATTTGCAGCACGAAATGGAAGGGGTGCGATAATACTAACACTAATGCATCGGATCTTGTCGAACTCCGCAGTTAAGTGTGCTCTGGTGAAAGCAGTATTAGGATGGGTGACCTCCTGCGAAGTCCTCGTGTTCCACCCATCTTTTTATGGATGGGGCGTTAAATATTACGCATGACCGGAGCGACAGTCCGCCAGTGTGAGTCGCGGCATTTGGACATTTTGCTTAATATTTTTCATGCATTCATTTATAGTCCATCACGAGATAAGAATGTCATTACGATTATCTTACATAGTAGAACAATAAAAATAGAGTTGTGACGGGCGGTCTGTTCATCTAGGCATGAGTTGAGATGCCTTTGCATTTCACTTGATATTAAAACTAGAAATAGAGGTGCGGTGTGCGCGCACAACAAAATAAATGATGAGAGGGGAGAGGGAAGGAGAAAGGGTATATGTATTTGCAGTGCGGAATGAAAGGTGTGCGATCATACCAGCACTAATGCATCAAATCCCATCGAACTTCGTAGTTAATCGTGCTTGGGCGAGAGTAGTACTAGGATGGGTGATCTCCTAGGAAATTCTCATGTTGCACTCTTCTTTTTGTAGATGGGGCGTTAAATGTTACGCGGGACTAGAGCGACAGTCGCTGCTTAATTCGCAAATGTGAGTCACGGCGCCAGAGCATTTTGCTTAATATTATTCGTGCATTTAATTATAGCCCACCACGTGATAAGATTATTATTACGAGCATCTTACTTAGTAGAACAACAAAAAAGGAGGTGCAGCGGGTATTCCGTTCATATAGACATGAGTCGAGGCACCGGGGCATTTTGCTCGATATTAGAACTAGAAGTAGAGGTACGTTGCGCACACAGCGAAACAAATGACGGGAAGGGAGAGGGAAGGAGAAGGGATATATGTCTTTGCGGCACAAATTAGAAGGGGTGCGATCATACCAACACTAGTTCACGGGATCTATCAGAACTCTGCAGTTAAGCATGCTTGAGCGAGAGTAGTTCTACGATGGGTGACCTCTTGGAAAGCACTCGTGTTGCACCATTTTTTTTGCAGAAGGGGCGTTAAATGTTACAGGGGACTGGAGCGACAGTCCGCCTGTTGATTCGCAAATGTTAGTCACAGTGCCGGGGCATTTTTCTTAATACTTTTCATGCATTCAATTAAAGCTCATCACGTGATGAGAGTATCATTGCGAGCATCTTAAATAGTAGAACAACGAAAAATGAGGTGCGGCAGGTGATCCGTTCATATGGGCATGAGTCGAGGTGTCAGGGCATTTGGCTCGATATTAGAACTAAAAGCAGAGGTGAGTTCCGCGCACAGCGAAACAAATGATGGGAAGGGAGAGGGAAGGAGAAGTGGTATATGTCTTTACGGTGCAAATTAGAAGGGGTGCGATCATACCGGCACTAGTTCATCAGATCCCATCAGAACTCCGCAGTCAAACGTGCTTGGGCGAGAGTAGTAGTAGCATGGGTGACCTCTTAGGAAGTACTCGTGTTGCACCCTTCTTTTTGTAGACGGGACATTAAATGTTATGCGGGACCAGAGAGATGGTCCAGCAGTTCATTCACAAACGTGAGTCACGGCGCCAAGACATTTTGCTTAATATTTTTCGTGCATTCAATTAAAGCCCATCGCATGTTGAGAGTGTCATTGCGAGCATCTTACATAGTAGAACAATGAAAAAGGAGGTGCGGCGGGTGTTTCATATAGACATGAGTCGAGGCACCGGGGCATTTCGCTCGATATTAGAACTAGAAGCAGAGGTGAGTTGCGCCCACAGCGAAATAAATGATGGGAAGGGAGAGGGAAGGGAAAGGGGAATATGTATTTGCAGCGCAAACCAAAACGATTGTGATCATACCAGCACTAGTTCACTGGATCCCATCAGAACTCCGCAATCAAGCGTTCTTGGGCGAGAGTAGTACTAGGATGTGTGGCCTTCTGGGAAGTGCTCGTGTTCCACCCTTCTTTCTACAGATGGGGTGTTAAATGTTACGCGGGAATGGAACGACGGTCTGGCAGGGCATTTTGCTTAATATTTTTTGCACATTCAATTAAAACCAATCACGTGATAAGAGTGTCATTGCGAGCACCTTATATAATATAACAACAAAAAATGAGGTGCGGTGGGCGATCCATTCATATGGGTATGAGTCAAGGCGCTGGGGTATTTTACTTCATATTAGAACGAGAAGAAGAGATGCAGTGTGCACGAATAAGGAAACAAATGACGGGAGAGGGGAGGGAAGGAGAAGGAGTGTATATATTTGCAGCGCAGTATGAAACAGGTGCCATTATACCATCACTAATTCACCAGATCCCATCAGAACTCCGCAGTTAAATGGGCTTAGGTGAGTGTAGTACCAGAAGTTGTGACCTCCTGGGAAGTCCTTGTGTTGTACCTATTTTTTTCAGATGGGGCGTTCGACATTATGTGCGACTGGAACTATGGTCTGCTGGTTTATTCACAAATGTGAGTCACGGTGCCGAAAATTTTTACTTAATATTGGAACGAGAAGGAGAGGTGCAGTGTACACGCACAAGGAAACAAATGATAGGAGAGGGGAGGGAAGGAGAAGGAGAATATGTATTTGCAGCACGGAATGAAACAGGTGCGATCATACCAGCACTAATGCACCGGATCCCATCAGAACTCTGCAGTTAAGTGTCTTTGAGCGAGAGTAGTATTAGAATCCTGGAAAGTACTCGTGTTGCACCCATTTTTTTCAGATTGGTCGTTCGACCTTATGCGCGACTGAAACTATGGTCCGCTGGTTTATTCACAAATAAGAGTCATGGCGCTGGGGCATTTTACTAGATATGAGAACGAGAAGCAGAGGTGCAGTGTGCACACACAAGAAAACAAATGACGGGAGGGGAGAGAGAAGGAGAAAGAGTGTATGTATTTGCATCACAAAATGAAACATTTACGATCATACCATCACTAATTCACCGGATCAAATCAGAACTTCGGAGTTAAGTGTGCTTGGGCGAGAATAGTACTAGGATGGGTGACTTCCTAGGAAGTCCTCATGTTTCTCCCATTTTTTTACAGATGGGTCCTTCGACGTTACGCGCGACTGAAACTATGGTCCTGTGATTTATTTGCAAATGTGAGTGACAGTGCCGGAACATTTTACTTGATATTAGAACGAGATGGAGAGGTGCAGTTTGCACACATAATGAAAGAAATGACGGGAGAGGGGAGGGAAGGAGAAGGAGTGTATAAATTTATAGTGCAGAATGAAACATTTGCGATCATACCATCACTAATTCACCTAATTAAATTAGAACTCCGGAGTTAAGTGTGTTTGGGTGAGAGTAGTACTAGGATGAGTGACCTCCTAGGAAGTGCTTGTGTTGCACCAGTCTTTTTGCAGACAGGGCATCAAATGTTACACGCGACTAGAGCCATAGTCCGCTGGTTCATTTATCGATGTGAATCGTCGTGCCGGGGCATTTTGCTTACTTTCTTTTGTGCACTCATTTATAGTCCACCACGTGATAACAGAGTCATTACAAGCATCTTACACAGTAGAACAACGAAAAAAAAAGGTGTGGCGGGTGGTCCTTTAATCTGGGCATAATTCGAGGTGCTGGGGCATTTTGCTTGATATTAGAACTAGAAACAGAGATGCAGTATGCGCGCACAACGAAAAAAATAACAGGAGAGGGAAGGAAATGAGAAAGGGTTCGATCATACCAGCACTAATGCACTGGATCCCATCAAACTATGTTGTTAAGCATGCTTGGGCGAAAGTAGTACTAGGATCGGTAACCTCATGAGAAGTCCTCATGTTGCACTGTCTTTTTGCAAACGGGCGTAAAACGATACATGTGATCGGAGCCACAATCCGCTGGCGTGAGTCGTGTCGCCAGAAAATTTTGCTTACTATTTTTTTGTGCATTCATTTATAGTCTACCACGTGATAAGAGTGTCATTACGATCATCTTACATAGTAGAATAAAGAAAAATGAGGTACGGCGGGCGGTCCTTTCTTCTGGCGTGAGTCGAGGTGTCGAGCCATTTTGCTTGATATTAGAACTATAAATAGAGGTGCGGTGTTCGCGCACAGTGAAAAAAATGACGGGTGGGGGGAGGGAAGGAGAAGGGGTATATGTATTTGCAACGCAGAATGGAAGAGCTGCAATCATACTAGCATTAATACACCGGATCCCATCGAACTCCGTAGTTAAGCATGTTTGGGCAAGAGTAGTACTAGGATGGGTGACCTCCTGGGAAGTTCTCTTGTTGCACCCATCTTTTTGCAGATGGGGCGTCAAACGTTACGCACGATCGGAGCCACAGTCCGCCGGCATGAGTGGCGACGTTGAAACATTTTGCTTAATATTTTATGTGCACTTATTTGTAGTCCACCACGTGATAAGAGTCTCATTACGAGAGTCTTACATAGTAGAACAACGAAAAAAGAGGCGCAGCGGGCCTCTGTTCTTCTGGGCGTGAGTCGAAGCAACATGACATTTCACTCTATATTAGAACTAGAAGCAGAGATGTGGTATGCCCGCACAGCGAAATAAATGATGGGAGGGGGGAGGGAAGGAGAAGGGCTATATGTATTTGCAGCGGGGAATGAGACAGTTGCGATCATTCAAACAGTAATGCACACGATCTCATCAGAACTCTGTAGTCAAGCGTGCTTGGGCGAGATTAGTTCTAGGATGGGTGACCTCCTGAAAAATCCTTGTGTTGAACCCGTTTTTTTGTAGACGAGGTGTTAAACGTTAAGTGTGATCGGAGCCACAATCTGTCAATGTGAGTCACGGGGCCTGAAAATTTTGCTTAATATTTTTTGTGCATTCATTTATAGTTCACCACGTGATAAGAGTGTTATTACAAGTATCTTACATAGTATAACAATGAAAAACGAGGTATGGCGGGCGATTCATTCATCTGGACGTGAGTCGAGGTGCCGGGGTATTTCGCTTGATATTAGAACTAGAAACAAATGTGTGGTGTGTTCGCACAACGAAACAAATGACGAGAGAGGGGAGGGAAGGAGAAGGGGTATATGTATTTGCAGCGTTGAATTGAAGGGGTGCGATCATACCTGCACTAATGCACTGGATCCCATCGAATTTCGTAGTTAAGTGTGTTTGGGCGGAAGTAGTACTAGGATGGGTGACCTCCAAGAAAGTTCTCATCTTCCACTCGTTTTTTTGTTGACGGGACGTTAAACGTTATGCGTGATCAAAGCCATTGTCCCTCGGTGTGAGTCGCAACGCCAATACATTTTTCTTAATATTTTTCGTGCATTCATTTATAGTTCGCCACGTAATAAGAGTGTCATTGCAAGCATTTTACATAGTAGAATAACGAAAAATGAGGTGTAGAGGGTAGTCCGTTCATCTGGGCATGAGTCGAGGCGCCGGAGCATTTTGCTCTATATTAGAACTATAGGCAGAGGTGCGGTGTTCATGCATAGCGAAACAAATAACTAGGGGGGAGGGAGGGAGAAGGGGTATATGTATTTGTAGCACAAAATAGAAGAGGTGCGATCATACTATCACTAATGCACCGGATCCCATCGAACTCTATTGTTGAGTGTGTTTTAGCTAGAGTAGTACTAGGATGGGTGATCTTTTGGAAAATCCTCGTGTTGCCCCCGTCTTTGTACAGATGGGGTGTTAAACGTTATGCGCAATAGGAGCCATAGTCCGCCGGCATGAGTCATGGCGCCAGAATATTTTGGTTAATATTTTTCGTGCATTCATTTATAGTCCACCACATGATAAGAGTGTCATTACGAGCATCTTACATAGTAGAACAATGAAAAACGAGGTACGACAGGCAGTCTGTTTATCTAGGTGTGAGTCGAGGTGCCCGGACATTTCGCTTGATATTAGAACTAGAAATAGAGGTGTAGTGTGCATGCCCAGCGAAACAAATGACAGGAGGGGGGAGGGAAGGAGAAGGGATATATGTATTTGCAGCACGAAATAGAAGGGGAACGATCATACCAACACTAATACATCGGATCTTGTCGAACTCCGCAGTTAAGCGTGCTCTGGTGAAAGTAGTATTAAGATGGGTGACTTCTTGTGAAGTCCTCGTGTTTCACCCGTCTTTTTATGGACGTGGCGTTAAATATTACGCATGACCAGAGCGACAATCTGCCAGTGTGAGTCGCGGCATTAGGACATTTTACTTAATATTTTTCATGCATTCATTTATAGTCCATCATGAGATAAAAATGTCATTACGATTATCTTACATAGTAAAACAATGAAAATAGAGTTCTACGATTATCTTACATAGTAGAACAATGAAAATGTCATTACGATTATCTTACATAGTAGAACAATGAAAATGTCATTAGAATGCACGAGATAAGAATGTCCGCGTAACATTTTCCTTAATATTATTCGTGCATTCAATTATAGCCCACCACGTAATAAGATTATTATTACGAGCATCATACATTGTAGAACAACAAAAAAAAGGTGCAGCGGGTGTTCCGTTCATATAGACATGAGTCGAGGTACCGGGGCATTTTCGATCTATATTAGAACTAGAAGCAGAAGTGTATTGCGCGTACAGTGAATCAAATGACGAGAAGGAAGAGGGAAGGAGAAGGGATATATGTCTTTGCAGCGCAAATTAGAAGGGGTGCCATCATACCAGCACTAGTTCACGAGATCCATCAGAACTCTGCAGTAAAGCATGCTTGGGCGAGAGTAGTTCTAAAATGGGTGACCTCTTGGGAAGCACTCGTGTTGCACTCTTTTTTTTGCAAACAGGGCGTTAAATGTTACGTAGGACTGGAGCGACGGTCCGCCTGTTCATTCGTAAACGTGAGTCACAATGCTGGGGCATTTTTCTTAATACTTTTCGTGCATTCAATTAAAGCCCATCACGTGATGAGAGTGTCATTGCGAGCATCTTAAATAGTAGAACAATGAAAAATGAGGTGCGGCAGACGATCCGTTCATATGGGCATGAGTCGAGGTGCCAGGGTATTTCGCTCGATATTAGAACTAGAAGCAGAGGTGAGTTGCGCGCACAGCGAAACAAATGACAGGAAGGGAGAAGGAAAGAGAAGTGGTATATGTCTTTGCGGCGCAAATTAGAAGGGGTGCGATCATACAGCACTAGTTCACCGGATCCCATCAGAACTCTGCAGTCAAGCGTGTTTGGGCAAGAGTAGTAGTAGGATGGGTGACTCATGTTGCACCTTTCTTTTTGTAAAAGGGGCATTAAATGTTACGCGGGACCAGAGAGACGGTCTAGCGGTTCATTCACAAACGTGAGTCACGGCGCCGGGACATTTTGCTTAATATTTTTCGTGCATTCAATTAAAGCCCATCACGTGTTGAGAGTGTCATTGCGAGCATCTTACATAGTAGAACAATTAAAAAAGAGGTGCGGCAGGTGTTTCATATAGACATGAGTTGAGGCTCCCGGGCATTTTGTTCGATATTAGAACTAGAAACAGAGGTGAGTTGCGCCCACAGCAAAATAAATGATGGGAAGGGAGAGGGAAGGAGAAGGGGTATATGTATTTGCAGTGCAGAATGAAACAGGTGCCATTATACCATCACTAATTCACCAGATACCATCAAAACTCCGTAGTTAAATGTGCTTAGGTGAGTGTAGTACTACAAGTGGTGACTTCCTGGAAAGTCCTTGTGTTGCACCTATTTTTTTTAGATGGGGCGTTCGACATTATGCGCGACTGGAACTTTGGTCTACTGGTTTATTCGCAAATGTGAGTCACGGTGCCGAAATATTTTACTTGATATTAGAACGAGAATGAGAGGTGCGGTGCGCACGCACAAAGAAACAAATGACAGGAGAGGGGAGGGAAGGAGAAGGAGTGTATGTATTTGCAGCACGGAATGAAATAGGTACGATCATACCAGTATTAATGCACCGGATCCCATCAGAACTCCGAAGTTAAGTGTGCTTAGGCAAGAGTAGTATTAGAATGGGTGACCTCTTGGGAAGTACTCGTGTTGCACCCATTTTTTTGCAGATGGGTAGTTCGACGTTATTCGCGACTGGAACTATGGTCCGCTGGTTTATTCACAAATGTGAGTAACGGCGCCCGGACATTTTACTTGATATTATAATGAGAAGTAGAGGTGCATTGTGCACGCACAAGGAAACAAATGACGAGAGGGGGGATGGAAGGAGAATGAGTGTATGTATTTACAGCGCAGAATGAAATAGGTGCGATCATACCAGTACTAATGCACCGGATCCCATCAGAACTCCACAGTTAAGTGTGTTTGGGCGAAAGTAGTACTAGGATGGGTGACCTCTTGGGAAGTCCTCATGTTTCACCTATTGTTTTGCAGATGGGTCGTTCGATCTTACGCGCGACTGGAACTTTAGTATGCTGGTTTATTCGCAAATGTGAGTCACGGCGCCGGGGTATTTTACTTGATATTAGAACAAGAAGGAGAGCTGCAATATGCACCCACAAGGAAATAAATGACGGGAGGGGGGAGGGAAGGAGAAGGAGTGTATGTATTTGCAGTGCAGAATGAAACAGGTGCTATTATACCATCATTAATTTACCGGATCCCATCAGAACTCCGCACCTAAATGTGCTTAGCGAGTGTAGTACTAGAAGTGGTGACCTCCTGGAAAGTCCTTGTGTTACACCTATTTTTTTCAGATGGGATATTCGACATTATGAACGACTGGAACTTTGGTCCACTGGTTTATTCGCAAATGTGAGTCACGGTGCCGAAATATTTTACTTGATATTAGAACGAGAAGGAGAGGTGCAGTGTGCACGCACAAGGAAACAAATGACAGGAGAAGGGAGGGAAGGAGAAAGAGTGTATGTATTTGCAGCGCGGAATGAAACAAGTGCGATCATACCAGCACTAATGCACCGGATCCCATCAGAACTCCGCAGTTAAGTGTGTTTGGGTGAGAGTAGTACTAGAATGGGTGACCTCATCGGAAGTACTCGTGTTGCACCCAGTTTTTTGCAGATGGTTCATTCGACGTTATGCGCGACTAGAACTATGGTCCGCTGGTTTATTCACAAATATGAGTGATGGCGTCCGGGCATTTTACTTGATATTATAACGAGAAGTAGAGGTGCATTGTGCACGCATAAGGAAACAAATGACGAGAGGGGGGAGGGGGGAGGGAAAGAGAAGGAGTGTATGTATTTGCAGCGCAAAATGAAACAGATGCCATTATACCATCACTAATTCACTGGATCTCATCAGTACTCCGCAATTAAATGTTCTTGGGCGAGTGTAGTACTAGGAGTTGTGACCTCCTAGGAAGTCCTCGTGTTGCACCTATTTTTTTGCAAATGGGTCCTTCGACGTTACGCGCGAATGGAACTATGGTCTGCTGGTTTATTTACAACTGTGAGTCACAGCACCAAGATATTTTACTCGATATTAGAACGAAAAGAAGAGGTGCAGTGTGCACGCACAAGCAAACAAATGACGGAAAGGGGGAGGGAAGGAGAAGGAGTGTATGTATTTGTAACGCGGAATGAATCAGGTGCCATCATACCATCACTAATTCACCGGATCCCATCAGAGCTCCGCATTTTAATGTGCCTGGGCGAGTGTAGTACTAGGAGTTGTGACCTCCTAGGAAGTCCTTGTGTTTCACCTATTTTTTTCAGATGGGGCGTTCGAGGTTACGCGCGACTGAAACTATGGTCTACTGGTTTATTCACAAATGTGAGTCACGGCGCCGAGGCATTTTACTTGATATTAAAACAAGAAGGAGAGGTGCAGTGTGCACGCACAAGGAAATAAATAACGAGAGGGTGAAGGGAAGGAGAATGTGTGTATGCATTTGCAACACAGAATGAAACAAGTGCAATCATACCAGCACTAATGTACCGGATCCCATCAGAATTCTGCAGTTATATGTGCTTGGGTAAGAGTAGTACTATGATGGGTGACCTCCTGGGAAGTACTCGTGTTGCACCCGTTTTTTTGTAGATTGGTCGTTCGACGTTACGCGCAACTGGAACTTTGGTTCTCTAGTTTATTCGCAAATGTGAGTCACAGCGCCAGGGCATTTTACTTGATATTAGAATGAGAAAGAGAGGTCCAGTGTGCACTCACAAGGAAACAAATGACGGGAGGGGGGAGGGAAGAAAATGGAGTGTATGTATTTACAGCGCGGAATAAAACAAGTGCAATCATAACAGCACTAATGCACCGAATCCCATCAGAAGTCCGCAGTTAAGTGTGCTTGGGCAATAGTAGTACTAGAATGGGTCACCTCTTGGGAAGTCCTCGTGTTACACCTATTTTTTTGCAGATGTGTCGTTCAACATTACGCACGACTAGAAGTGTGTTTGGGCAGAGTAGTACTACGATGGGTGACCTCTTGGGAAGTTCTCGTGTTGCACTTATTTTTTTACAGATGGGTCGTTTGACATTACGCGCGACTAGAACTATAGTCCACTTGTTTATTCGCAAATGTGAGTCACGGCGCCAGGGCATTTTACTTGATATTAGAACGAGAAGTAGAGGTGCAGTGTGCACGCACAAGGAAACAAATGATGGGAGGAGGGGGGAAGGAGAAAGAGTGTATGTATTTTCAGCGCGAAATGAAACAAGTGCGATCATACCAGCACTAATGCACCTGATCCCATCAGAAGTCTGCAGTTAAGTGTGCTTGGGCGAGAGTAGTACTAGAATGGGTGAACTCCTGGGAAGTTCTAGTGTTGTACCTACTTTTTTACAGATGGGTCGTTTGACGTTACGCGCGACTTAAACTATGGTCCACTGGTCTATTCGCAAATGTGAGTCACGACGCCGGGTCATTTTACTTGATATTAGAACGAGAAAGGTGCAGTATGCACGCACAAGGAAACAAATGACGGGAGGGGGGAGGGAAGGGGAATGAGTGTATGTATTTGCAGCGCAGAATAAATCAAGTGCGATCATACTAGCATTAATGCACCGGATCGCATCAGAAGTCCACAGTTAAGTGTGCTTGGGTAAGAGTAGTACTAGAATGGGTGACCTCCTGGGAAGTCCTCGTGTTGCACCTATTGTTTTGTAGATGGGTTGTTCGATATTACGCACGACTGGAACTATGGTCCGCAGTTAAGTGTGCTTGGGAAGAGTAGTACTACGATGGGTGACCTCTTGCGAAGTTCTCATGTTGCACTTACTTTTTTATAGATGGGTCGTTCGACGTTACATGTGACTGGAACTATAGTCCACTGGTTTATTCGCAAATATGAGTCACGACACTGAGACATTTTACTTGATATTAGAACGAGAACGAGAGGTGCAGTGTGCACGCACAAGGAAACAAATGAAGGGAGGGGGGAGGGAAGGAGAAGGAGTGTTTGTATTTGCAGTGTGGAATGAAACAAGTGCGATCATACCAGCAATAATGCACCGGATCCCATCAGAAGTCGGCAATTAAGTGTGCTTGGGCAAGAGTAGTATTAGAATGGGTGACCTCTTGGAAGTCCTCGTGTTGCACCTATTTTTTTGCAGATGGGTCGTTCGACATTACGCACGACTGGAACTATGGTCCGCAGTTAAGTGTTTTTGGGAAGAGTAGTACTAAGATGGGTGACCTCCTGGGAAGTTCTCGTGTTGCACTTATTTTTTTTACAGATGGGTCGTTCAACGTTACACGCGACTTGAACTATGGTCTGCTGGTTTATTCGCAAATGTGCGTCACGGCGCCGGGGCATTTTACTTGAATTAGAACGAGAAGGAGAGGTGCAGTGTGCAAGCACAAGGAAACAAATTACGGGAGGGGGAAAGAAGGGGAAGGAGTATATGTATTTGCAGCGCAGAATAAAACAAGTGCGATCATACCAGCACTAATGCACCGGATCGCATCAGAAGTCTGCAGTTAAGTGTGCTTGGGCAAGAGTAGTACTAGAATGGGTGACCTCTTGGGAAGTACTCATGTTGCACCTATTTTTTTACAGATGGGTCGTTCGACATTACGCACGACTAGAACTATGGTCCGTAGTTAAGTGTGCTAGGGTAGAGTAGTACTACGATGGGTGACCTCCTGGGAAGTTCTCGTGTTGCACTTATTTTTTTACAGATGGGTAATTCGACATTACGCGCGACTAGAACAATGGTTAGCTGGTTTATTCGCAATTGTGAGTCATAGCGCCGAGGTATTTTACTTGATATTAGAACGAGAAGGAGAGGTACAATGTGCACGCACAAGAAAACAAATGACGGGAGGGGGGAGGGAAGGAGAAAGAGTGTATGTATTTGCAGCGCGGAATGAAACAAGTGCGATCATACCAGAACTAATGCACCAGATCCCATCAGAAGTCCACAGTTAAGTGCGCTTGGGCGAGATTAGTACTAGAAAAGGTGACCACCTGGGAAGTCCTCGTGTTGCACCTATTTTTTTGCAAATGGGTCGTTCGACGATACGCACGACTGGAATTATGGTCCACTGGTTTATTTATAAATAAGAGTCACGGCACCGAGGCATTTTACTTGATATTAGAATGAGAAGCAGAGGTGCAATGTGCACGCACAAGGAAATAAATGATGGGAGGGGGGATGGAAGGAGAAGGAGTGTATGTATTTGCATCGCAGAATGAAACAGGTGCCATTATACTAGCACTAATGCACCAGATCTCCTCAAAACTCCGCAGTTAAGTGTGCTTGGGCGAAAGTAGTACTAGAATGGGTGACCTCCTGGGAAGTCCTCGTGTTGCACCTATTTTTTTGCAGGTAGGTCGTTCGACGTTACGCACGACTGGAACTATGGTCCGCAGTTAAGTGTGCTTGGGAAGAGTATGCTCACTATCTCTAGTACCTTGGCTAAAGTTTTAACAAACCCAGGATCTACACACTCTTTTGCTTTACATGAGTTTGTTCAACATCTAAACATTGAACAGTCACCTTTAAAATATGTATTAGTATTCTCTACCCCAGCCAATAAGGACTTGACTGCTAGTATAATTTGTTGACCATTTATTATAGAGATTGCCAACAAAGAGTTACCAATAGATCTCATACTCCTAGACATACATGATTTTGACGTCATACTAGGAATGGATTAGTTGACAGCGTACCATGCCAATATAGATTGTCATGGGAAGATGGTGACCTTTAATGTTCCCAATGATAAGGCTTTCAAATTCAAAGGGATTAGGGAGCCCCAACATCCATGTCTCGTATCTGGCATTCAAGCTCAACGATTACTTGAAAAGGGATGTGTAGGATATTTGGCATGCGTAGTGGAGAATAAAAGTGGAGAACTCAATCTACAATAGATACCAGTGGTGAAGGAATTTTAGGATGTTTTCCCAGAAGATCTTCCAGGTTGACCTGTAGACCGGGAGATTGAGTTCTTCATTGACTTAATTCCTAGTACAAACTTTATCTCTAAGGCTTCGTATTGAATGGTGAAAGCTGAATTAGAGGAACTCAATAAATAATTATAAGAATTATTGGATAAGGGTTTCATTAGACCAAGTGTATCACCATGGGGATCTCGAGTACTATTTGTGAAGAAGAAGGATGGTACCATACGACTCTCTATCGACTATAAGCAACTAAACCAAGTTACCATAAAAAATAAACATTTGTTTCCTTATATCGTTGATCTATTCGACCAACTTCAAGGAGCCCAAGTATTTTTAAAGATTGATCTACGTTCTCGATACCATCAACTAAAAATTAAGAAAGAGAGTGTTCCCAAGACTACCTTCAGAACAAGTTATGGCCATTACGAATTCTTAGTCATGTCTTTTGGTCTAATAAATGCTCCTGCAATATATATGGATTTGATTAATAGAGTCTTCCAACCATTCTTGGATAAGTTTATCATCGTCTTCATTGATGATATACTGATTTATTCACGGAGCAAAGTTGAACATATAGAGCATTTGGCAATAGTGCTGGGGATACTTAAGAAAGAGAAGTTGTATGCTAAGTTTAAAGTGTGAGTTTTGGTTGAAGGTGTAACGATCTGTGAACTAGAAAGGAAATAAACTATGAATTAAGTGCGAAAGCAAAAAAAATAGTTATGGTGCACATTTCTTACACAATAATTCAGATTACCCAATAGGGCTACGAGAATGATCCTTTTAAAAGAAATAACGAAAAATTGAAGAAATAAACGAAAAATAAGCAATTGATCATCGTACTTGTAACCCTCTTGCGGATCAGGCTCTAGATCCTAGTCCTCTTGATCTGAAATAGTTAATGAAAGAATGAGTTGCACTAGTCTAGTAAGAATATCACACTACTTACCGACACAGAAATGAAGGTTGGTAGAAATAATCAAAACAACTAATGGAGCTCTTAATTTAGGTAAATTCGTTTGTCATAAATAAAATCATTTACCCCATACTTACCGTAGCGAAATTTCCAAAAATAATCTATAGAGTCAATAACATAACACATACAGTAATTTTATATACAATCAATCAGAACAATAACCTTCCCTTTTATCAACCTACTGATATCCATGGGGGTCCATAGGGATATCTTCACTACACATGAACCTTTATTCAATATTTTTAAATAACGGGCCGTTCCCATACCCCGTCCGGTATGAGCGCCAAAAGATACCATCCCTCAATACCCTGTCCGGTATGAGGGGAAAATGGGTCGTTCCCATACTCCATCCGGTATGAAGGTGAAATGGGCTGTCCCCATACCCCATCCGGTATGAGCACCAATACCAATCCTCGATACCCCGTCTGACATGAGACAACGTTCACGGTAGGGTTCTCTATGTACCCGGTCTGTCCACCATCTCCCAGGATATCTAATAAGGCTGTCGTTCATCCATCCACTTAATTAAATAATTTCTCGTTTACCTTTAGTTTTCAGTTTCCCAGTTCAACCGTAATCATATAAAACAAGCAATGCATGCATTAAAGGAATACAATTGCATTATCATACTAATTCTAGTGTATTATCATGCATTCAAAAGCTGTAACATCAAGTAATCGGTTAAACATAGTAAATAATAATAAATAACCGGTTCCGCCTCCATTAGTAACCTGTAATTAATTATGGATAGTTTTTAAGTTTTAAAAAATACCATATTATTTAGAATTAAACTTCAATTCTATAACAGGGAATAAAGTGAGGGATTCTTACTCAAACTGATATCTAAAATGCTAACTTTTGACTGCGCCTACTGACAGTTCCTTGGTTCCTTGAATTTTTCTTCGGAGACTAAAACGCGCTTCAAGTACCTAAAAATATCCAAAAAAATCCAAAATCAGTATTAGGAACCCTTTTTGACCAATTTCGAAATTCTGGCATGGTAGCTCTACCGTGCTCCGGCGATGACACCACCTCCTGTGGCAGCAGTTTACCTCGAGTTGACTTAATTTGGTCGGTTTTGTACCAATCCCTGTGACAAAACACGTTAAGAGGCCTCGGTTGGCCAAAAAAAGCCAAAAATTGAAGCTTACCGACGGTAGGATTCTCTGGTGTGATAGCTCCGCCAGCTCACCTTCGTGGTTGGGTGTTTTACTTTAGTCAACCTGCAGAAAAAAGAATAGTGATTACAATGGTGGAAAAATTATACGAAACATGAATCAAGAAGGGCCTAATTGGAGGCAGTTTTTTTTCTTTTCTCGCGGCAACGCGGTTGGGCTTGCTAGTAGTTTCTTGCTCATTCGCCAGTTCTTTTGTTCTAATTTGGCCATGGTAGTGTTCAAAATTGAATTTCGAGCAAATGGAGAAAATTTTACCTCTTTTGGCGATCAAAAGTGGCTCCGGCGCCGCGGTGGGCGACTCCTTTCCCGGCAGCTTTCTCTTCTTCTCCAGCGGGGGTGTTTGGCGGTTAGGGTTAGAATTTAGTGTGAAGAGAGTTATTTATATCCATTTTCTTTTAATCTAGGTCGTCCATCATGTTTGATCTAGACCGTCTGATCACGATTAAATAGGGAGTGAATCTGGATCGTTCATCGCGATTTGATCTGAGCTGTCCGATCGCGTTTAAATAATAAGTAGATCTAAATTGTTCATCGCGTTTAATCGTGACCGTCCGATCGCGTCTGAGGAGAGAACGGATTTGGACCGTCCGTGCACGCAGGAATAAATTGATAACCATTATGTGTTCGGGTGTACTGACAAATTGATAAGTGTGTACCCATAGTATGATCTACGTGTCTTAACCATTCCATGTTTGGGGATAGCAGTGTTTTAAGGTACTCATGTATGTCACATAGAGAACCAATGATAAGTATCTGTGCTTATGCATAATGTATGGTAACTGATTGATCTTCCATAATAGTGATGAAGTATACAACATAAATTTATTTTCTGATTTATGCTTTCATTTTTTGATTTGTATCTATTTTGGAAAGACTATATGATATATATTTTTCTCTATGTAAAGAAACTATATATTATATGTACTATGCTGTGACTTCATAATAACGCTTATTAGGATATTTTATCTCACCCCTATCACCCTTGAGATACTAAAGGTACCGCTGTATAGTGAGCGGTGATACGGAGAAAATTTCTGATGCTAGACTCTGATATTAAGGTTACTATCTTGTACTTTCTATTAGTAATGTAAGTAAGGAAATTTAGAGTCTCGTACATATGTTTATGTTTTACATTTAAGGGATGTAATGCTTATGTGACTCTTCTATTATTAATAAAGTTAAGTTATTTTACTTAATTTGAGTCTATATGATTTAGGTAAGTATGCTTCGGTCATTACCCTATAAGACGAGGTGTGGTTTATGGCACTAGTAGCTCTTAAAAAGGATACAGAACAAGGTTTAAATTCAGAATTCTGAGTCTCTACAAATGGGTTGCTTAGGTTTCAGGATAGGTTGTGTGTTCCTAGTGATAGTAAGTTGAAGAGAGATATCATGGCAGATGTTCACAGTTCGAAGTTCACCGTGCACCCGAGAAGTATGAAGATGTACCAAAGCATGCAGCCCAATTCTGGTAGAGCGGGATGAAAAGGAAAATTGCTGATTTTATCTCTAAATGCCTTATATGCCAACAGGTCAAAGCAGAACATCAATGCCCAGGCGGGCTACTTCAGCCGCTGCCAATCCCATAATGGAAATGGGAACATATCACCATAAACTTTATAATATGATTTTCTAAGACACGTTCGGTACACTATGCGATCTGAGTTATTGTTGATCGACTCAGTAAGTCCTTCCATTTCCTAGCCATAGGAATAACAGATCCTTTAGACAAGCTAGGTAAAATCTATATTCGAGAGATAGTCAAACTGCATGGAGTTCCGGTGACAGTGGTATCAGACAAGGACCCCAGGTTCACCCCTAGGTTTTGGATAAGTCTTCAATAAGAAATGGGGATAAAATTGTCTCTTATTATAACATTCCACCCCCAGATAGATAGACAATTAGAGCGAACTATTCGCACACTGAATGATATACTTAGGGCTTGTGTTCTAGATGTCGGAGGGCACTAGGATGACCACCTACCCTTGGTAGAGTTCACCTACAATAACAGTTATTAAGTAAGTATTGGTATGGCTCCATATGAGGCATTGTATGGCCGACCCTACAGGTCATCGATCTATTAGGAAGAGGTGGGTGATAGTAAAGATTGCCAAGATCAGGAAAAATATTCAAACGGCCCAGAGTAGACATAAGAGTTATGAGGACACCTGAAGGAAAGTTTAGAATTTGAGAAAGGTGATCAAGTATTCCTTAAGGTCACTCCCTTTAACGGTATCACCAAGTTTGGAAAGAGGGGAAAGTTGAATCCCTAATTCATCAGACCATTTGAAATCTTGGACAGAATTGGGATATCCGCCTACAAACTAGCACTGCCTCCAGAACTTTTCAGAGTCCATAACATCTTCCACGTGTCAATGCTATGTAAGTATAACCTTGACCTCTCACATGTTTTATCTTACAAGCCACTTATACTTTAGGAGGATTTATCTTATGAGTAGGTACCAGTTAGTATTTTTGGACTAAAAGATCAGAATGCTTCATAAGAAAGAAATTTATTTTATCAAAGTTCTACAGTAAAATCACTCGCAGAATGAGACCACTTGAGACTTAGAATCAAACTTCAGGGCTAGATATCCTCAATTGTTTGACTAGGGGACAACAATTTGAGAGACCAAATTTTCTTAAGAGGAGGAGAGTTGTAACATCCTAAACCCGAGGACTAGACTCGAAATAATGTATTTTGTCTCTAAAATAGTAATAAAAATTAAATGATTTAATTTTATTTATTTTTGAGAAAATTAGATTTTGGATGTTTTTGAAATAATTTTCAAAAGTTTGGGTCAAACTGTAAATAAGGGATGGTATATTTGAAAGAAAAGTTTGAAAACAGGGGCCAAATCGTAAAAAAAAAAATATTACCACGTGGGATGACTACGTCAGCAGCACGGCAAGTCAAAACACGCCGCGTGGCGGACATGCTGGCATGGTCTCCACGTGAGCGATATGTGTGCCTGGGTGATCCAACGACCTATTCTCACTCCCACCCGCACGAACGGCCAGAACGAACTTCCCGAATAAACGCGATTGGACGGTCCACACATCTTCGATTAAATAGCCCAAACCCTTTTTCCTAATAAGCGCGATTAAATGGTTGAGGAGGCTCGACGCAGGCCTCAATGGACGACCCAGATCAAGGGGAGGGGGTATTTAAACTTCTCTTTTAAACCAAAAGTCTAACCCTAGCCGACACCCCCTCGCTGGAGAAGAAGAAGAAGAAGAAGAAGGGCGGTCGGAGGAGAAGCCGACTTGCACTGCCGCATTGAAGACCCAAAACACACCAATGAGTGTGGTTTTTCTTCTCGATTTTCTCTGTTCCTTTGCCCTTAGCCATAAAACTTGTTTTTATTGCAAGAGAACAAAAAACAACCACGAACTACGAGGAAGGAGATGATGGAGCTCAGTTGAGCCGCTGCACTAAAAATTAAAAAACGCTCTAGTAAGCCGTATCCTCTTCCCAATCATCTCATTTTCCCCACCCTTTAGTCATATAACTTGTTTTTGATGCAGGGTGACCGAAAAAGCCACGAACCACGAGGAAGGAACAACAGAGCCCCGTTGAGTTGCCGCATTAGAGATCAAAAAATGCCAGTAAGCCTTGATTTTTCCCCTTTTTTTGCCGATAGACACCTCCTAACTATGAATTTAATAAGTTTTTACCAAGAACCGACTGAGAATGGCCTGACTGAGAAAAGGAGTCGTTAGAGAAGGAGAACCCAACGGCGCCGCTACCGGAACTCCAAACCAACCCCTAGATGAGATTTTTTGTCCTTTTGGCTACTTTTTTGTGTATTTTCACATTATTTTGATGTACATTTCGATTTTAGCATAAAAATTCAAAAAATCCAAGAATTAAAAACCGTCGGAAAGTGTAGTGAAAAAGACAGTGTTTTAGACACCGACCCAGGGTAAGAATCCCTCACCCCTTTTCCCTTTTATAGTAAAATTGAAGTTAAACTGATAAATGCATGAAAAATTAAATTAATCTACGGTCCTCTAATTGATTAAAGTACAGGTTATCAATGGAGCAAGTAACCAGTTAGTTTATACTTGTTTGAGTTTTAATTGCAGTAATTATCCCTACAGTTGTTTATTATGCTATTCTATTCACTGTACTGATTACTTTGATATATTTGTTCTAAATTCTATGACGAACGTGGTAAGACCTCTCTATACATGTTGTCTTGTCATTCGATTGTGTGTTTAATAGGTTTCTATCAATATAATGCATGCTTATTTCATGCACTTACTCTAAAATATGAATTCATTACTTATGTTTTGTTGGAATACAGATATACGTGTCTCTTAAGGCTAAATAGTAAATAAACAAAAATATATGCATGAATTAATAGTGTTTAATAAAAAGGCTTACCGGATGTCTTGGAAAAGAGTGTATGGACTTGGTGCCTAGAGTAACTATACCGTAGACGTTACTCCCAGTGGAACAAGGTTGAGAATTGTTTTAATACGCTTATATCAGGTGTGGTATTGAGGTGGTTGTGTATTTTGGCGTCCATTATTGGACGAGGTATGGAGATGGGTGTTTGATTATAGAATGAATGTTCGTGTCCACGTGTAGTGGGGACCCCTATAGACCCCCACTGGCATTGGTAGGCAAGGTAAAATGATAAAGATGAATGTGGTGGGAATCCAATTTTGGAAAATAATGAAAGGTTTATTGCTATATGTATTTTAGAATATAGTATTGTAGATTGCTATTCTTATTCTTGCTTTAATAAATGGCATTTAGGAATTTACAGGTGAGTTGAGAAAATATTAATATTTTCAGTGAAATGAGTTTTATTAAGAATGAGCTTCATTGGTTGTTTACAATTTTTACAACCCTTAATTTTCCGTATCAGTGGTAAGACGTTGATATTTTTACTGAGATAGTGTAGCTCACCTTTTATTATTAACCATTTCAGATTAAGACGACTAAGATCCGGATCAATATCTCTACTTCTCCAATTTCGAGAAAAGATTGATCATTCATGTATCTATATTGGGCATTTTAAATAAATTATGTAAGAAATATAACCCTAAACTCTAAACTGCTTTCATTAAATTATAAATTTCAGTATTGTTTTATTCTCCTTATTTACGAGTCATATGATAAAAATCCCCAGTAGGGGTTTGGACCTTTACATTCTGGTCTTCCATGACATTCTTCTGCTCAACGTTCTTCTTAAATTTTTTTAGATATATCTTAATTTACAACAGTTTAAGAATTATATTAGTATGGATTAAATATTGCTATCATAAAAATTATTTTATATATTCCAACAATTTAAGTCCTCAATTAATATGATTTTTTCACAAGTTATGTTGTAGTCATAAATAAATGAGCTTTAAGAAAATGTACTTTCAATAGATTGTATAACTGTTAATTAATACTAATGATAGATACTTATATTAGTTGATATTATAATAAATTCTGAATTTGTTAATCTGTAACTATATTAGTATATTTATTGTAATTTTAATCAATTGTCTACTAATATTTTAATTTAACTTATCATATATAAAAGTAAATTATAATTTAGTGGCTTTCTATATATATATATATATTATATGTTTATCAAAAAATTTATTTATTTCAAACATAATGTAAAGAATTATAATATACATTATGTTTTTTGTAAAAATAGTTTTTTCACCTCGCAGTTATATATAATTTTTGTGGGAAAATACTTCAAACTAAATACATAAATTAAGGATTCAGAAAATTAAGGCACAAGCACAAGCATTATATAGGAATACCCATAAGCTTACTACTGCCCACATTCATTCAAAAATATCCATTGAGAGAAACAAACTGAGCTCCAAGAATCAGGAAACATAGGAAGAGAATGACAGAGGTTCTGCTGCAGATGGCGGAGGAGAATTTCCCGGAGGGAGATATGCGGGAGGCATTAGAGACAGCCAGTCTCACCAAGACGCTCGACTCATTCTTCTGGAACATCGATAAATATGTCGCCGCCTATTGGATTCCACTTTCGAGCTTCTGAGAGGTTAAGCATTGGCGAGCAGAATCATTATGCGGTGCTGTTTTTCACCAAGTACCACAATGTCCCCAAAGGAGACCGCATTGACAATTTCTTCTGCAAACTGGTGAAGAAAGTTCATCCGGATGTCCACCGCTCGGCTGCAACACAGGGAGCCTTGAAGGCCATAACAGAGGCATGACAGGTGTTGTCTGATCCCTCCGTATGCCGAGATTACGATCTCCGCTGTGGTTTTTCTCTGTCGCCACCGCTTGTGCATGCACCACGAGAGATCAGTCTTGGGTGCTACAAGGATTCATCTGCTCCGGCTTCTATGACAGGGTTCCCTGTTTCTTGAGTTTCGTTCTTTAATTTTTCTGGTGGTGTAAATGGCAGAAAGAATGACAGTTTCTTGATTTTTTTGCTTACTGGAATGCTGAATGTAGGTATGTTGTAAATGGCAAAGAAAAGTGCAGTTGAAGATAGAATTCTAGAGAGACTCTAGAGAGAGAGAGTCGACCGGGCTGTATGTATCACGGTCAATTTTCTGTAAGGAATTTGGTATTGAAGGAATAATATAAATGAACATTTAGTGGCTTTCTTGATTTTCTCTCACGAACAGATGAACCCAAAGCAAGGATATTAGAATCTCCCAATTGATTTCCTGGGGCCGTAGATTCCCTGACCAATTCGGATTCTTTGCTTAATAATTTATGCATTCCCATATTGTTATCACCTCTAACATACTGCAAATAAGTAAAAGAACCTGAGAAATATGATGCAAGAGTATGTAATTATTGATTTAGATTACAAGATTGAACACTCAGGGTCCCTCTGGTAGAATGAAAACCTTCTCTAAATGTACAACAATCATTTACAGAAACATATAACTTAGTGAGAGAGGAAATGAAAATAGAACTACAAAATTCTATAATAGCATTTTTTACACAAAAAAAAAAATCCAATATGCAACTTCTACATAATCTCACCAATAAACGTATATAAATTTAGAACGTATGTATATTTCCTCATCACAGCAAAGGGATAGATGTATAAACGGATTGGGCAAAGTTTTGTTTCGAGGAGGGAAATTCTACCTCTTCAGCAATGGCGAGAAGATCTTCCACAGTCAGATCCTGAGCATCATAAAGAGGAGATGGAATTCTCGATTCATTACCACTTGCACAAACATTGATACCGCCATCTGAAGCACCATCCTTAGGTTTTAGTTGATTTCGTTTTCTTTTCCCTTAGATTCACACTTTAAAAAACCAGAGATTTCTTATCTTTCCGCTGAGCATTTGATTTCACTACTTTTCGATATTTTCACTTCTCTCACATTGTTTCTTTGCTTCATCCTTAGAAGAAACACCCAGCATCCACGATGGTAGGTGCCTTCGACTTCCATCGTCCGAATAAATCCCAACCATGTTCTTTCTAATTCCTCCAGAAAATTATATTCGTATTATCAACCCACAACGTGACTGGAAATCACATGAGAAAATTAAAGCGGTTGCCATAATTCTCTTCGAACTTCGACTTGGATCGCGAGGAACCAACATTTTATTCTTCCTCATCCGCAATGTTAGGGTTCCATATCGAATCTCAATTATCAAGCAGACAGAAAAAGAAAATTCAGAACAAATTCAGTATAGCACCTGGGTTTTCTGGAGATTCACAAATCATACTGCTTTGATCCCGCTGACTGGCTTTTTGTCCGGCAATTCACATCAAGTTGTAAATGAATTCCATGTTGTCATCATCTACCTCTTCCGATCCTTATCTTACTACCTCTTCTTTACAGCACCCTACCTCCAGCCAATCATCTTCAATTCGCCTCTCCCATGCTGTCATCATCTCTTCTTTCTCATGCAAAACAAAATCGTAGCCCCTCTTTTCTTGTTTATAGTCGACACCTGAGGAAGATATGAGTTTTAAGGTCTTCCCCATGCACCATTTTGGGGAGGAAGTTAAGGAACCTCAAGACGAGCTTGGTCGAGGAAGAAAAAAGAAAAAAGATTGTTAAGAACCAGGCTAAGCTCCTTTAGGGGACAGTCTCAGTGGGAAAAAAGAAAAGAAAAAGAATGAAAAATGTATTGGGTTCTTTTTTGGGCCTGGTCTAAATAGAAGTTATTTTATATTTATGGCCCATGTCTTTTTCATCTTTTCATTCACATTTTTCTCTTTCTTCATTTATGCCCATTGTCTTTCTTTTTCTCTTATTTTTCATTTCCTCCCTAAATTTGTCTTCTTTTCTTTCCCACCCTTTATACTTCTTCTTTTTTCTATTTCATTTTTGTACTTTTGTTGTTTCTTTATTAATATGGAATAAATATAGCAAAATTAACAAAAAAATGACATGAAAAATTTGGGACATTTTTGTTCTTATTCTTTTGATTTTAATTAAATATAAACAAAACGATGGTATAATGATAAAATTCAATGATCATAGAGGAAAGTCAAACAAAATTCGAGATATTTGGATAACTGATCAACCTAGCTGCTCCGCACAGGCTGCAACAAACAGAGAAAGAAATCCACCCAAAAATCACAAATGAGCTGTTATCCACTACAGAATTTCAGCACCAATATTTATTTTTTTGAATTCCTTTTGATTTACTTGTATCTTTTGTTCTTATCTAAGATTATCCAGTCAGTTGTACTCATGCCTATTTAAAGACCTCAACATTCATCAATAAAGCAATTAAGAAATCCAAAAACTTTCTCTGGTCTTTTCTTACATGAAGTAGAAAACCTTACTTGAGTGTGAAGCTCTGACTGGGACCTATCATATAAGTGCTACTTTCTTCACTTGGATTTTTATAAAAAGGCCAAATAAAAACTAGAATCATCTAATTTTGCCTATATAAAGCAAAATACTCCTTGTCATGCATTTTCACTATCATTTGGTTTTTTACATCTATTTTTCTTTTTTGTGTTTTGTTTTTATTTTTTAACAAAACACTGTATACATGTAAAGCGAATACCTTTCGTTTTAGGATTTGAAAGCATATGCAGAATGAAATGTCGCTTCATATGTTTAAGTATTGAAGGCGAATGCATGATGAATTGCCGCTTTATTTTTTTAGACATTGAAGACGAAAGCAGAATTGATATATTTCTTTTTCAAGAATTGAGGCAAATGCATGAAATAAAATGAATTCTTACTCTTTTAGGGATTGGAAGTACATGCAAAACATAATATTACATTACTTTTTAGGTATTCAAGATGAATGCACGATAAACTACTACCTAGTTTTTTATGTAGTGAAGGTGAATCCAAGTTTATGCATTTTCTTTTAAAGAATTGAAAACAAATCCACAAAATGAATGACAACTTATCTTCTTAGATGCTAAAGGCGAATGCATAATGAATATCATATTATTTCTTATGCATTCAAAATGGATGCATGATGAAATTATCACCCTACTTTTCTAGGCATTGAACATGAACACAAGATGATTTTCTCTTATTTTTAAAATCGAAGGCAGATATGAATGAATGATGCTCAATCTTTTTTAATATTGAAGGCAAATACAAGATGAATGTTTTTTCTTTTTAGCAATTGGAAGCATATGCAAAATAGAATGTCCACCTTTTCTTTTAAGAATTAAAGTTGGATGTAAGATATTCGTTTTTCCTTTTTAAGAATTGAAAACATATATATGATGGATAACACTTTACTTTTTTAGGTGTCAAAGGCAAATGTTGAATAAAATATCACCTTATCTTTCTAGGTATTGAAGGTGAATGTAAATAATTGTCTTTTTTTAGGGATCTGGGTGTTAACTCTCAAAAAATCAATTATTCACTTGAGCCAAATCTTGTTATAGAAACTTTTGAGCTTTATATCTCTTTCTTTTTAGAAGAAAAGTGAAAATATTTTTTTATATTCTTGGGAATTATTAAAAAAAAAAAAGAATTTGTATTTGATTATTATGTTTGAGGAAAACCAAGTATCGAATCTTTATACCAAGATCAACAAGCAGTTGTTAGTTCTATTTAAGGAAAACACAAATGGTTGGTAGAGCTTCACATAAAAGAAAACAAGTGGGTGTAAGTGGTGGAGCTTGGCATAAAAGAAAAAAATATATTATAAGAAAATTTTGGAGAATAGAGAAAATATTCAAGTGGCTGACTTGAGGAAAAAACGTATATGTACATGAGTGACTAGATTTTTATAAAAAGTGAGTTTGTAATTTCTCTTTCTTTCTCTCTCAGATTTTCTCATTGCACTTAATTTATAAGCAGTGAATGAAAGTTAGTTTTACTTAGATGATTAACTTACTCTTACTCTTAGATTTAATATCATAGCACTTATCGTTGGGAACCACTATAATCAAGAAATAAGGCCTCCTTAGCAAACGAAATCATTTGGACATATTGGAGTCTAAGGTCAGTCCTTTAGAGGATCAAGTAGGGAGATTGAATATTGTGCTTAATGAGTTTGAAGAAATCTTTTGATAGAGAAAAATAACTTGAGATAGAAGTCTCGTAAGGTGATGCTAATATCAATATGTTCCACAAGTTAGTAAGTAAAATAAGTATGTAAGAGTTTTGTTAAAGATATAGAACTTGAGGATTGTATATTAGAGACTATACAGTGATTAAAAATGAGGTCATTATTTTTAATAAAAAAATTATATGATGAGTATTTTAAATTTTCGATTATCCTTGAGCTAAATGACTAGAAAGATCATTTTTTAAGAATAATAAATTAGAAGACTAACTTGCTACTAGTAGATTTAATTAAGTATTAAGTTCTTACTTAAAAAAAAAAGGAAGATGCTTGTAACAGCCCCGGAAATTCATAATGAAAGGTATATTAAAAATATCAAATGCGGAAGCGAAGTCAAAATTTGAATAACATCCCTTACACTAAAACCAAAAACGTGCTCACAAAATATAAAAGATCAAACTACCTAAAGGAGAAACTTGAAAGTAAAAGCTACGAATATGACTATGGAGTCTTTAGGCGTCCCCTTCGTCGTCCTCCTGCGGAACCGGCTCGGGAACGATGTCCTCTTGATCTGAAATGATTAAATAAGGAATGAGCTACACTAGCCTAGTAAAGACATCACGATATCTCACCGTCACGGAGGTAAAGGTGGGTAGAAAACACAAAAAGACCAATGGAGCATAATTTACAACAAATCCTTTTATTAATAATAAAACCTTTACCATTCACTTACCTCGGTGAAATTCATAAAACAATATACGAAAGCAATAACATCATCATCATCATGAAACCATATATATAAACTGTATAACATAATACCTATCAAGCTTTTCGTAATTCAATCGTTACACAACATATTTTCCTCATTTACCAGCCCACTAGTATCCATGGGGATCCATAGGGGTCCCGTTACCCGTTAACCCTTAACACTTGAAATCATATTCCAGGGCCATCCCCATACCCCGTCCGGTAAGGGCGCCAAACCATAGACCTCATTACCCCGTTCGGTATGAGGGTGAAACGGGCCGTCCCCATACCCCGTCCGGTATGGGCGCCAAAACACATAAGATCTCCATACCCCGTCCGGTATGGGAGACCACAATCCCGGTAGGGTTCCCTACGGACCCGGTCCGTCCACCATCTCCCAGGATATCTAGTCAGGCTGAACACATTATACAATTTCCATTTACATAATCTTTCATTCTCCTTTTCCCTCAGTCAGCATTATCAATCACATACAAACAAGCAAAACGATAATTTATGCCAAACAGACAACATACAGCATCAATATCCCGGTCATTCAATCCATAATCAATAAAACAGTAAAATATGCACACGAAACTATAAAATGAAAACGTTGAACCTCATGCTGCATTTAAAACTGTAAAACAGGCCAAATAACAGTTAACCGACAAACACACTAGACTCGAGCTCCATTAGCGACCTTAAGCAATTTCACACATTCGTTGATTCATGAAATACCGTTTTATCATTTATTGAACTTTAAAACCGTGATAGGAAATAAGGTGAGGGGTCCTTACTCGTTTCGGGGTCCGAACACGGCTTCACAGTGCGCTTGCAGACTGTCCCTAATTTTCCCTGAATTTTTTCCGGGGAACTGAAACGCACTACTGGTACCTGCACGTGTTCCAAAAAAATCCCAAATTAGGCCCAGGGCCCCTTTCGGCCAATATCGCAACTCCGGCACGGCAGCTCCGCCGTGCTCCGGCGACGGCGCCGCCGCAAGCGGCGGCGGTTTACCTCGGGTTGGCCGTTTTCGGCTGAATTCGGCCACACTCGCATTGGTTCCTGCGATAAAATAACCCTACGGCCCTCGGGGGGCCAAAAATTTATGGAAAACCGAAGCTTACCGGCGGCGGTGCTCTCGGGTGCGGCGGCTCTCCGGTGAAGTTCGTGTTTTGGTGATTCGGCTCCGATCAACCTGTAGAGAAAAGAATGGTGATCACGGTGATATAAAAATTGCATTAAACGGAGGCCGGGAAGGGCCTCATCGGAGGCAAAAACCGAGAAGGGGCGCGGCGGCGCCGCTGGCTTTCGGCCGTGTTTTCCGGCCGTTTGGCCGGGATTTTGGCTCCGATTTGGCCACTGGGGAAATCAGCGTGGAAAAACGAGTCGGGAGTACGAAATTTACCTCGATCGGCAGTCGAAAATCCCTCCGGTGCAGCGGCGAATGGCGGCGCCGGCTTCTGGTTCGTCTTCTCCGGCGAGGGCAGGCGGCTAGGGTTTTGGGTCTGGTGTGGGGGTCTTATTTATACCCTTTTGCCTTTTGATCTCAGCCGTCTATTTTGTTTTAATCTGGGCCGTCCGTGCGCGCGATTGATCTGGACCGTCCGATCACGCGCACGCGGATCGCCAACGTGGCCCGTCCCCGGTCGACGTGGTTTTGCCACGTGGCAGGTCCTGGTTGGCCAGGACTGCTGACGTGGCTGCTGACGTGGCACGCTCGTTTTTTTTTTTTTTTTTTTTTTCCTTCCTTCAATTTCTTCAATTTCCCCGGGCGCTACAATGCTAGACACTAATGGTTATTATATTGCACTCCTCCCAAAATCATTGGTTTACACAGCATTATTGTAATACCCCAACTCTTTTCTTTTTTTTTTTTCTTAATTTTAATTTTGATTTTTTTTTTTGAAATAATAATTTTGTAATTATTATATGAATATAATGATTTATTTTGTAATAATATATTGAATTTAATTTAGTTTAATTTAGTTTAATGAAAATAATAATAATAATAATATTAAAAATGGTAAAAATTATTTAGGAATTTAATTGAAAATAATTTTGAAAAAAAGGGGTAAAAATTTATATTTTGGGGGTATTTTTGAAAGAAAAATTGAAAACCAGAGGGTCAAAACGTAATTTAGAAAAATTGGGCCCCGTCAGCAACCCCAGCCAACCAGGACGCGCCGTGTGGCAGAGACGCTAACGCGGGAGGCCACGCGGAAGGGAGACACGTGGGTGATCCGCGTGCACGCGATCGAACAGCTGAGATCCGTTCCTACGCGCATGGACGGCCTAGATAAAAAATGTGCATGGACGGCCCAGATTGCACGCGCACGGATGGCCCAGATTGAATTGCGCACGGACGACCCAGATTGCATCGCGATGAACGGTCCAGATTCATTTCCTATTTAATCATGATGGATGGTCCAGACTGTAGCACCCGGAAAGGAGGAAAAAAAAAAAAAAAAAAAAAAAAAAAGGGGGGGCCACGTCAGCAGGCCCGGTCAGCAGTCCCGGCCAACCGGGGCCTGCCACGTGGCAAGACCGCGTCACTCCGAAAGGAGCCACGTTGGCGATCCGCGTGGGTGCGATCCGACGGCCCAGATCAATCGCGCGATCGGACGGCCCAGATTCAATCGCACGGACGGCCCAGATTCAATCAAAAACGAACGGCCCAGATTAAAACGAAATGAACGGCTGTGATCAAAAGGCAAGGGGTTATAAATAGAACCCCCACACCAGACCACAAACCCTAGCCGCCCGCCGCTCGCCGGAGAAGACGAATCAGAGGCCGACCGCCGCCACCCGCCGCCGCACCGGGGAAATTTCCGACCGCCGATCGAGGTAAATTTCATACCCCCGACTCGTTTTTCTCCGCTGATTCCTCCTATGGCCAAATTGAGGCCGAAATCCCGACCAAACGGCCGGAATACGCGGCCGAAACCCAGCAGCGCCGCCGCGCCCCTCTCGGTTTTTGCCTCCGACGAGGTCCTTCCCGGCCTCCATTCGATGCAATTTTTATATCACCGTGATCACCATTCTTTTCTCTACTGGTTGACCGAAGCCGAATCACCAAAACACGAACCTCGCCGGAGAGCCGCCGTACCCGAGGGCGCCGCCGCCGGTAAGCTCTGCTTTTCCGTGATTTTTGGCCCCCCAGGGGGCCCTAGGGTTGTTTTCTGACAAGGACCAATGCGAGTGTGGCCAAATTCGGCCGAAAACGGCCGAAAACAGCCAACCCGAGGCGACTCGCCGCCGCCAGCGGCGGCGCCGTCGCCGGAGCACGGCGGAGCCACCGTGCCGGAGTTGCGATTTGGTCCGAAAGGGGCCCTGGGCCTAATTTGGATTTTTTTGGAACACGTGCAGGTACTGTTAGTGTGTTTCAGTTCCCCGGAAAAAATTCAGGGAAAATTAGGGACGGCCTGCAGGCGCACTGTGAATCGTATTCGAATCCCGAAAACAAGTAAGGACCCCTCACCCTATTTCCTATCACGGTATTAAAGTTCAAAATGATAAAACGGTATTTCTTGAATTAACGCATGTGTGAAATTGCTTAAGGTTGCTAATGGAGCCCGAGTCTAGTGTGATTGATGATTTACTGTTATTTGGCCTGTTTTACACTGTTTTACAGCTTTAAATGCATTATGGGGTTTGATGTGTTCATTTTATAGTTTCGAATGCATATATTACTGTTTTATTAATTATGGGTTGAATGACTGAAGAACTGATACTGTATGTTGTCTGTTCGGCATGAATTACGATTTGCTTGTTTAAATGTGAATTGATGATGCTTATTGAGGAAAAGGGAAATGAAACATTGTATAGACTGATAATTGTATGATGGGGTCAGCCTGACTAGATATCCTGGGAGATGGTGGACGGACTGGGTCCGTAGGGAACCCTACCGGGATTGTGGTCTCACATGCCGGACGGGGTATGGAGATCTTATGGTTTTGGCGCCCATACCGGACGGGGTATGGGGACGGCCCGTTTCACCCTCATACCGGACGGGGTATTGAGGTTTATGGTTTTGGCGCCCATACCGGACGGGGTATGGGGACGGCCCTGGAAACTGATTATGAATGTTAAAGGTTAACGGGTAGCGGGACCCCTAGGGACCCCCATGGATACTAGTAGGCTGGTAAATGAGAAAAGGATATGTTGTATAATGATTGAATTACAAAAGGCGTGATAAGTGCTATGTTTTACAGCTTATATTATTCCATGATTGTGATAATGTTATTATTTTTCTTATATTGTTTTCATAAATTCCACCGAGGTAAGTGGATGGTAAAGGTTTTCATGTTAATAAACGAGTTTATTGTAAATTATGCTCCATTGGTCTTTTTGTGTTTTTCTACCCACCTTTACCTCCGTGACGGTGAGATATCGTGATGTTCTTACTGGGCTAGTGTAGCTCACTCCTTATTTAACCATTTCAGATCAGGAAGACATGGTTCCCGAGCCCGTTCCGCAGGAGGACGACGAAGGGGATACCTAGAGACTCTGTAGTCATACTCATAGTTTTATTTTCGAGTTTCTCTCTTAGTTAGTTTAATCTTTTATATTTTAAGTACGTTTTTGGTTTTTCGTGTAAGGGATGTTAACTGAAATTTTGATCTCGCTTCCGCATTTGATATATTTAAATACTCATTTCATTTTAATATTTTCGGGGCCGTTACACAGACTGAATCGCGATGGACGGCTCAGATTAAAAGCAGATGGTTATAAATAATCTCATCCACACTCAACCCCTAACCCTAGCCGCCAGAGCCCCTCGCCGGAGAAGATAGCCCAGCAGCCGGGGAGCTGACCGCCGCCACCCGCTGCCGCACCATAGCAACTTCAGGCTGCCAAACGAGGTAAAACTTCTCCCCTTGGCTCAGAATTCTATTCTAAACCCACCTACGGCCAAATCAGAGCAAAAACACCAGTCAATTGGCCGGAAAACGCCGCCGAAGCCCAGTGCCGCCGCCGTGGGTTGTCTCAGTTTTTTACCTCTGATGAGGCCCTTCCCGATTCCCGTTCATGTAATTTTTCCACCATTGTGATCACCGTTCCCTCATCTACAGGTTGATCAGAGCAAAACACCAAATAGCGACGCGGGTCGGAGGAGCCGCCGCACTGGAGAGCCCCATCGCCAGTAAGTTTCAGTTTTCTGTATTTGTTCAGCCCACCGAGGGCCCTAAGGGTATTTTCTCACAGGAACCAATGCATGTTTGGCTGAATTCGACCGAAAATGGCCGGAAATAGCCAACCCGAGGAGGATCACCGCCGCTCACGGTGGTGCTGTCGCCGGAGCACGGCGGAGCCACCATGCCAGAATTCTGAAATTGGCCGAGTAGGCCCTGGGTCTGATTTTTGAGTTTTTTGGGATATGTGTAGGTACCCAAGCGCGTTTCAGTTCCCGGAAAAAAATTCAAGGAATCTAGGGACTGTCCATAGGCGCATTGAAAATTCAATTTTCGACGTCGAATCAAGGACTCCTCACCCTATTTCCTATCATGGGATTGAAGTCTGAATAAATGATAAAATTGTATTTTGTACAAATTGAATAGATATGCATAACTAATTACGGTTGTTAATAGAGCTCGAATCGGACATATTTCTCTATAAGTTCCTGTTTGATTTATTTTACAGTTTAAATGCATTATGGTATTTGGTTTATTTATTCTATGATTTTGAATGCATGAATCACTGTTTACTTCACTACTGCTTGATTTTGTGAATCTAAGATATGCTTGCCTTGTTGGATGCACGTTGCTTGTTTAAGTATTCATGTTTGAATGGGTAACGGAGACTAAGGAAAAAAAATAGAAAAGGGGTATGAATTGATAATTTGATAAGATGACAGCCTAACTAGATATCTTGGGAGGTGGTGGACGAACCGGGTCCATAGGGAACCCTATCGGGAACGTTGTCTCATAACGGACTAGGTATGGAGACTTTAAATGTTTTGGCGTTCATACCGGACGGGGTATGGGGACGGCCCGCTTCACTCTCATACTGGACGGGGTATTGAGGTTTATTGTTTGACGCCCCTACCGGACGGGGTATGGGGTCGGTCCTGGAAATTAAGTTTGTTAAGGGAATAGTTCACGTGTAGCGGGGACCCCTATGGATCCCCATGGATACTAGTAGACTGATGAAAAGGGGGCAATTATTGTTTGATGATTAAAATATAAAAATATGATGTGTGCTATATTACTGATTTTGTATGAATTCATAATATTTATGATGTTATTGTTTCCATGTGTTGTTTTTTATAAATCTTACTGAGGTAAGTGGATGGTAAATGGTTTGATTATTGATAAATGAATTTGTTTAAAATTTTTGCTCCATTGGTTGTTTTTGGTTTTTTACCAACCTTTGCTTCTGTGACGGTGAATAGTGTGATGTCCTTACTGGGCTAGTGTAGCTCATTCCTTATTTAACCATTTCAGATCAGGAGGACTTGGTTCCCGAGCCTGATCCACAAGAAGACGGCGAGTAGATGCTAGATGTCTTATAGTTTTCTTTATACTTCTTTCATTTCTAGTGTTTCTTTTAGAAACCTTATTCTTTGATATTGTTTAGTATTTTTAAGTTATTATGCAAGGGATATTAACCTAAATTTTTTATTTCGCTTCCGCACTCAGATTATTATATATATTTCTTTTTGAATTTTCGGGGCCGCTACAATTATCCAATGATTATAGTGACTCTTTACTTAGATGACATTCTTCTAATCCTGAATCCTATTAACTAAATTTGGATCCTAAACTTTTTAGATGTTTAAATCTATAAATAAGGTTGACAATGAGTCAATGTGCAGTAAGTATTTAAATAAATAAACATTTCAATTCAATTTTTTTTTAATATAGTCAAACTTGAGTTCGAGTCAAAAGTTAATCTATACTTTTTACTTGACTTGGGCCAACCTTATTTAGGCCTAGGTTAGGATAATTTTTCGATTTACTTTTACATTTCATTAATACTCTTACAAACAAACGGATAAAATAAAAATTTATTTTTGTAAAAGACAAAACTAAAATATAAATATTTTGCATATATTTAAATCATAATTTGTAACTTTTAGAAAATAATTTTGATTTTTAATAAAAATTTATATTTAAAATTTCAAATGTTATTTTTACCAAATAAATATTTTTTTAAGTGCTAATATTTTTTATAGCGATTTCTATAAAACATTAAATAATTTTTTATTAAAAATTATTTTATTAATAGTTATTTTAGCAGTACTTTTAAAACTTACAATACAAATTATAACCACTGGAAACATCCATTTAAATAATCGCATAGTTTAAGTTCAGTTAGAGAAAAGTTCAATAAAAAAATGAACCAAGTTTGATAAAGAATCATGCTTAAACAAATTGAACAGAAGATCAACTAAGCTCAAACTGTACAAGCTTGAGTTTGATAAGGTTAATAAAGAACCCATATAACACCTTGTTCACCTGATTGGTGCTTAAATTTTCACAAATAAATTTTTTATTTTATAAATTAATGAATAACTCTGTATACACAAATATTCAATTTATATAATGTATATACATATTACAATATTAATGTTACAATATGTAATCTCGAAATTGCATTGTGTTATTTTTTCTAGGTCTTCATTCGGTTTTGTTCAGGTTTGTCCCTTCTCCATTTTGTCCTTGTATTTATGCTTCTTTCTTTCTTACCTGTTTATTAGATAAGGATGATTGCTCAGGCGATTTCATCGAGGGGTAGCTTACAGAGGATGAGATGGAGAAAATGATTTAGTCATTGAGAAATTTGATCAACACTGGTCTAAATCCAACATATAAAGCTTCATGTTAGGTTATGGCATTTACGTATATGTTTGCGCACACACACACACTCCAGATTATATTCATATTGCATTCTTAATTGGGTTTTCACCTTTTCGTTTCAGGATTAGTCGTCATGAAAATGATGTCACAGTCTCCTTCTCTATTCATCACACAGCAATGAGGGGGAAGCCATGTTGATACATTTTAGGAGTTGTTTTGGTGATCGTCACTAAAACGAGGTTGCAACCTATCTCTATCTCTTCATCACATCAATATTGGGAAAGCTATGTTGATACAGTGTCATTATGATTGTTTCTGTTAGATATGTTTCTCAATTCTTTTTTCTATGCCGATCTTTGCCCCTATGGAGATTGATAACTCCACTGCTATTTAGAGAAAATGGTAAATGGCTGTTTTGAGAAGATGATTAGAAAAAGAAAAGCCATCTCGCTCTCTTTTGTCTTTAATTATTATTTAATAAAATAAAATAATTAATTAAATTAAAACACATATTTTAAATAATCTAAATTATTAGTATAATTTTTAAAAAATATTATTATTTTATAATATTTAATAAATGTGGTTGATTTTGTGCTGAGTGATAAAAATCATGGCAGAATAGCTTTTCAGGAAAATATTTTTGGTAAAGAATAAATGCTTCTAGTGAAAGTAAGTATAAAAAATATTTTTGTTAAAAAATAAAAACAGATTGTATTTAAAAAAATAACTGTAAATAATAAAATAATAAAAAAATATAAAAAGAAAATAAGATATTTGAGTAATTTTTATTTCATTTCAACAAATATATATTACTGAATTATTTGTTTTTAGTTTCAAACATGCACACACTCAAAACCAACATAAAGAAAAAGAAATCCTTTCTTCTCCATCCACCACCTTCCTTGGCCTACCAACCTTCGTCTTCACTGGGGTACTCCCTTGTTCTCCATCCTCCTTATTCTTCTTTGGCCTTCCAACCTTCTTCTTTTCTCCCAGTGACACTATAGAAATATTCTATTCTTTTGTATTCTTCTTCCTTGGCTTTGGAATGGGTTTATTTGGATAGACTTCATAGAGTATAAAATCAGTCACCTCGATGACTAATCAAAACAATTCCTGGGATTCCCTATGAACATAGTATTACATTTCCACATGAACATAAAAATTATCAAGCTCCAAAAAATCAATTTGTTCATAATAAAAAATTAAAAAATACTTACTGTATCATATTTATAATACCCGGGCCTACAAATTAGTTTGGGATAATTGTTTTTATAGTTATTAAATATATAAATAATTGAAAAAATTTATTTCAATTTAAATCTTATTAAATTTTTGAGAAAAAAATGAATTAGGGACGAAATTAAAAATAATTTTGAAGAAAATGGATGAAATTTTGAATAAGGGGGGTGCTTTTAAAAGAAAACTTGAGAACATGGGGTAAAATCACAAAAAGAGAAAATTCGGCCACGTAAGACAACCCAGGTAGCAGCCACGGCGAACTAAAGCACGCCGTTTGGCAAAACACGCTGATATCAGCACCACGCGGGAGGCCACACGAGCGATATGCATTCCTGGCGATTCGACAGTCTAGATCACGTCCCACGTGCATGGACGGCTCATATACATTTTTCCTTCAGGTGCGATCGAATGGTCAAATTCAATCCGATCGTGCGACTCAGATTCATTTCTCGAATAAGAGGGATTCAACAGACGGGAGATGACCACGTGTTCTCGCACGGACGGCCCAGATCGACATGTGGAGGGTATTTAAGCATTGGATTCCAAGGAACTCTAACCTAGCCGCATCAGCCCTCACTGGAGAGCAAGAAAAGGGTGATCGGAAATGAAACTGATCGCCATCACCGTTGCACCGAAACCACCACCAATGCTAAAGCGGGTGTTTTTTTTCCCCTTTTCGCTCGAAATTCAATCCTGACTGTAGCCATATCGGAGCTAAAGGATCGACGGGTGAGCCAAAAACTACGGGCAAAGCTCAGTCGAGCCGCCGCAGTCAAAATCTGAAACCCTCTCTGATGACCCCCTTCTCGTGTCCCGTTTTACATGATTCTTTGACCACTGTGTTTATCGTCTTTTTCTGGTATAGGTTAGCCGAAGAGGAACCGCAGCCGCGAAGGAGGATTGGCAGAGCTGCCACACTTGGAGACCCCTCCGCCTGTCGATAAGTTTTAATTTTTTGACTTTTCTGGCCAACCAAGGTTCTCTAATGTGTTTTTCACAAGGATACGTGTAAAACTTTCCAAAACTAGCCTAAATCGACCGAAACTGGCTAAGTCGATGCAAACCACTGCCGTGCTAGAACCCTAATATTTACCAGAAAGGTTTTTCAACACCTATTTTTGCCTTTTAGTGTATTTTTGGATATGTGATGAGTATTTTAATTTCTGCAGAGAAAATATAGGAAACCTCGGGATCATCAGAAGGCACAGTAGATAGCACAGTGTTTTGAAACCTGATCTAGGTAAGGATCCCTCACCTTATTCCTTGTTATAGTAAATTGAGGTTTAAATAATCGGAAGTCTTGTGTTTTGTGAAAATTAGAAAAACTCTAAAAATAATTACAAGTCACTAGTGGAGCCAAAACTTGTCCGTTCATATTTGTCCTGATTCTCTGTTTATTTTTCCGTACTACTTAAATTGCTTACTGTTATATTATGCGTATTAAATTGATGGTTTTAATTATTTTCACAGTTATTTAGTTTACCTCATTGCACATTCTCTTTTTCTAGTTTGTCCTGCAATAAATGTCCTGATTATATTTTTGATGTATATATCGCCTATTTGCATGATTTATCATTAATTTGGAAACATAAGATATTAGCATGTAACTGGTAATCGATTTTTAGTGAGATTCCATGTAAGAAAAGCTTACTGAATACCCTGGGAAAAGGTGGAAGGACCCGGTACATAGAAAACTCTACTGTAGGCTTTACCTCAGTCGGACGAGACTGATAAGTTCCATACTAGATGGGTTTGGGAGGTATGTTTCACCCTCATACCGGATGGGGTATCGAGGCGATGGTTTGTTTGGCTCCCATTACTGGACGGGGTATGAGAAACGACCGGGTTAATTGATAAATATAGATATTGGGTTCACAAGTATGAGAATATCTCTACGGACCCCAGTGGTTCCAATAAGCAGGTAAAAAGGAGAATTACTGATGTAAAGACCCAAAATTAAAAGAAAATGGACTTATCACCTAAAAGCATAAGCGAACAGTAAAGTTAGGGTTTATATTCCTTACACAGTAAATTGGAATTCTAAATAGGGGTACGATAATGTCCCTTCTACATTGGTTTATAAAAAAGGACAAACGATACTTAAAAATAAATAAATAGATATTCTATGAGGTTAACCTCCACTAGTACAAAAAAAGGTCTGGGAGGTAAACTACTCATAACTCTCTGGCTTATCGAGATCTAGATCTTAGTCTTGTTGATATAAAATGGTTAATAAAATGGTTAACTACACTATCCCAGTAAAAATGTCACACTAATCACTGACTCAAAAAATTGAAGGTTGG